>NC_057390.1:62934997-63273915 GCF_019320065.1 Cervus canadensis | reverse complement strand
AAATTCTTTTTAATGGCTGAGTAATATTCCATGGTGTATATGTACCACAGCTTCCTTATCCATTCGTCTGCTGATGGGCATCTAGGTTGCTTCCATGTCCTGGCTATTATAAACAGTGCTGCGATGAACACTGGGGTGCACGTGTCTGTTTCAGATCTGGTTTCCTCGGTGTGTATGGAAAATGACTATATTTTAGAAGCTAAACCATCCAAACAGTACATTTAACCCAGGCCTGTGGCTAGTGTGGGGGGTGGGGAGTGGGGGAGTAGAGGGGTAGGTAGGGTGGGGAGCAGACCTACTACAGGATTGGGAGTATTAAAGTAAAAGCTGCCAGGAAAATAAGCACTGCTACCTATAAGCTCAATTTTAAAAAAAGAAAAAACTCTGAAAGCTGCAAGGAATATAATTTATCTAGTTCCAGCAACTGAATTTCATGAGGATCTAGCCTTAAGTCCTTCCCAGGTGTATCTGCAAGGGGAAACATTTCTATTTCTTGTCTGTGCTGAAAAAGATAAAAAAGCAGTAAAATAAAATTTGGAGGAAAGGATAGAATTAGAAACTAAAAATAGAGGATATATATATTTTGTGTGTGTGTGTTAGTCGCTCAGTCGTGTCTGACTCTTTGTGACCCCATGGACTGTAGCCCACCAGGCTCCTTTGTCCATGGGATTCTCCAGGCCAAGAATACTGGAATGGGTTGCCATTTCATTCTCCAAGGCATCTTCCTGACCCAGGAATCAAACCCGGGTCTGCTGCATTGCAGGCAGACTTTACTGTCTGAGCTACTAGCTGTTGCTGCTGCTAAGTCGCTTCAGTTGAGTTCGATTCTGTGCGACCCCGTAGGCGGCAGCCCACCAGGCTCCTCCATCGCTGGGACTCTCCAGGCAAGAATACTGGAGTGCGTTGCCATTTTCTTCTCAAATGCATGAAAGTAAAAAGCGAAAGTGAAGTCGCACAGTCATGTCCGGCTCTTAGCGACCCCATGCACTGCAGCCTACCAGGCTCCTCCGTCCATGGGATTTTCCAGGCAAGAGTACTGGAGTGAGCTGCCATTCCCTTCTCCTCTGAGCTTCTAGGGGAAGCCCTTAAATTTGGTAGGTAATTATTTCACTAGGCTTCCCTTGTGACTCAGCTGGTAAAGAATCCGCCTGCAATGTGGGAGACCTGGATTTGATCCCTGGGTTTTGGGAAGATCCCCCTGGAGAAGGGAATGGCTACCCACTCCAGTATTCTGGCCTGGAGAATCCCGTGAACTGCATAGTCCATGGGGTTGCAAAGAGTCGGACACAACTGAGCAACTTTCACTTTATTTCACTGGGTCAGAGTCATTTTACAAACTATAATAATATAAAATTTTACAAACAAGATGGCATAAGAATAGAGATGCAGTGTAATTTATGCAACATTATATTCCTAAAAAGAGCTGTGACTGTTTGATATTTTCTAAGTTATAATTGAAACTTAACCTTTCATTATGTTATCAGCCACCCCTAATTTCTCTCTCAATGTGGCGCTCTGGCATACGGTTAGAGCTTTTGAGTGCTTTCGCACTTTGCTGGGCTTGGAAATGTTCCCTGTTATTCCTCAGCCTTTTAAGTGAAGCCTACCCTTTCTTGATATGTCATGGTAACCAGTGAGGAATGCTGGGTAGCGGGAAGGACAACAGTCAAAATACGAATATGCAGAGTTTCTGCCTGAACTCTAACAGAGGTTTCCTCCTCATAAGTTAAGATAAAATGATGTTCATGAGTATTTGAAAGATTCAGATGAATCTCTAAACAATATTAAATAATGACACAGCCCTAAGTTTACAAAAGCTAAGATGTTAAATACAAAAGCATAAAATTCTACGAGAAGAAAAGGTTAAATATTTAAGAAAGGAAACTGATTATATGTCTTTAAAAAGACATAAAAAACCCAAAGTCAAACAAAAAATCAACTTGAGTATTTTTTCCTCAGCTGAAAGCACTTAATATTTAAATGTAGGTGGTTAAATACTAAGCATTTAGCAAATCCATCCACAAAGAAAGTAGGCCAATCTGTGTGGTCCATCATTATCTTTTTCTTTTCCTAAAAATGTCCATACCAGGAGATCCCAAAACTAAGCACAAAAGTGACATCTCAAGAGATCTGATGTTTGATCCTATAATTAACATCTAAATAAATATTACTCATTCAGTAAGCTAATAAAAAAGAAAACCTATGTCAAACTATGTACACTCCAACTAAAAAGCCATGTATACAAGAAATCCAAAAGATAGTTTTTTTTAAGTAATAAAGTAGACAAAAATCTAGTGCTATTAATAAAAAGGGAAAATATATATAGAATATTTGGAATGAAAACAATGACATAAGTACTCATAAAACAAAACTTTTAAAAATTAATAGGATACTATAAATACTTCAATATCAATATATTGATAAATATGGCCAAAATTGACAACTATCTTAAATGTACACTAAACTGACTTTTTAAAAAAAGCATGTATGTTATGTGCATGTGTGGCCTGTTTAAAAAGTGTTTAATAACAAAAAAGAAAAGCAGACTGAATTAGACTTATATTTTAAAAATATATTCAATAACTAAAAATCTTTCCAATTCTTTCCCCAAGTCAGACTTAAATGTATTTAAAGATTCTTCTTAAAATTCAAACTCTGAGACCAAAAAAAGATGGAAGGCTCTGATTCCTTCAATGAGGCTAGCAGAAAAGGGCAGGGAAAATACTGGCAAACCCAAACCCACAGTAAATAAAAGATACAAGCTACCTGTATGAGAGGTATACATGAGGTATGTGCCTTTTCACAGATCCATGTGATTATAAATATGAAGTTAAATGAGTATGCTGTATTCTTGAAAGTGGTACAAAGGATGCATTATCCCCGAAGGAATGGAACTAAAATACAAATCAATTTCCTATAGCTTTCTCTTGGAGTTATTAAATATTAAAGAAAGATTAATGTGTCAAAAATTTAAAAAAGCTCTTCAATATTGTGTGTTTTTCTTTTAATTTAGAAAGTTGTTTTTTTTTTTTTAAACAAAATGAGTTAGATGGGGGTTGCACCTGGAAAATAAATTTCTTAAACTCCATATACATGTTTCAAATCTGCTGGGTCCCACGTCCATCTATGAACTCCCAGGCTGCCAGTATCATGTGCAGCATACTAAAGCTACACTATCTGAACAGCTTATTAATTCTGCATAAATCAGGTCAATCAATGTGTCAACCTGTAACAGACTGCACACTTTTAACTGAACATGGCAAAATATTCATTCTCTTGAACTTTTATTTTCCAGGTGCAACCCCCATCTAACTAAATTTTTTCTTCACCTTGTACGCCTGACAGCTGAAAAGACCATAAATAACATGGGAGTAATAATGGGTCAAAATTTACAAAATAAAGTACTGTTTTGGTGTGGGAGTTGTCATGAGGCTATGTTGAAGTGACTTTAATTATGTGGGATATTGAGTTTTTTTAATGGATTGAATATCCATTCAAATGATTTTGTTCAGCCATTTACATTAATGAGCATTTAAATGCAACAGATACCATTTCAGGTGACTTAACATAAGTGAATAAAAGTCAATGCTATTGGGAAAAAAATACATAAATAAAAAAAATAAACAAAATGAGTCGTGGAAAAGCTACTGTAATAGCTATTTTACAAGTACAGTCTTAATTTCATGGGATGAAAATAACAACTCAGAAATTTCACTGTGCAATAGAAAAAATACAATCACTCAAAGCTATATATTTTGAGAACCAATATGAAATGGCAAAAAATAAATATCTTTGCAATTTAAAGTTACAGAATTACTCCTTCAGTCATCCAAGAACCAAGAAGTAAGTTTTTATTAAAATGAAATAACACCCGGAGGATATAACTAACCACTGGTGATACAGTCTTTTATAGAGAACACTGTCATTTTGCCTTCATAATGCATTTTCTCCCTGCTGATACCAGACTGTAGATTAAATTTAAATGACACACAAAAAAGCTAACATCATCTCCTCATGAGTTAATATTATCTCCTCATGCACTATTTCCTAGAACTACTAAGTGCTACAGCCTTTTCTAAAGGGAAATATTAGAAGGGGAAAAAAGAGACAGATTCATCCAATCTAAAAGTCTAAATTAGCTCTTGCCCTAATTGTATTCATGTATCACTGACAAAGCTACTTTTTCGTTTAATTTGAGGGAAAGCAAAAAAATATTTAATTACTTACACATAACATTACAATATTTAATTACATAAACATAACTGTGAAATATATAGCTTATGGAAGGGATCATCATAACAAAATATTTGCTACATTTATTTATGCAATTTTACAAAGCTTTTTAAACTAAAACTTCTCAACATTTTATTATAGTGCATATATAATCTGCTTTAGTAGATCAAATAATTTGAAATTGACTAGGAACAGAGAATAAGTGATATTTAGCATTATGATAAAGACTAGAAGTTATCTGTCCATCTCATACTCATTACTACTGATCTTAAATTTCATTACCAAAGTCTGTATTAGAATTCCTCTAAATTTCTCTACATTACACCTTGAAGGTACAGCAACAATAAGAGGCTGATTGAATAAATAAATCTATTTCAAGGGGATAGTTATTTTATTGACACTATATTAATATAAACAAGAAATCAAGCATTACATAAAGCAAAGAAACTACACATACGTCACTAAATCCAAGAGTCAGTTTTCCTTCAACTAATATAATGTTAATTTAATAATTCTGGGAATAAAACAAAAACCCAATTAAATATTTTTCTAAAAGAGGAATCAAATTCTAGTACCAGAACTGCACATTTCCGTAAAAAAACTTTTCTTGTATCTTCCAATGTTTGGAAGTCTGGCATTACAGAAATAACTGCTGTAGTATTCATAACTTTTTTCATGTTATAAATATTCCATATTAATTTTTCAGAGCAGTAACTAATGTAAGGTAATATGTGTAGACCCACCACCCAGTTTAAGAAGAATATTACCATTACCTTTGATGTTCCCTGTCTTTCCTATTCACTCTCTTCTCAGTTCCCTCACACAAAACTACCCTGACTATTGTACTTAGGGTTTCCTATTCACCACCTATGTCTGACCACAGAATATATTGTTAATTTTGCAGGATTTTTAATCTTATATAAATGGAGCCATACTATATATATATTCTTCCAATGCATGCTTTCATCATTCAATACTTTGTTACAGATTTTAATCTATATTTTCTCAGCTTTCACAGTATCTTCATTGTTCGGTATTTCATTAAGTGAACATATCACAATATATTTATTGATCTTACTGTTGGTGGAAATTTCTGTCGCTTCTGGTGTTTTGCTATCATACAATTTCACTCTTACAGCTCTTATATATATCCTGTATATGTATGAGGTCTGGCTTGGAGGGAATACAAGCTTTCAACTTCTGGAAATAACACTAAGCTATTTTTCAAAGTGGCTGCACCATTTGAGCTCCCAACCACAGTTCATCACTATTCCACTTGTTCTACATCCTCACCAACACTTAAATTGTTAGACTTTGTATTTTTGCCAATCTGTTGTGTGTACAATGGTATCTCACTGTGGTTTCATTTATTTCCCCAGCTAATAAGAAGACTGTACGCCTGCTTTTCATGTTACTAACCATCAGATTTTCATTTCTGTAAGGTGAAACTCAAGTCTTCAGCCCATTTTTCTACTGGATTACCTTTTTCTTATTAATTGAAAGCATTTGCTATAAATTTTGGATATCATCCCTTTGTCAATTTTACATGTTTTAAGTATCTTCTCCCTGTGGCATTTTTCATTTTCATTATATTTTGATCAGCAAAGGTTCTTAATTTTAATGTAATTGGCTTTTTCTTTCCAATCTTTCTTTTACAGTTTCTGCTTTTTATATCTTATTTAAAAATATTTCCCTACTCTAAGGTCATAAAGGTTTTCTCTTATATTTTCTAATAGTTTTATAATTCTGACTTTCACATTTAATTTAGCTGGAATTGATTTTTATGTATGGTTTGAGGTACAAGGTCTAATTTTTTTTCCCCAAACAAACAACAAACTGTCCCAGTACCATTTACTGATAAGAAATTCTCTTCTCCACTGATAGGCAATGACAGTTCTGGCCGCAATCAAATGAGCACATACATAAACCTGAATTAAAGATTGCTTTCGGTTCTAAAGCTCTATTCAACTGAAAGCACCAAAATATTTTGTGAAGATAAATCAACAATTGGTTTTAACTCCATGAATTTTTTTTTTTTAAAGAACACCAAATGGTAAAAAAATCCTGACTTGGAAAATGTGATGGGAAAAAAAAAACCCTACTGCATAGGGTTCAAAGAACCTGAGTTCTACTTCCCACTAAACAACTTACTATGTAGAATGAGACATTCTAAGCTGTCAAAAACAACAGTATCAAGAAAAGCATAAAATTATTTACCTTTTTTTCATGTATATAATTCACACACTAAAAGTTCAGTAAAATTATACCAGATAATATTTAAAAGACAAACAAAGGTATAATTTAAGTAAATAAATGTTATCATCCCAAATTTTAGTTTTATATCTATAACCTAACGTGAAATATTTGCTCTAACTTCTAATTTTGTATCTACCACGATTTGGTGCTCAAAAAACAACTGTTTACTTATATAAGCACAATCTAACTAAAGACCAAGTAAGGTGAAGACTGTTTTCTAAAAGGTGCCTTCTCTGATTAAGCATTGATTAAACTCCCATACAGAAATCTGACCCACTTTATAGCGGATGAAGTTTAACTCAAAGAAGAAATTTTCCATTAATAAAATCACCTTTAGTTATTTTACATTATCAATACTCTTTTAAATAGTCATAGAAGTTCAGAATATATCTGAATACCTTTCATCCAGGGATGGACAGCTCCAACTAAGCATCTTTTTTAAGCCAATTTGGCAAATATCCTAGGTATAGAAATCCACTAAAACAAGCCTAGAACACTTAAGTGACTTTGGTTGCTGTCCCATCCCCCCAAAACTAACCATTACACAGTAGGTACTTTCTTATAGAATCTTCTTTGTAATATCCACTCATGAACAAAATCGTAATGCATACATGAACTGGTAGTCACCTTTCAATAAAATCCTAACTACTTAAATGTAGCACTGCCCCATGGGAAAAAAAGAAGCTTAAATAGTTTAGATCTTTATCTCCCAGTTATCTTCTGGCAATAAGGGAAACACACTCTAACATTAATTCCCTATTTTCATAACTTTAAGGATAAGCCCCTCCAATCAGGAGCTTGAAAAAGGTGAGAGAGAAAAGGTTAAAATAAATCACTAATGACATATTTACCGGTTTGATTCGAAGCTTACCACCCACCACTTCAAGAATGGCATGTCTTCTGGACACTCTCTTATCTGTTATCTACAGGGGGGAAAAAATTAACATTTCAAACACAGCCACCTTCCTAAAACAAACAAACAAAAAAAACAATAACAACAAAAAACCCCACAGCAATGTTTCTGAAATTAGTAGACTAGATATGAAATCTATTACTCATTCAATGACTGTATATTGAAATGACTGTCCTTGCTGAATACATATCGCAAACAACTCAGAGATTAAGAGGCCTCCCCAAAGTCACAGAAAAATAAATAGTGAAGCAGAGACTCAAGCTTGGAACCTAAGAGATCCCAAAACCTTTCACGATCGTTTCAAGACATATCTTTAGCAGGGATTATCAATAAAATTAACAAGATGAGAAAGAAAAAAATCTATATAATATGTATGTATCAGGAAACATTTCAAATACAGAAAATATACCGTGTGTTATAATGACAAAAGATCTTAACAAGCAGCAGTCTGGTAAATGTAAAAGGTTTGACTATAAGCACTGGGGTCAGGCAGACCCAATCAAGCAGACCTGCACTTGAGCCATGAGCAGCAGTTAAGAGGGCAGGAAAACAGGAAGAGCAGTGAGAACCAAATATTTACAGTGAAGAAACATTTAAAAAATACATTTGCTTTCTGCTTTGAGACAACTACTGCAAGCAGTGTTTTACTTATGCCCACAATCACTTCTGCACACCAAAGTTTAAAAATTGCTTGCACTTTTAAGTGTTGAAATTGCCAAGCAAGCCTTCCCTACATGGCTATTAACACAACAGTTAAGACAGATTATCTTCATGATTTGTAGTTTTATGTAATGAAAATGTTTCAATCACCAACTTTACTTAATAGCATAATTATTTGGCCTATCTCGTCACTACCTTGGTATCTGTCACTTCATCTCTAACCTTACCCACATTAGGACCAAAATTATCAGTAAAAACAGACTGCAGCAAGGCCTAAATTCAATTAAATCCACTCAGTTCAATTCAGTTCAGTCCTACTAGTTCTGCAAAAACTTGCAAAAATACGAAACTTTCCGGAATCAGTACTCATTTTTTTAACCAAAGAGCAATTCCACACTTATGGCTGTTCAGTTCAGTTCAGTTGTGTCCAACTCTTTGCCACCTCATGGATGGCAGCACGCCAGGCTTCCCTATCCATCACCAAATTCCCAAAAATACTTAAGGTCATGGCCATTGAGTCAGTGATGCCATCCAACCATCTCATCCTCTGTCATCCCCTTCTCCTCCCACCTTCAATTTTTCCCAGCAACAGGGTCTTTTCAAATGAGTCAGTTCTTCGCATCACGTAGCCAAAGTATTGGAGTTTCAGCTTCAGCATCAGTCCTTCCAATGAGTATTCAGGGCTGACTTCCTTTAGGATGGACTGGTTGGATCTTCTTGCAGTTCAAGGGACTCTCAAGCGTCTTCTCCAACACAACAGATCAAAACCATTAATTCTTCAGCGCTCAGCTTTATAGTCCAACTCTCACATCCACACATGACCACTGGAAAAACCATAGCCTTGACTAGATGAACCTTTATGGGCAAAGCAATGTCTCTGCTTTTTAATATGCTGTCTAGGTTGATCATAACTTTCCTCCCAAGGAGCAAGTGTCTTTTAATTTCATGGCTGAGGAAACCATCTGCAGTGATTTTGGAGCCCAAACAAATAAAGTCACTTTCCATTGTTTCCCCATCTATTTGCCATGAAGTGATAGGACCAGATGCCATTCAGATTTCCTGAATGTTGAAATTTAAGCCAACTTTTTCACTCTCCTCTTTCACTTTCAAGAGGCTCCTTAGTTCTTCTTCACTTTCTGCCATAAGGGTGGTGTATCTGCATATCTGAGGATATTGATATTTTTCCTGGCAATCTTGATTCCAGCTTGTGCTTCATCCAGCCCAGCATTTCTCATGATGTACTCTGCATAGAAGTTAAATAAGCAGGGTGACAATATATAGCCTTGAGGTACTCCTTTCCCAATCTGGAACCAGTCTGTTGTTCCATGTCCAGTTCTAACTGTTGCTTCCTGACCTGCATACAGATTTCTCAGGAGGCAGGTTGGGTGGTCTGGCATTCCCATCTCTTGAAGAATTTTCCACAGTTTGTTGTGATCCACACAGTCAAAGGCTTTGATACAGTCAATAAAGCAGATGTTTTTCTGGAACTCTCTTATTTTTTCGATGATCCAACAGATGTTGGCAATTTGATTTTTGGTTCCTCTGCCTTTTCTAAATCCAGCTTGAACATCTGGAAGTTCACGGTTCACGTATTGCTGAAGCCTGGCTTGGAGAATTTTGAGCACTACTTTGCTAGCATGTGAGATGAGTGCAACTGTGAGGTAGTTTGAGCATTCTTTGGCATTGCCTTTCTTTGGGATTGGAATAAAAGCTGACCTTTTCCAGTCCTGTGGCCACTGCTGAGTTTTCCAAATTTGCTGGCATATTGAGTGCAGTACTTTCACAGAATCATCTTTTAGAATTTGAAATAGTTCAGCTGGAATTTCATCACCTCCACTAGCTTTGTTCATAGTGATGCTAAGCTCAAGTAAACTTATGGCTGTGACTATATAAAAATAGTAATATCAAGCATCACAGTGAAATAAATTCCACACATGTGACTTTTCCACAAAGCTACAGTTAATTTTTAGGACATTTTCAAAAATAAAATACCTTACAGGTGCATGTGTGTTTGTTCATTCAGTCCTGTCTGACTCTTTGCAATCCCATGAACTGTAGCCTACCAGGTTCCTCTGCCCTTGGGATTATCCCAGCAAGAATACTGGAATGGGCTGCCATTTCCTCCTCCAGGGGATCTTCCGGACCCAGGAATCAAACCGGCATCTCCTGCAGCTGCTGCATTGGCAGGAGGGTTTTTTACCACTGAGCCACCTGGGAAGCCTATTTAAAATACACCCATTATTAGCTACAAAGGTTATTTCATAAAATTAAATATAAACTATTAGCCTATTCAATCAGAAAAGAGGATAGAAATTTGGAGGCTCCTATATTCTTCCCATAATGTGTCTTAGTGGGCCCAAAACAGCAGTCATCTGATAATCCACTTCACCATTCACACAGATTTTATCATTTGCATAGAACTTTCACTTAAATGAATGCTGTCATAAATGTTATTCACATTTTACATATTGGAAATTGAAAGTCCAGAGAATTTTAGTTGCTTGTGTAGGTCACTCTTCACAGTTAGTAATCCAATTCCATAATTAACAAAAATAAATACATGAGAAAAAGTCATGTATTATTACTTTACATACATGTAATCATTCAGAAATAGTTTCAAGAACTGCAAATTATTCTGGGGCGAGGAGTAAGAAGTTTCTATTTATAACTTGGGGCGTAATATCTTATTGTTAACTTCAATTATACAAGTTGATCTTCTACAACAGAGTAACAAACTGTCAAATATAAAACCATGACATATAATTACAGTTCCTGTAATAGTCTAACTTGGGTTTCTTTCATTTTCAAGCCATATTTTTGCAGAAAGCAATAATATAAAGGTTTAATGACCTCTAGTGGACACATGTTTCTTCAACAGTGTGATTTCACTGCAAGCTGTGTATTTCTATAGTACCCACAAAAGTACTTTAAATTAGAGTCTCTGAAATCAACATCATTCAGGCATTCAGCTACAACTGTCCCTTTTATGCCCCACCTCTAAATAACGAGTAAGTTACAAAACAATCAGTTCAGTCGCTCAGTCATGTCCGACTCTTCGCGACCCCATGGACTGCAGCATGCCAGGCCTCCCTGTCCATCACCAACTCCCAGAGGTTAATCAAACTCATGTCCATTGAGTCAGTGATACAAAACAGTAATTTATGCTTTTTCAATAGAAAGCTTAAAGGTTTAACAAATGATGTTTAAAGCTTATTTTAATTTCAGGATGGGGGTGGTAAGGGGCTTAAAGAAGTAGGGTCATAAACAGATCTTAAAGATCTGATGACCTGCTTTATGTAACAGCAATCACTGCTTTTTGTGCAGAGTAAATACCCACACATTTTTATTAACATACAAATTGTAATGGCAATATTTATCAAGACCACAGCACTGTTCTATATTTATCACATATATTTTTTCCCATCATCACAAAACCTGTGGAAGATACTACCATCTTTATTTTACAGGTGAGAAATGGAACAGCCGAGAGGTTACAGAACCAATAAGCAAGGGGGGGGGGGGCCAGGATTTGTGATTTAAAGGCACCTTCGCTCTTAGTGCTATACTTCTTCCCTCGTTATCATTATGTAAAACATCTTTTTTAGATGATTCAACATCAGCTTAATTGTCTAAACTAGGACATACTAAAAAACTAGAAATAAGACAGAATGGCTATTAAGCAAGTAGACATTCTGGGAAAACTGAAGCCCTAAATAAAGCTTCAAGAAGCCTTCAGACTTTCATGTGGTCCTGTGTATTCTAAGAGCACACCCAAGTCTAACCAGAC
The DNA here is from genome assembly GCF_019320065.1 of Cervus canadensis. NCBI lineage: Eukaryota > Metazoa > Chordata > Mammalia > Artiodactyla > Cervidae > Cervus > Cervus canadensis. Next base: position 63,262,066 of record NC_057390.1, on the reverse strand, counting down.
GAGTTATGTGAATTCCCAGTTGTCTATTCACAGCAGACAATAAAGTGCATAGGGTTTAGCAGGCAGTGCATTGACAATGATGTTGGTCTGCAAGTGGAAAGAGGTTAAAGAAAAGTGAAGAAATGTAAGGACTCAAAGTAGTACACTGGTTAGAGGCTACTGGGAGTAGGTTGAAAGGCGTAACATCCTTCAGAAGGTACTAAAGGCTTACTATGGAGAATAGTATGGAAGTTCCTTTAAAAAATAAAAATAGAGCTACCCTAAGACCCTGCAATCCCACTCCTGGGTATATATCCAGAGAAAAACATGATCTGAAAGGATACATGCACCCCAGTGTTCATTGCGGCACTGTTTACAATAGACAGGACCAGGAAGCAATGTAAATGTCCATCAACAGGAAAACGGATAAAGAAAATGTGGTACACATATACAATGGAATATTCATTTCAGTCGCTCAGTCATGTCCGACTCTTTGCGACCTCATGAATCGCAGCACGCCAGGCCTCCCTGTCCATCACCAACTCCCGGAGTTTACTCAAACTCATGTCCATTGAGTTGGTGATGCCAACCAGCCATCTCATCCTCTGTATTAGTCAGCCACTGAAAAGAGTGAAAAGCTGCCATTTGCAGCAACATGGATAGACAGTGTTATACTGAGTGAAGTAAGTCAGAGAAGGAGAAATATCGTATGACATCCCTTATATGTGGAATCTAAAAAGAAATGATACAACTGAACTCACAAAACAGAAAAAACTTAGAGGATGAACTTATGGTTGCTAGAGGGAAGGATGGGGGAAGGAACAGTTAGGGAGTTTGGGACGGCCATGTACACACTGCTATATTTAAGATGGATAATCAACAAGGACCTACCGTTTAGCACATGGAACTCTGCTCAATGGTATGTGGCAGCCTGGATGGGAGGAGAGTTTGGGGGAAAATGGATACATGTATATGTATGGCTGTACCATCCCTGGTCACCTGAAATCATTACAACACTGTTTGTTAATCAGTTATACCTCATACAAAATAACAAGGTTTTCTTTAAAAAAAAAAAAAAGATATTTACAGCTTGTCTGTTGCTAACTCACTAATGTGCAACAGATAAAAAGAGAAAGTAAATGCGGCAAAATGTTAACAATTAACTAATCTAAGTTAGGGTTACATAGGTGTTTTTGTACCAGCCTTTTCGACTTTTCAACAGGCCTGAAATCTTTCAAAATAAAAAGTTGAGAGGAAAATAGTTAATATTTTTAAAATGTTGATACATTTTTGTTTGGTACTAAAAGGATTATCATTAGGTTACTGAAAAAGCAGTAAACATGATAAAAGCAATGTGACATGATAATTGAAGTATGATTCAATTTACAGCTATGCCACTGAAATTAATAAGCTTCTATTAGTTATATCTACTTTTTCTCTTAAACTTCTTTGATTTAGACTAAGCACCACCAACTGGTAGCCAACACACAGGAAATCACTCAGTATCTTTTTAAAATTTGTGCTCTGAAGAGTACACGTACCTTCCATCTCCTCAGAGTCCCCAGCACTCCCTATAATCTTCCACTTAGCCCACCCCACTTCTGAATACCTGGCCTCCGCAGGCATTTCAATTTGTAACTCATGATGGGGAGGCAGGTGGGAGGGGGAATCGGGATGGGGAACACATGTAAATCCATGGCTGATTCATGTCAATGTATGGCAAAAATCACTGCAATATTGTAAAGTAACTAGCCTCCAACTAATAAAAATAAATGAAAAAAAAAAATAAAAATAAACTACACCCAAACTTTTTAGATGCTAATTCTTCACATATATCATGTATACCAGATGCTGCTAATTGCTTAATCAATATCTATTCATTTCTTCTTTAACACTAATTTTACTTAAATTTTGTTTAGGGTAACATTATACCCAGTTAAAAACATCCAAAAGCAGAGAATTCCTCATCATTGTAGATGGCTCAGATACTTAGTTCAAGCCAAGCACAAATGAAAGAGTGTGTTATTAACCATGTTTTCTAGTTTCTATATCTGATGCTTTGATATCTAAGACTTTGCTGACTAGAGAAAGACTACTTCTAAAGAGGCAGTAAAAGACTTACCTGCTGTGAAGTAATTAGCCTCCAACTAATAATAAAAAGATAAAAAAAAAGACTTACCTGCAAGTGCAACCTTCATATGCAAATAAAGCCACTCAAAGCCACACCCCAATCTTAGCTTTACCTGATTTTTACACTGCCCTAACCACCTGGCTAGCATCAGACAATGAGAGGTGGCCATTATAGCCCAGAGTCCCATATAATTATTTAAATTAGATGATACTGTTTCCCTGCCTTGCCCATTCATTTCCAAGAAAACCACAAGAAAGGCTTTCCCGCAGTTCCCCTAGCTCTGCCTTCTGCCCTCCTCCAATCCTGTGTGGTCCTGTGTGGCGCAGTGGGCCCTTATGTCTCTCTGGAATTGTAATTCTCTCTTCAACGACTATCATCTCCTGGTCCGTGGGCTCACCATACCTAACAAAACAACAAAACTATATTTCAAAACCGAGTAGAGTGTCTAGGAAGACTTGTGTGTTCCTGGTAAAAAGGAACAGGCTCAACTGGCCTACACCTTTTTCCTTCTTCCTTTCTCCTTTTCTTCCTGCTCACATGTAAACACCTCGAAGTACAGCAGCTGCCTCATGAGTACAGACAGGAAAGCCATATGCAAAGCTCGACCAAGAAGGAGCAGAGAGCAGCGGTTTCTTGAACAGCTGCACTAGCCCTGGACCGACTGCCCCTGAGATTCTGTTACAGAAGAAAAATGAATTTGATTACACTGCTGTTTGTCACATTTGTTACTTGTAGCCAAAGTAATTATGATTAACACACACTACTCTAACAACTGTTACATTGATACTGGACACTGACAATAAATTCCTTTATACTCAGCCAGGCAGAGAAGGAATATTAGAAAACAGAAAAGTTAGCTAAACTGAGCATTCAAGTACAGGAACATTTTACTATTAAAAGAACAGCACAGCATACAGCAGAAGCTTAGAAAAGAAATTCTGAATACACAGGCTAAAGAATACACTGAAATCACTCCTATCCTTTGTTAGCAACAGCCAAAATGATGGTAATTTTTCTTCAGATACTACAGAAAAACCCTTTTGCTTAAATTCTTCATGCTGTGTCTTGAATGGGGACAGGGCTCTCTGTTTTTGTTATCACTTTTGTATTTTAGTGTGGATCCCTTATCTTCAATTTTTTAGTTTTGAATTGTGTATTTCATGTATTATGATGAAGTTTTCTCCATTTTTAAGACATGGTGTTTGTGGAGGAAAAAAAGACATGAAAGCTTAAAAGAACCATTTGTGATTTCTTTGCCAAATATTTATTTTTGGCATTTACTAAAGTCAAACAAAATGAAGAGTTCCTTATGCTACCAGCAGAAACGTTTAAGTGTTTTGAACCAAGGTCTCTGACCTATTTGTTTGTTCCTAAAATTCTAAAAATAAAAATAAACCTGAATAAAGCAAAAGCAGAAGTAGAAAAGCTACTGGACCTTTCATTTCGTCCATATATAATATTTACTGACATGTTACAGTCCGGGGGTCACAAAGAGTCAGATAACTGAACAACAACAGTATTTACTGAAAAATTAACATCATTTAATTTTTCTGACAATGTTTCCTAGAGAAATTTCTGAATATCATAGACAGGAATAATATATGTCATGAATTCAACGTTACCATTTAGCCTGGTTCCTATAAATGGAAGAACGGAGAAGGGGCAAAATTAGTTTTTTCAGAAAAAACTACATAGCAAATCAAGGACTGAGATAATAAAAATTTTCTCGTACAATGCTTTATAATTTACAGTACTTTCACATAAGATCACCTGGTTTGTTCTATCAACAACAGATTCAAACTATCATGGTAGAAAACTACAGGAAATCATCTGCTATGAGATTTGAGCCTCTATTATGAGAAAACTGGAGAAGGAAATGGCAACCCACTCCAGTACTCTTGCCCGGAAAATCCCAGGGACGGAGGCGCCTGGTAGGCTATAGTCCATGGGGTCGCAAAGAGTCAGACACGACTGAGCGACTTCATTTTCACTTCCACTTTATGAGAAAATACATAAACCTAAAGAAGCATGGGACCTAGTTAGGCATAGCTGACATAAAATTCTTTTCCCAAATTTATATTGTGTAGCAAGTAAGTAAAGTGTAAAATTAAGAGCCAAACTGAAGACAGACTGGTTACTATAAACCAGTCGACACACCATAAACTCTTCTTATCTAGAGTGCTTCCCAGTATCGGGTCCAACACACACTCCAGAGCTCACACATCCACACCAAGCCTGCCATAATATTAGATGATAAACGGACCTTATTTCGCAACAGAGCAAAAGCTAGTTGATACAAGATGTTTACTATCATTGTACATGCTGCATCAGAGTCCAGATTCTGATACTAGGAAAGGACAAGTTTGAGAAAATGGACTTGATTTTAGTCAGAGGCAGACTCCAGTTTATCAATTCTCTCTCTTTAAAAAGGTTATTACTATATTGCATGTGGCCTTTGAAACCTGTCAACATACTTTCTCCTATGACTAATGGTATAAATTAGAGTGAGTTTATCAGGCTACCGCACAAACACCTGTGTAATCCACAATAGTAATGAAATATGGATCATTTAGACTTTTAAAAGTAAATTCCAATACTTTCTGAGCTTCTAATTCAAGGTTGCTGAATTGTTAGCCAATATAATGGAATTGTGCTGACTTGCTGCTGTTGAAATGTCAACTCACTCAACCTGTTTGGCTTGCAATTCCGCTTACACAGTGAATGCTATTCAAATTTGAGAACATCATCCTTGTCTTTAATATGTTACGATAGAGGCAACATAGTGAATAAAAACATAAACACAGCTTAGTAAGATAAAACAGGGTCTAAATCTCCACTTGGGACTTTGGTAAAACATCTGTGAAAGACTATTCTGTGCAAAGCATTCTACTTAGTGCGTCTAGAAGTGGTTTTCAAATCTGGTTTCTCAACAGGATCATCTCCAGAGCTTTTAAAAATACAGATACCCAGAAACTATCTACAGAATCAAATAACCAGAGAAAAGAGTTTGGACAGAGGTCTGGAGGCAAGTGAGAAGGCAGCATATTCACATCCAATAGTTCACAAGGGATGATAATTTAAAGACATTGACTTAATAAACACACATGAAAAGCAATTCACTACACACCCATTAGAACGGCCAAAATCCAAACCACTGACAACACCAAATGCTGGCGAGGATGATGAACGACAGGAGCTCTCGTCCACTGATGGTGGGAATGAAGAATGGTGCAGCCACTTTGGAAGACAGCTGGCCGTTTCTTACCACACTAAACACACTCTCACCACACCAGCCAGCATCTGTGCTCCCAATTATCACGTCTCCACAAGAACTGGAAACGTGTTCACACAAAAACCTGCAATGGATGTTTATAACAGCCAAAATGTGGGAGTGACCTAGATATCCTTTGGTGGGCAAATGGATAAACTCTGCAAAATCCAGACTGTGGAACATATTACTCATCATTCAAAAACCATGAAAATACATGAAAAGAAGCCAATCTGGAAAAAAGTCTACATATACATACTGTATGATTTCAATGATATTATTTTCTGCAACAGGTAAAACTATGCAGATGGTTAAAGTTCAGTAGTTGCTAGGGGTTGGGGAGGGAAGGAAAGATGAACAGACAGAACATTAAGAATTTTTAGGGCAGTATTCTCTAATACTACAGTGGTAGATACATGTCATTACATATTAGTCAAAATCCATGGAATGTACACCAAGAGTGAACTCTAGTGTAAACTGTGGGTTTTGGGTGATAATGACAGGCCAAAACAGGTTCATCAAATGCACCACCGTGGTAGGGGATGCTGATAGAGGGGAACATGGTACATGCGTTGGGGCAGAGGGTATCTCGGAACTGTATTTTCTGCTCAGTTCTGCTGTGAACTTAATAAAGACTATTTTTAAAAAGAAAGAAAACTAGTGTATACTGTTAAATGTTTGTAAAAGTTAAACAGAATCACTGCTGTAATGTGATCATCCCACAAGTCTACTCACCCTTATCCAATTATTCAATATGCCATACACTTTCTTTTTTTTTTTTTTTGCCATACACTTTCCAAACTCAGAGCCTTAAGTCATACATTCATTTAGCCTGAAGGGCCCTTCCCTTCCTACCACTCACTCTCCACCTACCAAAACTCTAGCTGTTCTATCACTTCAAAGTCAGCTCAACACGTCACTGATTTCACAAAGTCTTCTCGGACCTCCTCATCTAAATTGTGGGTTCCTTCCTACACCTTTCTGTAGGGGTAGGATTCTTCTGTTTGGCTCAAGGTACTGAAAAAGCTTTTAATGTGACCTTTTAAAAATGAGAGGCTATAGTGCAAGTTTAATGCATAAAGCAGGGCACTCAAAGTTGGTGCTCTAGGACAACCCAGAGGGATGGCATGGGGAGGGAGGTGGGAGGGGGTTCAGGATGGGGGACACATGTACTCCTGTGGCTGATTCACGCTGATGTATGGCAAAAACAACCAAAATATTGTAAAATAATTCGCCTCTGATTTAAATTAATTTTTTTTTTTAAAAATCAGAGGTTATATCAGAGGAAATCAGAGGAAAATCAATGTTACCAGGTCCCAATAGTTACTCCATTACCAGGAATGGGGACAGGCAGCACAAGCTGCATACAGATCCCTCTCCTGGTGGTCCCCCAAGCCCAGAGCAGTGTCATTCATGATACTGCTGTCATCCATCACGTCTCCATGTCACTTTCCTTACTCTCTTCCACTTCACTCACTGGAAGGGTCTGTCTAGCTCCCCTTTCTAGTTACTTGCTTCTGTATCTCTCGTACCCACTAACTATAAGTCTCCTGAAAGCAAGAACTTATTTCTCCTTCATTCTTCCCATCTAACTAAATATTCATGAACTATTTCCTGAGTTTGCTAATTAGTCAACAAAATAGGAAAAATGTAAACAATCCATCATTGATGTTGCTCCTTAGGCTTTAGCAGTTGGCAGCACTGCCTCTTTAAAATATTTATATCCACTTCAAAACTCTATGCTGTCCTCTTTACACCTAAGTTGCAAGTAGGCTCTTAATGAGGTTTGGAAGAGTGGATTTGAGAAACAGAAATCATGTGTTGAAGGCCTACTATGTGCCAGGAATTATACTAGGCTCAATAACTGAGGGAGGGGCAAAACTCCCCTGCAGCTAGGAGTGCTTGGCACATCCCCAGGGACAAATCTTGCTGGACCAAGTAGAACTAGCATTCCAAGACAGTGAATGAGGTTTGGCAACAAGGAAGAACAGTGCAGGAGCTCCCCAGATGGCACTAGTGGTAAAGAACCCACCGGTCAATGCAGGAGACATGAGAGACTGGGGTTCGATCCCTGGGTCAGGAAGATCCCCTGGAGGAATGCATGATAACCCACTCCAGTATTCTTGCTTGGAGAATCCCACAGACAGAGGAGTCTGGCGGGCTACAGTCGGGAGGGTCACACAGAGTCACACACAACTGAAGTGACTTAGCACACACACACAGTAACAGTGCAGAGTTGCCAGGCTTGGGAGTGGTTACTTTGTACTAATATAAACTTTGTGGAACACTTACAACAGTAGTTAACTGATGCCTAGTGAAGAGTCTGCACTAGAGGCCAGGACTATCCCCACCCCTCACTGGGCGCCCCTTCCCTTTTTAATTAGAGCAATAGATTCAATTACATCTGCCTTCAGGAAATCTCACTAGATACTTGGTGCTATCCTATTTCCTTGGAAGAAAATAGATCATTAAGGAATGTGCCCTATAATCCCTGCTATCGAATAAGGAAAATGTGAAACCGGAAAGAGTAGTTTTCATTAAGAGTATAATCAGATTTAATTAAAGAAAAACCACAAAGCAAATAATTTAGTCTAATGGTATTCTGCTGAGATGCTGTAAAATCTTTAATTTTTTATTTAAGATAGTTGCAGGTTCATGGTGATATTATTACAAAAAGATCTCTTGTACTGCTCACCATTTCCCCCAGCAGTAACATCTTGCAAACCTATAGTACAGCAGCACAACCAGATATTGATATTGACACAGTGAAGATACAAAACAAATTCCTCATTACTGTTTTACAGGCATACCTGATTCCCTTCTTGCTCCCCTCACCTCTCCAGTAAGCCCTGGCAACCACGTTAGTCCCCATTTTTATAATTTGTCATTTCAATAACATCATGTAAGTGAAATCATACAATATGTGACCTTTGGAATTGGCTGTTTTCATCCAGGATAATTCCCTGGAGATTCATCCTGCTGCAAAACCTTTTGTTTGGTGATCAGGAACCAGAATTACAACTTAGTAAACAAAGACCTTGGGTTCCCTGAGGATTCACTCTAAAGCAAAGGGCACAAGAAAATGAAATTTCACTGTGTTCTGTTATCTACAAGAGTTCTAAGCTTTCCCCCCACCGTAAAGACATGAAGACATTCCCACTGCCAAATTATTTTACCACAAAGAATGCTTAACACATTGAAATTATAAATGTAAAGGTTGTGGCCATGAAGGTTTGTGAAATTTGTTTCCAAAAAACATGACTAATTAAGAGAGTAAAAAAAAATCTTCCTGATTATTATTATTCACTTCTGACAGATATGAATTAAAATAAACTCCCTGAGTTTTCTGACTTAGAACTGTCTGTGCTCTCTTACACACCATGAAAAAAAAAAAAAAAAAACCCTCACTGGAATTGCTGTTGTTTGAAACTGCAGCCCTCATGTGGAGTTTTAAAACACTGTAGAGAAGAAACACCTGTCAGCTCCAAAATCTTGAAAACCACAAGGTGATTTGTTTGTTCTTCAAAGTTTTCCTTCAACACATCTAGTATCATTCACTTCTAATACCCACCAAATTTGGCAACAGAATCTCATCATCAATGACTATTCAAAAAGGAAAAACTAAATCCTGACCAGGTAACTGACTTCCTATTCCTTACCATTTTTAAAAACAGAAACCAAATAAGCTTGTCTCACATTAGCAAACCTATTAGCAAAGATCAAGCTACAAATAATGAAGGGTCTGTGACCTGGTGCCAAATTTATAAAACAGAGGCCTAAAATTCACCCATCATTTAACCCAATCCATAGTACTCTACATTAATTATACGATTTGTTGAGTAAATTAAAACTCATTAATAACCAGACATAAGATTTCTAGATGAAGCAGATACTCTATTTCTAATTGAGATAAAATGAGAGAGAGAAGTAGGGAGTGAGAGAGAAAGAGGAATAGACGGAAGGGAATAAGGAAGGAAGGAAAACAGAGGGAGAAAACCTCCCAAGCAGTTACTCCAAAGGTTTGTATATAATAGACTATGGAGAAAAGTAATACACATTTAGGTGGAAAAGAAAAAAAATCAGCAAGTGAACTTGAAGTTTCTCAATAATCCCACTACATATACATACACTCACACTCCTCTAAAACTAATTTCCCCATCACCGCCTTGAACCACCTTTCCTTTTTCTGCTCGGAAAGGGGTCCTAAGCCTAATACCAATGGTTCCTTTTAGACACTGGCGGTTAATCAGGGTAAGTGACCAGACTCCTTACTCCCTGGTATAGGCTCACTGACACGCTTTGTTCAGGCAGTCCATGAGAAAACTGGAGGGCAAGTATCCATTCTATCTCTGTGTGCACCCGCAGTGCTAGGGTCTGCAGACGCGCAGCATAAAGTAGCCAGTAAACAAGACACATTGCATGTCGAGAAAACAATATATATGTATTTAGTGAGAGATCGACAAATTTCCAGAACGTTACAGGCAAGTTTTCCAACTCCTAAACACCCCAGAGGAAGAATACATAACCCAGTTGCACTCTGTTACCCAAAATCTTGTGTGTGTGTCCCTTAAATAACTCGCTCAATTTTCTCATCTGAACAATGAAGATAAGAGCACCCAACTCAGAAAGTTTGGAAAGGTTTAAAGAAGCTGGTACAGGTAGTCTTTAGATCAATGCCTGGAATTCTACACACTACATAAAGGTGAGTCACTGACGTTACTGAAAAAGATTATTACAATAAAAGTAACGCCTAGGCAGTACCACCAGAGCGGCCAAAGCTTAAAAGAAATTATTCTAGAAAAACTAAGATCAGAGGTTGGCAGACTTTTTCTGTTAAGGGCCAGAAACTACTAAAATATCGTGGCTTACCAAGCTAACAGGCAATATTCCCAACCCTTAGAGAAGAGAAATTCTTCTCCCTTAAAGGCTAATATGGGTTTTTTTGTTTACATTTTTAAATCTGAGAAGCATTCTTAGTATGTGGGTCCCAACAATTGCTGGCTGGATTTGGAGCCAGGGCCATAGTCTGCCGACCTCCGGGTAAAACACTAATGACGATAATCCAGGTCAGTGCTTTTTAAAAGGCCGCAGAAGGAAACGTCTGCGAGTTAGTTCAAGTTGCCTGAAAAACGTGCTGCCTTCAAACTTCTAAAATCCAGAAAGGCCTGGCCGGAACCGTGGGGAACCCGGGCAGGACCCAGAGTAGGGCCTCAGGAGCCCGCCGGGACCTCGCGTTTCTCCGGGGCCGCCGAACCCCCGCCACACTTACTCCCAGCAGCGGCCCGCGGCCGATGACCGTCTCCCCGGGCGCCAGGGCCACCCGGGGGCCGCCGTCCTGCGGCTGCAGCTCGAAGCCCCCGGACATGGCGGCGAGGATTAAACAGACCCCTTCGCAAGGGGCGAGACCCTGCAACCGTTTCCGCCTTCCAGCGACAGGCGCGAGGCCCAGGCAGGCCCCAAGAAACACAGGGGGAGGTAAAGCAAAGACTGCCCTCGAGTGCGCCCCGGCTGCGCGGAGCTGGGGCCCCACCGAGGGGGACCGAACCCCGCCCCTCCACTCCGGCCAGTGACGTACTCAGGGAATCCCCTTTCACACCGCCTCCAATAGGTCTCTTAAAAGCCCCGGTTACCCAACCCCCCCCCCACCCCCCCGCCCCAGCCCCTCACCGCCCACCCGGCTCGGAGGACGCCGGTCTTTGTAGTCCATGACGGCTTCCCTTCTCCTCCACTGCCGATCTCAGGCGCCCCTGGAAAACTACCAATCCCAAGAGGCAACGCGCGCCCCTCTCTGCGCCTGTGCGAAATCTGAGTCAGCAAGGCGGGGCTAGAGTGGGTGGGAAGAAAGGGACTGGGGGAAGGATTCGAATCCTGGACGATTTAAATCGCGGATCGAGAGGTAGCAGCTTTCCAGTAGGAAGAAGGGGGTCTTCCCTTTGCGCTGACGTCTGGCAGGCGTAATCCGGGGCGCGGCCCTGGCGCTCGCACAGCCTTTGCTCGGCCGACCGGAGCTGCGGTGACAGTCGGTGCTGACGGTTGTTATTGTTTACCTGTCAATGCCCAGGTATTCTTTGGACTCCGACAGCTGCTGTCGGCGCCGGGCGTGCCAGGAGGGTGGTTCAGATGGGACGTGGGGTCATTCCCTCCGGCCTGCAGTGTCTGCCTGGGGTGGAGGCTCCCCGAGAGCCGGGCGTCTGCCCTGCTTTACGATTCCTCCCTCCGTGTGACACCTTAAAGAGGGGTGACCTGTCACCTAATTAGAGAGGTAATTTAGCAAAGTTTGGTTTAGAAAGAAGAGAATAGGTTTCTAGACATCCAGGCAAAATGGGACTAAGAAGAAGAAAAATGCCTAGTGGGGTTTAGGCACCCCCATCTGTTAAATTCAAATGCTTTCGTCTGCCTCGTGTGGAATAATTGTAACGGGAGGACGTATTTATCTCTAGGGAGATCTTAGGAGAAACAACAAATGTGCGTTTAAATGCACAGTAACTTTCTCCTAGTATGAGATTCTTTTCAAGAATAGAGTAGTTTGGCTTTAGTTTATATTGATGAGGGCTAGAGGGTGGAAAGGCAAAAACTTGACTTATGAACTAATTTTTTGCAGTTTGCTTTCTTACTTCCCCAAACTCTCAAGAGGAAATCCTCTGTTGAAGTCAGACATTAAAATTCTGACCACTGTAGCCAACTTGGATCATAACCAAATGAACGGGAGCATCTGTGGTCTTGACAGGTATAGAAACATATAGGTGAGTAGCACATCTAGATCATTGGAAAAGACCCTGATGCTGGGAGGGATTGGGGGCAGGAGGAGAAGGGGACGACAGAGGATGAGATGGCTGGATGGCATCACCAACTCGATGGACATGAGTTTGAGTAAACTCCGGGAGTTGGTGATGGACAGGGCCGCCTGGCGTGCTGCAATTCGTGGGGTCTCAAGGAGTCAGACACGACTGAGCAACTGAACTAAACTGAACTGAGCACATCTAGAAAGGGGAATTTGTCATTAGCTAAGATAAATGAAGTATTAGCTATATCTGAAACCCCTCCTGCACCAACACCCCTCACTATAAAAGGCAGTACAAACTGGAATAAACTGATTTTAAGTAAATATGAACTGTCTTTATATGCCAAAATACCTCCATACTTTCAACCGATATCGGGAGCCTAAACCATGCACCTTCGGTAAATTAGCTCAGACTGGACTTTCAATCTTTAGTCATGTGCTTTACCTAGATGCGTTATAAATATTGTTTATAGTTGTTAGTCACTGTAGTTTGATGGCCTTAATGACTAGTTATCTTAGTTCGTAATTAACTATACATGTGGAATAGCCTCAAGAAGCTATTTCTAAAACACAACTCTTATAACTAATTGAATATTTGAGATTTTGTCAGTATAGCCCAGACCTCAACCTCTTATCCATTTCAGACAGCATTTGTGTCAAATGTGAGCACTTACCTATTAAGTGCAAGTAGATAAACAATTCTTATATAAACTACTTAAAGTTCATTAGGTTTGTCATTAAGTCACAAGTTATAAGTGAAAAACTTAAAGACAAGACATTTGTTCCCACAGACTAATATTCAATGAGTTGAGTAGAACTGAAACATACACATTTTCAAAAGTTTTTTTCAATCAATACTTGAAATAGCATGTGTTCTCACCATAGTTGTTTCTACTACTAAAAATAAATTATAGACTGAATGTGAAGAATCACATCTCTTTTTCAGATAATTTTCTTTGGGAGTAGAAAAACAAATGTTTAGAAAGAAACTCATTTACCAAAAATATCTAAAAAGAAGAAAAGGAGTAGCATGTGTTGCATGTCTCCTGCATGCAGTTCAGACGTAGAGCTAGATTCTTCACTCATCATCTCTGGTCATCCTTGTAAGAAGACACACCAGATTAGCATCACTGGCTCCATTTGACAGACTGAAGAGCTCAAATCAAGAAAGTTAAAGTTCATTAAATCTAACCACGAAAGTATCTGGCTCAAAGGGGCGTCTGCAGTCTGATCTAAAGGCAGTGAATATTTTTAGCCTTTGCCTTTCAGGTTATATATGAGGATAATTCACTAAAATACCAAGCTATGAAGAAAAACTCCAAGAGAAACCACGCTTCAAGAGTTTCTGACATAGAATTGAACTCAGTGGATGCTGAAAAGGAAAAAAAAGAGTGTCAAAATAATTTTGTTGAACTGCTGCCTCCAGAAGTTACTTTTAAAATTTTCAGTCAGTTAGACATCCGGAGCTTGTGCAGGGCTTCGGTGACATGCAGGAGCTGGAATCATGCAATAAGACACAGCGACTCCTTGTGGAAACCTCACTGCCTGACTGTAAGAGCTGTCTGTCAAAGAGAGATAGATGACGATCTAGAGAGTGGTTATCCCTGGAGGGTAAGTTTAACCTTTGCAATGTGAAGCCCTCTTGACAATATGGTGGTCTGTTTGAGCCACACTCTACCTTCTGGCTTGAAGGAGGGAGGATTTCATATACAGAATGACATACAGAGTGGGTTGACTTTGGGAGTTAAAGTCGAATTATATTCTTTTCCTGCAAAAAGGATATCTCCCATCTATCCTTTTGAATTTGGGGGGCATTTACCTCATAAAGCACAATGGCTACTTCATTTTACTCCACCTATCCAAAAACCCCAGCAAACTGTGTAACTCACACTATTCTGTATGTGCACACACACACATTTATTAATAGATGTGTGTATCAATGTAAATATTTAATCTTTTCAGCTTTTCAGTCAGCTTCTCTAGCTTCAAACAAACTCATTCACCAACCCCTGACTACCTTCTTTAACAATGGTGGTGGTAGTAGTAGTAACAGTGTTAGTCACTCAGTCATGTCTGACTCTTTGCCATGGACTGTAGCCAGCCAGGCTCCTCTCTCCGTGGAATTCTCCAGGCAAGAATCCTGGAGTGGATTGCCATTAACAATGGTGGTTTACTTCTTTCAGGTCATACTACTGAGGAATTACCAGAAGAGTAAAGTGAAACATGAATGGCTAACTGGCAGATACAGCAACATATGTTCTCCTATCAGCCTACCAGAAAAAATCATGTACCCAATGGATGCAGACACGTGGGGGGAAATTCTAGAAGCAGAATTGGAAAGATAAGCAGAAAGCTCTCCTGACTTTGAGAGTTTAAAACCAAAATGACTCTTAGATTATAAAAAGTATGTCTTTAACAGTCCATTTTTTTGTTTGCATTTTTATTATTTAACACTTAAAAGAAAACTAAATAGAAAATATAAAAAATAAAACTTTGTTTTCATTTTGCACTTTAGGTAAAATAATGTTTTACCTAAATGTTTCTGGTTTTACTGTAATGTGGAAAAATCATGAAATGTTATTTATATAAAAATCTTATACTGATAGGGTGATTTCAGAATGTATTATTTCATGTATTTGTGTTGGTCTGTTGTAGTACTTCAGTATTTTAATGACTAAAGAGTTTTATTAGTGTTCTCTGCTTAATGATAATTTGAAAATTCAAGAAACGATGTGAAGGAACTGATTTAGAGATTTATTAATTAGTAGACATAGTTAGGCTCATGGGAAAAATCCCTAAATGAAATTAATAGCAATATGTTTAAGTGTATAGTAAATGTATATTTTAATAACTTAAAATTTTCCATTTCACTGGAATCAGATTGAATTGTCAAACACTGAAAACATTTTGTGTTAAACATGTGGTTTAATTTTAAATGAGTCCAACCAGAGAACTAAAATTTGTGAGATTAAGTTCCCCATTACTTGCCTACAAACCTTGAAATACTCTCAGGGGCTGAAATGTATGGAAAGTGCCGTCAGAACCTCCACACTGTTTTTCTTGGTAAAACTTATCTTCTTTCTCACATCTTGTAGCACCATCTAGTGTACTTCTTGTAGATAACCAAGAAAAAGGACCAGCTCCTTTTTGTTTTTCCACATTTAAAAGAAAGGAAAATATTATTTACAAGAAACCTATATACTTGACTTCGTTAGAGTTTATAGCTTTATAGGAACCTTTAACTTTTGTTCTCTTTTACTTAAAAGTAGATGATATATTCGTGGTACCAGATTGTTCAGTCTGAAACTGTGATCAGCACCATAGGTAATGTGACTACAAAACATTTTAGTTAGTATGGGATTTTCTTCTTAAATTATGCTCTATTGCATGAAAAGTAAGAGTCCAGGAACTCAATATTTAACAAGTCAACGAATATGAGGAATATGTCCTGCTGTATACAGATTCTCTTTGTTGAATCAAGTAGGTGATGATTGGTTCAGTTCAGTTCAGTTCAGTCACTCAGTCGTGTCCGACTCTCTGCGACCCCATGGACTGCAGCACGCTAGGGTTATCTCCTACTATCTTCTTGGGGGTAGAAGGGACCTTGAAGATCAGACAGTCCAGTCTCTAGGATTATTCGGTAATCCCCACTATAGGAATGTTCTTTTCACTCACCATTAATTCTCTTCTTCGTAAATTCTTTTGTACAGTGTATCATCTTAACCTGGAAACCATTCCTACCTTCTACCATTCTGCATTAAGTGACCCTTTTAAGGTTCCGTAGTTCTTTGTACATACCATTCTCAAAGCTGTCATACTACATTAAATTGTCTGTTTGATTTGTGTATCTCCCCGGTTAGATTGTGAGCCGCTTAATGGCAGGGACCATTTATTTATTTTTGTGTTCCCAAACCTGGAACATAGTAGATATTTCATAGAGTTGTTAAATTATTTTTATATTATTTATTTTAATCCTACCCAGAATGTAAAATAAAAATGACATATTTTAGTAGATAATATTGTACTGAAATGCAATGTACAAACCCATAAGATACATGGGATGCTTAATATTAATGCTAGTGTATGAAGAATTATTCTTGTTTTCTTAAAAGCTGTAAGAGAAAAATAGGAAAGAAGAAATATTTTTTGAATAAACACTTGAAAATGTACTTCACCCAAAAGTATCATTCATTTTTACTTATTGGATCACCCCAATCAGTTTTAAATATTGTTAAATGAGTAATCTTTGGGTTTTGTTTTATACCATTTTTATACCATTAAAATAATTCTTCGTATAATAAGTTATTACTGTGATTACAGTCTACACTGAAAGGAAAGATTGGGAACTTAATGATAAATTTATGGAATGGGTTTAGAATGAGTTGTACATTTATCAGATCGAGTCATTAGCATCTGAGAATGTGTATGGGTGGATTCAAATGAAAAGGAGTGCTTTAACTCAGAGATAAAATAACATGTTATATATACACAATCTGTAAAGAGGCAAGTTTATTAGGGAAGAGTATTAAGGAATTTCCAGTGTTGCTTAATGTTTGATCAGTTCAAGATCTAGTTTTTTGTAGTTGCTTTTAGCAACCTTTTTTCAGTTCCTTCTAGTTTATAACTCAGTCTTCAGTTCAGTTCAGTTCAGTCACTCAGTCATATCCAACTCTTTGCGACCCCACAGACTGCAGCACGCCAGGCCTCCCTGTCCATCACCAACTCCCAGAGTTTACTCAAACTCATGTCCATTGGGTCAGTGATGCTATCCAACCATTCAACCATTGTCCCCTTCTCCTCCCAGCATCAGGGTCTTTTCAAACGAGTCAGTTCTTCGCCATCACGTGGCGAAAATATTGGAGTTTCAGCTTCAGCATCAGTCCTTCCAATGAATATTCAGGACTGATTTCCTTTAGGATGGACTGGCTGGATCTTGTTGCAGTCCAAGGGACTTTCAAGAGTCTTCTCCAACACCACAGTTCAAAAGAATCAAGTTTTTGGTGCTCAGCTTTCTTTATAGTCCAACTCTCACATCCATACATGACTACTGGAAAAACTATCTCTTTGACTAGACGGACGTTTGTTGGCAAAGTAATGTCTCTGCTTTTTAATATGCTGTCTAGGTTGGTCATACCTTTTCTTCCAAGGAACAAGCATCCTTTAATTTCATGGCTGCAGTCATGAAATCATCTACAGTGATTTTGGAGCCCCCCAAAAAATAAAGTCGGTCGCTGTTTCCATTGCTTCCCCCATCTCTTTGCCATGAAGTGGTGGGACCAGATGCCATGATCTTAGTTTTCTGAATGTTGAGCTTTAAGCCAAGCTTTTCACTCTCCTCTTTCACTTTCATCAAGAGGCTCTTTAGTTCTTCTTCACTTTCTGCCATAAGGGTGGTGTCATCTGCATATCTTAAGTTATTGATATTTCTCCCAGCAATCTTGATTCCAGCTTGTGCTTCATCCAGCCCAGCGTTTCTCATGATGTACTCTGCATGTAAGTTAAATAAGCAGGGTGACAATATACAGCCTTGACGTACTCCTTTCCCTATTTGGAGCCAGTCTGTTGTTCCATGTCCAGTTCTAACTGTTGCTTCCTGACCTGCATACAGATTTCTCAGGAGGCAGGCTATGTGGTCTGGCATTCCCATCTCTTGAAGAATTTTCTACAGTTTGTTGTGATCCACACAGTCAAAGGCTTTGGCATAGTCACTAAAGCAGAAATAGATGTTTTTCTGGAACTCTCTTGCTTTTTTGATGATCCAACGGATGTTGGCAATTTGATCTCTTGGTTCCTCTGCCTTTCCTAAATCCATCCTGAACATTTGGAAGTTCACATTTCATGTACTATTGAAGCCTGGCTTGGAGAATTTTGAGCATTACTTTACTAGCGTGTGAGATGAGTGCAATTGTGTGGTAGTTTGAGCATTCTTTGGCATTTCCTTTCTTTGGGATTGGAATGAAAACTGACCTTTTCCAGTCCCATGAACACTGCTGAGTTTTCCAAATTTGCTGGTACATTGAGTGGCAGCAGTTTCACAGCATCATCTTTTAGGATTTGAAATAGCTCAACTGGAATTCCATCACCTCCACTAGCTTTGTTTGTAATGATGCTTCCTAAGGCCCACTTGACTTTGCATTCCAGGATGTCTGGCTCTAGGTGAGTGATCACACCACTGTGATTATCTGGGTCGTGAAGATCTTTTTTGCATAGTTCTTCTGTGTATTCTTGTCGCCTCTTCTTAGTATCATCTGCTTCTGTTAGGTCCATACCATTTTTGTCCTTTATTGAGCCCATCTTTGCACGAAATGTTCCGTTGGTATCTCTAATTTTCTTGAAGAGATCTCTGAGTGAGTGAAAGTCACCCAGTTGTGTCGACTCTTTGCGACCCCATGGACTATATAGTCCATGGAATTCTCTAGGCCAGAATACTGGAGTGGGTTGCCTTTCACATCTCCAGGGGATCTTCCCAACCCAGGGATCGAACCCAGGTCTCCTGCATTGCAGGTGGATTCTTTACCAGCTGAGTCACCAAGGAAACCCAAGAGAATATTGGAGTGGGTAGCCTATCCCTTCTCCAGCAGATCTTCCCGACCCAAGAATCAAACCAGGATCTCCTGCATTGCAGGCAAATTCTTTACCAACTTGAGCTATGAGAGAAGAGATCTTTAGTCTTTCCCCTTCTATTGTTTTCCTCTATTTCTTTGCATTGATCACTGAGGAAGGCTTACTTATATCTCCTTGCTATTCTTTGGAACTCTGCATTCAAATGGGTATATCTTTTCTTTTCTCCTTTGCCTTTCACTTCTCTTCTTTTCACAGCTATTTGTAAGGCCTCCTCAGACAACCATTTTGCCTTTTTGCATTTCTTTTTTTTGCGGATGGTCTTGATCCCTCCTCCTGTACAATGTCACAAACTTCCGTCCATAGTTCTTCAGGCACTCGGAGCTGCGGCTATGCGGCGCTGGAGTGGCTGTGAGGAGATACCCCATGTGCAAGCGCAGAGAAGCCCCAGCAAGACAGTGGGGTGGGAGGTGGTGAAATCCTGTTTAGAATCAAACCCAATCTTAGAGCAGGATAATCATTAATAAAATCTATGGGAATATAAACTTTATACCTTAGAATAGTCATGTATAGAAGCCTAATTTGAAAAATATACCCCTAACCACTTTAATTTCATCTTTGCTTTGACTTTACATAATATCTTCTCTCCACACATCAAATGCCCTAATAATATTAACAAAAATAAGATGAGTAGTAACACTAGGAAATGACTTGCAAAGAATAATATATAACAATGGAAGATCACACATTTTTATTTAAAGTAGAACTGAAAGAACAAAACCATCAAATGGATGAAATTAGGTAAGCAATGGGCAAAGCTGATTAATTATAATAGCCAACATTTATTGAATGCTTGCTCTGCTCCAAGCATTGAGCTAATGCAGGGGTTACTATTATTCTATATCCATTTTATGCATGAGGGAACTGAAAATTAGAGAATAATCTTACCTATCTAGTCCAACCTCACTTCCCAGCACCTATAAGAATATGTAATACATAGTAGGCACTCATTAAATTTTTATTTTGAACAAATTAAAAACTAATCTGAAAACAAGTAAGTCAAATGGAAGAGCCAAGAATATTCCTTCAACTTTTTATTTTGAAAAATTTCAAACCCACAGAAAAATAAAAATATATGACAAAAACCCTTTGTATGACCTTCACCTAGCTTACTACTTGTTAACATTTCCACATTTATTAATTACTTTTGCCAAAGCATTGAAAATAAGTTGCAGACATGATACTTCACCCCTAAATACTTCAGCATGCATCTCCTAAGAATATGTAGTCTCCTAAATATTAATACAACTTCATTAGCATATCTAAAACTTTTTATATTATTTCAGTAGTCATCCAATTTACAATCCCTATTTAAATTTATCCAGTAGTTCCAAAAATATCTTTTATAGGTTTTTTCCAATTAAACATCCAGATATGGTTTATGCATATCATTTTTTTATATTCCTTTTATCTCTTTTAACTAGAAATATCTCCATGCCTTTGGTTTTGTTTTTTAGGATATTGACTTTTTTTTTAAGAATTCAGGTTGGTTATCTTATAGAATGTTCTGTAACTGATTCCTCTGATTGTCCCTTCATGATCTGATTCAGCTAAAACATATTCAGCAATTAGACTACACAGGTGATGTAATATACTTCTTACTGTACATCATTAAGAAACAGGTGATACCCCATTTTTGCACTACATGGGAGTATAATTTGATCAATTGCTTGAGGTGATAATCACCAAATCTCCCTATTTAAAGTGATAGAGCTAAGACTTTCTTTCCATAGAGCTAAGATTTCTTTTCCATAGAGCAAAGACTTCTTTTTTCAACAACTCGTTTCTAAATTATTGCCTTACTCTATGCTAAATGCTTTATAAGACATTATCTTACTTCATCTTCACAATTAGACTTTTAAAGACCATAGGAAAGCATCACTAAATTCTTTGCCAGGCAGTCTAAAACATAAAAAGAAAATGTAAACCTACTATTTACACCCAAATCTCTCCAACTTCAGATATCAAGCCTTTAACCCCTATGGTGGTGGTAGTCGCTATGTCGTGTCCTACTCTTGTGACCCCATGGACTGTAGCCTGCCAGGTTCCTCTGTCCATGGGATTCTCCAGGCAAGAATACTGGAGTGGGTTGCCATTTCCTTCTCCTTTAACCCCTATATAGTATCTTTTGTAAATTCAACGATTCGTTCTTATGTTGAGACAACATGACAGGCTAAGACTAACAAATAACATCTCCCATTACAAATATATAGAGGTTCTGTATGAAATTAATTTTAAATACATAGTACTTACATTTCTGCTAGTAGCAGAACAGATAATTCTGACAAGATTTCCTACTTAGGACAATTAGAAAACCAGATTGGGGTGGGAGTTAATCTATTTGAAGGCATCCCAGAGCTAATAAGATAGTAAAGAGATATTGGACCAGTTTCTGGGGAAAGAAATAAAATCAAAGAGGTAAGCCAATGATTGAGGTTGATCTTGCCATGAAAACATTTGCCAATTTCTGCAGGGGGAGCTGAGAGATTGAATAGATTTTGAAAGCCTGCAAGACTACAAGGACAATGAGTGGAATCTAGAACTCACTAAGCAAAGGAGAACCAGTAACCCCTCTCCTTAGTAATCTACTTTCTTATGATTTGGGACTCAGAAGGACAGCACCCTAGGAAAGGAAGTGACCTGGAAGTACATAGGGCCTCACAGAAAAACTATGCACCTTCAAAACATCTCAGCCTCTGAAACTGGAATGATAGGATCCCAGAAGAAGAATGCCCTAGACACCCTGGCAAAGAAAAGAAAAGTTCTCCCTGGAGAAAGATATCAACATTATCAACATTTTAGGCTTTATATTATCTCTAAGAGCATTGTAAAATATTGATGTTGATGTGTATACACACACACAGGAGGAGACATTATAAAGAATAAAACCAATATCATTGTTGAAAAACACAATAGAAAAAATCCACAGTTGTAGTTATCAGATGAAGTCTCCAAAATAACAAAGCTTGAGGTAATCAGTGACATAAAATGCATGTTGAGAAATTCAGCAGAGAAATGAAAATTATAAAAAGAGCCAAGTGGGAATTTTACAGCTAAAAAATAAAATGACCTGTTAAAAAAGCAATAGATTGGTTTAGCAGAAGATTAAACACAGCTGAAGAGAGGAGAAAGTATGAATGAATCTGAAAATAAGTACAAAGAAAATATCCAGAATGATGCAAAGAGCGAAAAAGGAGGAAAAATACAGAAAAGGGAATAGTGGGAAAACATTTATAATGAAGTGAGAA
Organism: Cervus canadensis; assembly: GCF_019320065.1. NCBI lineage: Eukaryota > Metazoa > Chordata > Mammalia > Artiodactyla > Cervidae > Cervus > Cervus canadensis. Next base: position 63,240,038 of record NC_057390.1, on the reverse strand, counting down.
ACTCTATACATGTTCAAAAAGACAAGGAAGTTTAGAGTGAGGTAAAAATAATTTTGAAACAATGACAGCTAAGAACTGATCAAAGATCTTAAGTCACAGATTCAAGAAGCCATGCAATCTGCAAACATGCTATACAAAAGACTAAGCTAAAGCTGCTGAAAAGTGAAGACAGAAAAAAATGAAAGCAGTCAAAGAAAAAGGACACACTACCATTGGATGAACAATAATTGGATGATTTCTTGTTAATAAGAACAAAGGAATGTTATCTTAAGAAAAAGGATCCAAAAGAAAAATACCAATTCAGAATTACATTCCCAGAGAAAATATATTTCAAAAAAGGAAAGTGAAGCAAGGACACGCTCAGGAAAAGAAAAATTGAGAGAGATCTTTACAAATGGACTTGAACTAAAAACATACATTGAAAAAGTAAAAGGAATGTGTTCCCAGATTTCATCTGGTTGGAGTATAGGAAAGAACAGAAATCAATAAAAGTATAAATATGTGGACAAATCTCAATGAATACCAAGTATAAGGCAGTAATAAAATCTGCAGTGGAAAAACAAAGATGTTAGATTGAATTTTTAAACTATGCTATCAAACTGAACTTGAATCTGCTTGTCTGATGCACAGCAAAGCCAATTTACTGATACCAAGTTGTGGTGAAGGGAAATACAGCATTTATTGCAGGCACCAAGCAAGAAGTACGGCAGCTCATGCTCAAAAGTCCAGAACTCCCTGATGGCTTTCCTCCCTGATACCTCTCCAGGAAGCATTTTTAAAGACAATATTTGGAGGTGAGGGTTGCAGGATGAATGAACTTCGTCTGATTGGTTGGTGGTGAGGTAACAGAGTGGCTTTCAGAAATCTTAATCACAAACCTTCTGGGTCCAACCAGTCTGTGGGGCTAGTGCTTGTGCTCAACATGTGGTCACCAAACTCCACCTGAGTGAGGGAGAGGAGTCTTAGTTCTTGAAGAACAACTTAAAAGATATCCACATCCATCAGACTATATATCCTTTGAGAAGGAACTCAGGCTCTGTTTTATTGCTGAATTATTGTCATTGCTTTTCTTAACTTCTCCTTTTCCTTTGTTTCTGCATTCCCTCACTTCCCTAATTAGTAACCACTTGTGGGCCTGCTCTTTGAAACTCAGCGAAAGGAGTAAACTAGAAGAAAAAAATAAAATAAAGGTGAAAAAAAAAAAAGTAAACTAGGAAAGAGTTTACTAGAAGAGTAAACTCTTTTGCTACAAACAAGAAACAGGGGGCACAGAGGGGCTTTTTACCCAGGAGGGCCCCAAAGTGTTCTGCTCAGTTTCAATCCCCCTTTTCTTTTCTTTGATACTCCTCAATCTTGAGGGAAACATGTGGGAAAAGAAAGGGGATAAAGTTTTGAATAGAGAGGTTAATCACAAACTCAGCAGAGGAACTCAGTTTTAGGGGGACTTGGGTTCAGCTATATGCATTTTAGAAGAGATACATCAAAACTTAAGGGTACAGAAAAGTTTAAAGTAAAAGGATGGAAAACTATATGCTATGCAAAGACTAACAAAAGAAAAGTTGATGTATCTAACTTATATCAGACAAATTAAATTTTTTAAGGAAAAATATATAACCAGAGTATTTTTTACAAAACTATACAATTATAAAAAGGATTAAATTTTTTATATGTTGTGAATTTAATAATACAGCATGAAAACATACCAATAAAAAATTATAAGAACAAGTAGGGAAATCCATAATCACAGTAGGAGATTTTTATCACACCTCTGTCAGCAACTGATAAGGAAAATAAGGCAAAAAAAAAAAAAGTGCAATGAGGATATATAAGAGCAATCCTACTGCCTCAAATAAATAGAAAAGACAGAAAACAGAAAACATCAATAGAAAGGCATTGGAAAGCTGCCAAAACAACCAGAGCTACAGGGCCAAGATTGTGGAGAAGGAACGACCTGGAGAGTAAGTTGATATTCTACTACTTTCTTTTTCCTGAAAACATTTGGCAATTCCAAGTGTGATGCAAAAAATAACTAAGAATATGGCTTTTGTTAAGATAGAGGGCCTTGGTGGGGGAGGCAGGGATTCTAACAAATCTGTGGGTGGTCTCAAGAGTGCTGGAGAGACAAAATTGGAGACTTGAAGGCTCAACAAGAAGGTGGAGAGCTAAGTTTTAGGACATTGGCCAAATTCTGAAGCCCTGCAGAATTGGAGGCTAAGAAGCTAGGCAGAGAGCCTCTGAAAAACAGAGTGGAGTTTTCACATGGCCTCACACTGCTGACGAGATAGGAATTAGAATTGAGGCGCCACCTGGGCCCAGGTGAACATCCAGGTTCTTAATTTAAACCCCTGGAGGGCCCCACAAAATTGTCTGCAGCCTCAATTCAGCTAAATCTCTAATTTGATTAAGATGAGCAAACCCCTGGACCTAGCAGAAGACATTTCCCCTCTAGAGGAAGATAAAGTCACCTAGAGCCAGATACAATGTCTGCATCCAATGGATAACTACTGAGCATACTGAAAGACAGAACTAAATGATGGAAATTCAAGAAAAAGGACCCAAGTCAAAGGGAGTTGGTGGAGTTTGCCGCCAAAAACCTCACAATATACTAACCGTATTTATGTATACTACGTGCTTAGTCGCTCAGTCATGTCTGATTCTTTGCAGCTCCATGGACTATAGCCTGCCAAGCTCCTCCGTCCATGGGGATTCTCCAGGCAAGAATACTGGAATGGGTTGCCTTGCCCTCCTCCAAGGGATCTTCCCAACCCAGGAATCAAACCAGGGTCTCCTGCATTGCAGGTGGATTCTTTACCAACTGAGATACCAGGGACATCCAGGTAAATGGGAGACAAAATGAAGAAAAGAGATAACAGTGAAGAATTTTCATGAATATTCAATGAATAATTAAAAAAGAACTAGATGCCCATCAGCAGATGAATGGATAAGGAAGCTGTGGTACATATACACCATGGAATATTACTCAGCCATCAAAAAGAATTCATTTGAACCAGTCCTAATGAGATGGAAGAAGCTGGAGCCCCTTATACAGAGTGAAGTAAGCCAGAAAGATGAAGAACATTACAGCATACTAACACATATATATGGAATTTAGAAAGATGGTAACGATAACCCTATATGCAAAACAGAAAAAGAGACACAGAAGTACAGAACAGACTTTTGAACTATGTGGGAGAAGGTGAGGGTGGGATGTTTCAAAAGAACAGCATGTATACTATCTATGGTGAAACAGATCACCAGCCCAGGTGGGATGCATGAGACAAGTGCTCGGGCCTGGTACACTGGGAAGACCCAGAGGAATCGGGTGGAGAGGGAGATGGGAGGGGGGATCGGGATGGGGAATAAGTGTAAATCTATGGCTGATTCATATCAATGTATGACAAAACCCACTGAAATGTTGTGAAGTAATTAGCCTCCAACTAATAAAAAAATTAAAAAAAAAAAAAGAACTAAATGGAAATTCTAAAACTGAAAATTACAACAGAAATGAAAACTCAATACATTGGTTTAGTGGCAGATTAGAATACCACAGAAAAAGACATTTGTGAACTGGGAAAAAGAACAATAGAAAAATGATTTGAGTCAAAGCACAGAGAGAAAAAATGTTTTTAGAAAAGGATTTGGAGATTATGAGTCAGAATACAAACGTTTAATAGTTTCTAATAGGACTTCCAGAAGGGATGGGGAGAGAAAAGTAACATTCAAATTTCCTCAGCCCAGGCGGGAGACCACTGAAAAGGTTCCCATGCTATAGAAGCAGCTGAAAAACTAGGCAAAAGAACCCCCAAGCAGAACCCTGCAATTGGCAACAAAACCAGAAGCCAAATAGCGGGTGCCACAGAGCCCTTGCAGCAACATAGAGATGTGCCGTGGGCCAGAGGCACCAGCCAGGGGACCCCATGCCCTGAGCCCTGACTGTTCCAACAGAAGAGACAAATTACAGGGACAAAGGATACAGTATCAGAAGAAACTGTTACGCAAGCTTCCTGCTCTGCCCGGTTGCCAAGAAAGAGGAAGGAGAAAGGAAAAAGAGGAACTCCAGATAGGATTGCCATATTTAGCAAATAAAAACGTAAGTTGCCCAGTTAAATTTGAATTTTTGATAAACAGTGAGTCATTTTACTATAAGCATATCCCAAATATTGAATAAGATATACTTATACTAAAACATAAATTTTTAAATCTGAAAACCAAATTTAACCAGGCATCTGTTTCTTCCCTAGTAACCCTAACCCTAAAAGATGGAATGAAGGGCTGAGTTTGAATTAACCAGGAAATGACTGGAGAATACCAAGGTTGAGTCTCATGGTGTGTCCCATCTCCACTCCCAACTCCACACCCCTCACTGAACACAAAATGGTTTCTGACTGAGCGTGACACCGTAGGGTGACCCTGCCTCTCCTCAGGCCCCCTTGGCCTGAACACCCTCGGCATGCCCCTTTCCACTCCGCTGTGGCTGCCTTGTAGTTATAAGACATCCTTCTCCCAGGTCTTTGGAAGAACACAGAATGTTCTACCATGAAGTCCCTCAGATGTGTTTGGAGGCTTCTACTCTCCAGTGGGTAGGAGAAGGGCGCTCAGAGGCACCCCCAGAAACTTCCCTTAGATTTCTCTGACTTTCTTTCTTCTGTTAGGGGAACCACAGACAGAAACAGCTCACCCTGGCCAAACACCACAGTAACCATTTGCCTGAGTTGTTTTAGGATAGGAGGTCTTATTAAGGAACATGGAACTAACAAGCCACTATCAATCAGAAGGACTCAGGAATGATCAAAAGCAAAGAGGAGATGCCAGTCCACATGTCCTACCAACCTCCCAGAATCCTGCTTGTTGGAATCCACCCTGGCTGAGCAATGTGCTCACCACTAGGGAAGACCCTGAGTCAGGATGATTGGCCAGAGACAACTGGGAAACTAAGCCCATCACCATAAAACCTCAGACTGCGAGTCACACGGCATAGCAGGTCCCCTGGGTTCCCCTGATCTCCTGCTCTTCCCCCAGGCGCCCCTTCCCGGTGAAGTGTCTTGCTTGGCCAGCATTACTCTGCGGCCCTAAAAGAGGTCCCCCTTCTTGCAACATTTCTACCAGCTGGCAAATGCCTCAATCGCCTTTTGAATGGGAATGCTGAACTTTAGTTGTCTCTTCCATCCTTCCTATTTAATGGTAGTTCAGTTAATAAGCAATGTTTTTGATTTATTTAAAGTGAATCTTTTGGAATTCAGAAGACCCTTTTCTCAAGTACCTGGATCTTTGCATTCAAAGCCGGATTATGAAAACTTTCATTTCTTCTGTGCTTTTTTTTTCCCTTTTTCTTTTAGTCTTTTGAAATTCAAAACAGCTTTGACTTCTTTATTCTCAGTCATATGTTCCATCCTTCCTACAAAGACTTGGACACCTGCCTTCACAGGTGGAGAAGGCAGAGAAACAAGACTTACTGGGAATGGAAAGTACAGTGGGAAGTGATACCAAGAAATCAACTCATTCTATTGTTATTTTTCATGATAAAACAATTTGGGAAAAGAAGGAACAGTGAGAACAGCAGAGACTGAGATGAGACCAAAGAGCGTCAAAGTACAAATGAAGGCTGCAAGTCAGATCTGGTTAGAGCTCAGCATTTTTATAGTCAACTCTACTTAAAATAACCCCTTTTTTGTAGACCATTGCACACTTCCCAACACCTTCCTAGTCCCTGCCATCTGGGCAGAATGGATGATAAAATAAGATAAAACTAGAGGTTTGCAAACCACACCAATTATGCTGTGTTACTATAAACATTAACCTGGCAAGGAAAATTTTTTAAATAGCTGTTTTCTAAGGTCTATATTTTAGCTATGGGTCTCTGAGCCAAGTAAGGAAGAAATTCACTTCTGGTTTCCCAATTTGCTTGTTTTGATTTAGTTTTAAAAAGACAAAATTATCTACTTGATGATCAGTGAAAACGTGGGAGAAAATACATACATTATAAAAGAACCTTATAAAAGTCATGCTTGATCATTTTCTCAACTTAAAAGACACATGCTCCTTGGAAGAAAAGCTATAACAAACATGGACAACACATTAAAAAGCAGAGACATTACTTTGCCAACAAAGGTCTGTATAGTTAAAGCTGTGGTTTTCCTAGTAGTCATGTATGGATGTGAGAGCTGGACCATAAAAAAGGCTGAGCACCAAAGAACTGGTACTTTTGAACTGTGGTGTTGAGGAAGACCCTTGAGAGTCCCTTGGACTGCAAGGAGATCAAACCAGTCAATCCTAAAGGAAATCAATCCTGAATATCCATTGGAAGGACTAATGCTGAAACTGAAACTCCAATACTTTGGCCACCTGATGTGAAGAGCTGACTCACTGGAAAAGACCCTGATGCTGGGCAAGACTGAAGACAGAAGGAAAAGGGGAAGACAGACGACGAGATGGTTGGATGGCATCACTGACCCGATGGAGATGAGTTTGAGTAAACTCTGGGAGTTGGTGATGGACAGGGAGGCCTGGCGTGCTGCAATCTATGGGGTCACAAAGAGTCAGACATGACTGAGCGACTGAACTCAACTGAACTGAACTGATACAGAAATTTGAAAGAATAGCATAATGATACACTCACCTAGAATACCCAATTGTAAACTTTAGCCACATTTGCTTTATCTATATCAGGTTTCTAAGCCTTGGCACTATTGACATTATGGGTTGTTTAGGGGCTGTTCTGTACTTCGTATGCTGTTTAACTGTATCCCTGTTCTCTACTCATTAGATTCCTAGAGCATTCCCTTCCCAAGTAATGACACAGAAATATCTCCAATCATTGCCAAATGTCCCTGAATCAGAACTGGTCTATAATAAAAGCACACAGTGCTTCCACTGAGCTGAAATATTTGAAAGTAGATTTTCAGGCCTCATATCTTACTCATAAATACTGGAGAATATTTTTCCCTCAGGACACATAAACATACACTCCTTCATAACCATAACCCCATAATCACATCCAAGAAATTTTGCTTTCATACAATAATACTGGGTTGGCCAAAAAGTTTTTTTCTGTAAGATGTTATGGAAAAACGTGAATATATCATCTAATACCCAGCTCAGTTCCAAGTTTCACTCAATTGATCACTGAAAAGTATGATTTCATGCTTTTTAATGCTTGCCAATCTGTCAGTAAGAAACGATATCTTCATGTGGCTTTTTGAAATGATTTATTATGAACTTTTCAAGCATACGATAAGGTTGAAAGAACTTTCTCATTGTAGATTTGATTTGCATTTCTCATCTCATAAATAAAGTTCATATGTTTAAAGGAGCTTGTATTTTTTAATGCTTATAAATCTGCATTTCTTGGTGTTTGAGTGCTTTGTAAATATGGAAATTAGTTCTTTATCTACAGTATATGATGCAATTACATTTTTCCTAGTTTGTCACTTGTCTTTTGGTTTTGCTTTAGTCACTTTTCATAAAATTTCACTTTTCAAAAAAATTTTTTTTCAAATAGCTGTGCAGTTGTCCTAACACCATTTTTTAACAAGTCTGTCTTTAACCTCATGGTTTGAGATGCCACTTTACTCATTAGTAAAGTTAACTTGGTTCTGTTTCTGAATTTTCAATTATGTTCCAGATCTACCCATCTATTCATGCCACATTGTTTTAGTTATAGAAGATTTAGAGTATATTTGTACTTAACAAGGTTGTGTGTGTGTGTGTGTGTGCATGTGTGTGCTCAGTTTTGTTCAACTTTTTGCAACCCCATGAACTGTAGCCCCCTAGGCTCTTCTGTCCATGGGATTTTCCAGACAAGAACACTGGAGTGGGTTGCCATTTCCTTCTCCAGGGGATCTTCCTGATCCAGGGATCAAACCAGAGGCTCCGGTGTCTCCTGCATTGGTGGGAGGATTCTTTACCAATTGTACCACCTGGGAAGCCCACTTAGTAATGTTATCTCTCCTCATTGACTCTTCCCTGCCCCCGGGTTCCCATATATGCATGTGCGTTCACTTTTCCATGCAAACTGCCATACGACCCAGCAATCCCACTGCTGGGCATACACACCAAGGGAACCAGAATTGAAAGAGACGTGTGTACCCCAATGTTCATCTCAGCACTGTTTACAATAGCCAGGTCATGGAAGCAACCTAGATGTCCATCGGCAGATGAATGGATAAGAAAGTTGTGGTACATATACACAATGGAATATTACTCAGCATTAAAAAGAATGCATATGAATCAGTTCTAATGAGGTGGATGAAAGTGGAGCCTATTATACAGAGTGAAGTAAGTCAGAAAGAAAAATACCAATACAGTATATTAACACATAATATGGAATTTAGAAGGATGGTAATGATGACCCTATATGTGAGACAGCGAAAGAGACACAGATGTAAAGAATAGACTTTTAGACTTTGTGGGAGAAGGTGAGGGTGGGATGATTTGAGAGAATAGCATTGAAACATGTATATTATCATATGTGAAATAGCTCGCCAGTCCAAGTTCAATGCATGAGACAGGGTGCTCAGGGCTGGTGCACTGGGATGACCCTGAGGGATGGAATGGGGAGGGAGGTATAAGGGAGGTTCAGGATGGGGAACACATGTACACCCATGGCTGATTCATGTCAATGTATGGCAAAAACCACTACAATATTATAAAGTAATTAGCCTCCAACTAAAATAGATAAATTAATTAAAAAATAAAATGAATTCATCTAATTTCAAGAAATATACTTGTTGAAATTTCATGGAAGTAGTGTTAAATTAGGGATAAGTTTGAAGCTGAAACTCCAATATTTTGGCCACCTGATGCAAAGAGCTGACTCACTTGAAAAGACCCTGATGTTGGGAAAGATTGAAGGCAGGAGGAAAAGGGGACGACAGGGGATGAGATGGTTGGATGGCATCACCAACTCAATGGACATGAGTTTGGGTAAGCTCCGGGAGTTGGTGATGGACAGGGAGGCCTGGCGTGCTACGGTTCATGGAAACACAGAGTCAGACACAACTGAGCGACTGAACTGAGCTGAAGGGATAAGTTACATCTTTATGATATCAAGTTATCTTATCCAAGATCAAGGACTTTATCTTTCAGGAATGTTTTACATTTTTCCTCATATGGGTTTTGAACATTTGTCTTATTTTTTCAAGTATTTTTATCTTTTATGCTGTTATCGTAAATGTGATTTTCTCTTCCTTTATCTTCTAATTGGTTACAACTATAAACACACACTATTAATTTGTCTACATTAGTTTTGTAGCCTGTTAGCTTACTGAAGTCTTTTGTTCATATTAATGTTATCACTGACTCTATTGGGTTTTCCAAGTGTATTATCATATCACTTGCAAATGGAATTTTTCTTTTTTTAATATTTATATTTTTTCCTTGAATGAATATACTGACTAATGCATCCAGTATGTTGTTAAACAGTGGACATCTTTGCTTTGTTCCTTACCTTAGTGGGAATGCTTCTAGCATTTCTCCATCATAACATTCCCTCACTATCATATATATGTGAGGGATATATGAATATATCCTTTATATAATATATATCTGCATAATCATGTTAGGGGAATAGCCATTAATTTATATTTTATCTAATGCATATGTATTTTATTAAAGAATCTTTTATTATCTAATGCATCTGTATTTTATTAAAGGGCTGTTTGGCATCTATAAGTTAAGCATTTCTCACTGACAATTTTTAAGAACTTTACAAATAACATGTTACTATTCTACATTCTGTAAGAATAGCTTCTTAGGCTGACATAACACATGTATGTTTTCTCAAATCCAGAAAATCAACAGTATTGAAGATCATATGTTACAATTTTGAAAAGCTTGATGAACAAGCTGAATCTTCTCCAAAAGGGTCTTATGATAATATCTTTCATTTATAAAGTACCTTTTATGTGGCCATCTATTCATAAAGCAGTCTTGAAAGGTAGTTTTTTAACATTACTATTTTAAAGATGCAAAAATTAAGACTCACAAAAGCAAAGTAACTTGAATAATATCAAACAGCTTTTACACGGAGCGAGACCCCGACCCCAGGTCTGACTGAAAACTGTTTCTGCCACACCATCCTTGAGACCTGGCGATAGCTGACTTCTGCCAGCAGATGGAGCAATGTTCCTATTGGAACAGAGCGGAAGCGAGCCAGCAGAGTTCATTCCAACCGTTTGCTGATTGGAAATTTTCAGATGTCAAACTTGTCCAAACCCATTTAGTTGCAAACGACAGAATTGAAACTAGTGTTGCCCATCTCAGGTGATAGGGGTGGGCTGAGAGTGGAGTGAGGCTTTCCTGGAAAAGAACATTTGTCCATCCAAAAATGACAGACTCTACAGCTAGAAAGTTAAGATGTCAGGAAATAAAATACTCCAATGAAGAGAATTCTCATCCACACCACCCTCCATCCACACCACCCTCCGTCCACAACACCCTCCAGTCCTGGCCTGACCTTTCAAAGGGTTTCTACCTTAATCTCCAAAGGCACAATTAAGAACATCTGAATTCTTTTTTTTTTTTTTTTTGTCAAGGAAAATAAAGTCCAAGTCATTATTCTGTGCAGATGTTTTTCCAAATGAGTATTACTTCATTTTCATGAGTTTGTTCTTCAAATCTCCAGCTCAATGCCTCCACTGATTCTGTAGCTCTTTAAGGTTGAGCTGAAATTGTGAGTGTATTCTACTGAAGTAATGAATGCAAGTTCTGAGTTTGTTGGCTCTAAGAGCTTAGAATTAGACATTTATGGTTTAACAGTGTTGAGGTGTAAAGAAATTTCTCACCCTTTTACTAACATTATGAATAAATTCCACTCCTATATATATGAAAAAACTATAAAAGGAATTTACCCAGAGGTCAAGACACTTCTGGAATCATATTTTATTCTTTCCCTTTGAAACTCATTTAGGCAGGAAGATTGAGCCAGGAACCTTGAGGAATTGAGCAAGGTTATAAGAATTCACATGTAAGATTCCATTTCATTTGAAACACACCTGTCACATGTAAGTTTTGAAATTCATCTCCTGAGTTATGTAAGAAATAGCTACATCTCAAAAGGGAAAGCAAAGTGTGCCCAAGTATGATGTAGAATTTTGTCTCAATATGACTTAGCTTTGACTCAATATGACTACTTTCCTGACTTTGTGATACAAGAATCACCACTCTAGGCTTCCCAGGTGGCGCTAGTAGTAAGGAACCCATCTGTCGATGCAGGAGACCTCAGAGATGCAGGTTGGATTCCTGCATTGGGAAGATCCCTGGAGGAGGGCATGGCAAAAATCACCACTCAAGTTGAACGTATAGATATCTGTAGCTACCCTAAGTTGAGTGTTTACCATGGAGAAGGCATCTTCCCAACAATCCTAGGAGATATTTCATTCCTGCTACAATTCCTTATTAACTGTGTGAGTAAGTTGTCTCTGCCTCTGCTTTTCATCTGTAGAATGAACATTACAAAAGTATTCACACTCATGGAGCTGTTATGAGGATTGCCAGTCATGTCTCATCTCTCAGACCTCCTCCTGCCTTGCCTCAGTTACCACTAATCGACTTTCTGTATCTATAGCTTTGCCTATTCTGGACATTTCATTTTTAGTTCATTTCTTTATACAGTTAACCCATAAACAACATGGGCTTGAACTTAAAGGCTCCAGTTATACTTGAATTTTTTCACTAAATATTCACTACAGAATTGCATGATCCAGTCGGTCAAACCCAAGGATGTGGTATAAGGAGGGCAGACTATAGAGAGGTGTGGATTTTGGACTCTGTGGAGTGGGCACCCTAACTCTCTCATGTTCAAGGCAACTAGATAGTGTGAATTAAGGAACTTCATTCTTTTGCATGTGGCTCTCCAGTCATCCCAGCACCATTTGTTGAAAAATTGTTTCTTCCCCATTTGAATAGTCTCAGCACCTTTTTGAAAATCAGATGACCATAAGTGTACAGGTTCATTTCCGGACTCTTAATTCTACTCCACTGATCTCTCTATCCTTATGCCAACACTGCATTATCTTGATTACTCTAACTTTGTACTAAGTGTTGAAATCAGAAAGTGTGAGTCCTCCAGTTTTGTTCTTTTTTAAGGATTGTTTTGGCTTTTCTGGGTTCCTGGAGGATAGTGGTGGTTTTGTTCTTGTCTGTTTGTTTTTAATATTACCTTAGTTGGCTGAGTGTTTCATAAAGAGGAGAGAGAAAAGTGTCCCAGAAAAAAAAAAGAACTGAGTGATTGGACTATCTCTCCCACCAATCTCTACCTCAGTTATAACTCTTTTATAGCTGAAGATGCAAAGTTGTTAACAATTCACTGATACTCAAGGAATATTGTCCTTCTGGTATTTTCTGTATTATACACTTCTGTGCAGTAAAAATAGAAGCAATTAGGGCAATAGAAATATTACTAACACCAGTTAGTAGTGACTCTCCAGGCAGATTACTTGTTGTTGACCTGTAGTTACTTGCATTAAAAAGGCACTTGAAGAATCACAGACCCTGGCATTTCAGGCCATCTCTGCCCTCAAGCTCTGCTGAAGCTCTGCTCCTAACCTGTGGGAGTTACTTCAGTCCAGAGATCACCCCGAGTAACTCATGTCACTTGTCAGCTTTGGTCTTTTTTTGTTTTTAAGTAACAGGAACTAATTTTTCCAGATCTTCATTCCACAAATGTTTGGGGACTAGGAGATTCGCAGTTAAATTCTAACAAATTTTAGCATTTTGCTTCTGCACACTTCTTTCGTCACCTCCTTATTTTCACACTCTATATTTATCCTCTAGCTTATTTTAGCTTTGTCATGATTTTACTCTTCTAAATCTTGGGGTCACAATTTTTACTTTTCACCATATCTGTTGTTGACTTTGCAGTGTATATTTTATCCTTTTTATATCCTAAGCTATAATGGTAGGCAGGATTTATGGGCCTAGAAGTAACACAGCTGTGGTGAGGTCTACACCACAGACAGAAATGTTGAGTACCTTTTTCCTTCCAGCGATCTCCACACTTACCTCTCTGGCTCTGTTTGGCAGATCATCTGTCTTAATCAGTGTTTTCCTCCAAAAATAAATGTTAACTAGGTTATACCAGAAACTCAGGAATGACAACTCCTTCACATGGCTCTAAACTTCCCACTTATGTAAAAAAGCATATTTGAAATGCTGGAATGAGTGCCCTTTATAAGGAGTTACATGTTCTAAAAATCTATTGTCTATGACACACATAGCTAGTCGATATAAGGGGCAGAGATTTAGGCAGAAAGTACCACTTATTCCTCCAGTTTTCCCTTTTGCAGCGAATCAGGTATCAGCTGCTCAAACCAGAATCCCAGGAGGCACCCTGCAGTAAATTCTATCCATTCTGCCCCTGTATATGCCATCAGTTCAGTTGCTCAGTTGTGTCTGACTCTTTGAGACCCCAGGGACTGCAGCACACCAGGCTTCCCTGTCCGTTACCAACTTCCAGAGCTTACTCAAACTCATGTCCATTGAGTCAGTGATGCCATCTAACCATCTCATCCTCTGTCGTCCCCTTCTCCTTCTGCCTTCAGTCTTTCCCAGCATCAGGGTCTTTTCCAATGAGTCAGCTCTTCACATCAGGTGGCCAAAGTATTGGAGTTTCAGTTTCAGCATCAGTCCTTCTAATGAATATTCAGGACTGATTTCCTTTAGGATTGACTGGTTTGATCTCCTTGCAGTCCAAGAGACTCTCAAGAGTCTTCACCAACACCACCATATATCCCATACTTGTCCCCTAGTCTTCAGTTTCACTGCTCACCTGAGCTACTGCCTTATCATAACAACATGACTTCTAACGCTGACCCCTCTGTACATAAAACAGCCAAAGTGATTTGTTAATGTATCAAACCATATCGCTCCCTGAGTAAAACCTATCAATGTCTCTCTGCCCACTGTACCTCAAGTAAGTCAGAACTCTTCACCAGATCTCCACGTGGTGACCTGGTCCCTGCCTGTCTCTTCCGCCTCACCTTGCTGTTTGCACTTCCTCCCTGCACTGACCCTTCCCTGACATGGCAAGCTCTTTCCCACCTCAGAGCTTTTGTATCAATACTTGGTGATTCTTTCTTCTTGGAGGGCTTGTTTCCTATTGTTTGTAAAGCCGGCTCCTTCTCATCCTTCAGGTAGGGTGACTGACCACCCTGGTTTGCACAGGTCTAAAGGGATTCCAGGGATGCAGAACTTTTAGCTTTAAAATCAATAAAGTCGTGAACAAACTGAGTTGGTCAAATAGATCACTAACTTTCAAGTCTCAGTTCAAGTTTGATTCCTCAGCAAAGCTTTCCTAGCCCGTGAAGTCCACAGTGGGTTCCCCGTTCAACCACCGCTCATGGTTTTCATTTCAGCATCCTGTTTCTTTTCCTTCACAGGGAGGACTCACTACACATACTTTGCACTTACTTTATGTATGTCTCTATTTGCTTTCTCTTTGTCTTCTTCCCAAACGTCTAAATATCATGAGTACCAACATACCCATCTTATTCCCCAGTATTTCCCCAGTGCTCAGCACTGGACCTGACAATATTTGTTGAAAGAAGGAAGGGAATAAGGAAGGATGAGAGAAGGAAGAGGAAGGACCCCTTAGTGTAACACTCAGGCTTACCTTTGTAAGGAACTATAACCTTCTCGCAAACCCTTGTGGAATGAGGCAAACCTATTCCTCACAAGCCTACTTCTGCGAATTTTAATTGGATTTGTGTCCATTGTTGGGGAATTTCTTAAAGAATCTTTTAATGCCTGAGTCTACTTACTGTATGGGTTTTCTTCACTCTCCACCCTTTGTATTCTTTTCAGGGTCAAGTTGTTCCTGGAGAGTTATTTAATTTCTTTAAAAACAAAATTATAAACCCAAATGCCTTCAGAAATCAAATCAGCAATATATAGGAATGAAGCAGGCTGAACCTAGGAAAAGTCAACAGAGGAAAGACATAGTTAAACTTATCTTGTTTTGATTCAACTACAGCTTAAGCGCACAATCTCGTATACATTTGTAAAATATTGGAAGTTTTGTTTTGAAAACGAAATGGAAACCCCACCCAAACAACGAAAAACAATAGAAATATAATTATCCTGAATACTGTCACAGGTTTTATACACAACTTACATACACATAGAAAGGTGTTTTTCCTTTATTTAGCTGATGTAACTGTGCTCCTTGCAAGCAAGCCCATAACCTCTGAGTTTCAGAAGGGGAAAGATTTACTATTGAATTCATTTCAAACCTTAGACCTATCCAATGACAGAAAGCATTATTAAATATCCAACTTTTGAGAAAAATGCCCACTACCTTGAACTCTGTTGCCTTATACCCTACTGCCATTCAAAAAATTGTAAAAAGCACCCGGGGACAGAGGGATTTATGTGATTTCACATCAGAAGTCATGTCACATCCATTCCTCTGTCATCATCTGCTTGTACGGCTGCTGGAAGCATGGTTGACTGGTACTGTCCAAGGGCTTTCTACTGGCGTCGACGGCTGACTTACCTCTGATGGATATGTGATCTTTTCTCTGCAGTCTCATGCTTCTCCAGTTTACTCTTGGCTATTGTTTGGCTGTAGACCTGAGTTTCTTCCAGCTCCACCACGCAGTCACATAGCCAGCTGGTCTTCCTCCAATATCTGCTGTGGGGCAACCTGCTCCTTCCAATGCAGGTGTGATAACAAGCCCCCTGGCTCTCAGCATGGACCCAAGGGAGACTTGGGGCCTAAACTAGAGCTACTCTCTTCTTGACCATGTCCAACAACTCTTTTGGCTGTGCTGGTTGGCCCATATTGGCATGGAGCCTCTCCACAGGAGTCTCCTACAGAATCTCAAACTGGAAGCAGGAAAAGCCACTCTCCCTTCAATTTACCTGTCTCTTCCCACTGTCCACACCAAGAGTCAAACATGGGCAATTGCAACACACTCCTTCTCTCCTTCCTGATTCTTTCTCTCTGCCTTTCCCCACAATCCCATAACTAGAACAGGTGGGTTTCCATAATCACCAGTGTTTCCTGTGCTTTAGCCTCACCACCTCACCATCCCCACCGGGGTCCCTTCTTTACAGTACCTCTACAGTCTCCGTGTTCAGGCCTTAAAAAAACAGAAACCCTCTCTCCCACCATTAACTGGATTTTAAGCCTGCTGTCTTGCTGTAAATTTCAAAGAATGTCAGAAAAGAAGTATTACCTTGTTCTTACTCTCACACAGCTTCTGTAATAGGTTGAAATCTCCTCCAAGACCAACCAGGGAGATAGTCATATACTAGAAAAGGCACAATGATACTTTTCTCTAAATATCACTTCTATTAAATCACATTTTTTTCTTAAAGTGGTTACCCCTTCCATTGGGAACTAAAATCTCACACATTTCCTTCCTCACTAAGATGTCACTGTCAGGTTGGTGGGGGGTTTTTTGTTTTTTGTTTTTTTGCTCCAATTTGCAATGTAGGATTTAACCTTACACCCTTTAAACAAAAGGAATACTTATTTTCATTTATAATGAAATCTGCTGATCACAAATATAGTTATTTCCAAATATGGATGCAATCTTTGCACCATGGTTTTTGTATCTTGACTTGCCACTCAAGATATCTGTAAAATTCTGCCCTTCTGAAATCCCCTTATTTCTTCTTTATGATTTTGTTTAACTGCAATTTCATAGCCTCTCTTGGTAGCAATTTTCTATAGTATCAATATTCAGTTAGATGGTAAAAAGGATCTTAGCTCATTTTCATAAACTTTGATATCAGAGAACTTTTTGAAGTTTAGTTCTTAGTTTTCACAATCATACTTCAAATGACAATTTTATTTTTGGAGACTGACTTCAGTGTAGCAGAAGTGGGTCAGATTTTTATGTGCCAGTTGAGTTTCCTCAAGAAAGATTTTTCCGAGAATGAGTAGGTTACATAATATATTTATGTCACTGCTTAAGGATGCCAGGGCAAGATGATGTTCAGTGTGATGAGCTGAAATGACAACTAAATGACAAACCTTCGATCCAACCTTGCTGGTTATCTAAGGCAGGGATTCTTCTGTAATAGCTTGAAACAAGTTGGTTGTTTTGATTTACATTTCAAGCCATCTTTTCAACATTTTGCAAAAGTAAGTCATTCAATTGCTGCTGCCACATGGTGCAGCCAATTTTTTAAACAGAGTATAGAATTATTTGGGTATTAAGCAATGGTGTCATATTAGTTCACAGTGATGCATCCATAGTGTTTTCTATATTTTTCTAATTTTTACAACCACCTTTTTCTTAATATTTATTTATTTGGCTGTGTCATTTCTTAACTGTGGCACACAGGCTCAGTAATGGCAACACTCGGGCTTAGTCACTCCATGGCATGTGGGATCCAAGTTCCCTGACCAGTGATCGAACCCATGTCCCCTGCATTGCAAGAGGGATTCTTTATCACTGGACCACCAGGGAAGTCGCTCCTATTTTATTTTAAAGACGGTATTCTTGGTGACCCTGTAATGAACAGTTGTATGTATCAAATCCTTGGGAAACATTTTGTCTTTGAATTAAAGTTTTGTAGTAAGTCCAGCATTAATACCAACCATTGCAGAAGTATAATCATTTTGATCAACTTAAATTAAAAAGTGTAAGACTTTTCACAATGCAAGCTTAAGTAGATAAAGTCCGTGGACTGGGCCTTGAGACACCCCATGATTCAGAAATGAAAATGATGAAGAGTCAGCAAAGGAGACTGAGAAATGAGGTAGAGGGAAAACTAGGAAGTGAAATGCTTTAAGGAGGCAGGAGAAATCAATGACTGCAGGTGCCATTGAGAAGTCAAATAATAGGGTGACTAAGACCATTGATTTTAACAATGTAGAGGTCATTTATGTGTCCAAAAAATTAACAGGTACCATTTATTGCATATATAAATTCAATTGGAAATATTGTTGCTCAAGAGTTGAGAAGATGCCTGAGAACTTATAGGACACATTGCATGGAAATTTTCTAAGTGGTCCCATGTGACCTAGACTCCACAGATGCTTGATCTGACTTCTAGGACTTTTTGTCCCCCTTCCACTCATACTCTGCCTTTCCTGTGTTGGCATCCTTGACGTTTCTCAAGCACACTCCCACCTCAGGGCCTCTGTACTTTCTGTTCCTTCTGTCTAGAAGGCTTCTCCTTCCAGATAGCAACATGGTTCAATCTCTTCCTTTAGGCCTCGGCTCCAATGCCGTCTTACTGAAGAGGATTTCCCCAACTGCTTTCACTAAAAGAGCACCACCAGGCCCTGACCTTCAATCCTTTATTCCTATTATCTTTGTGTGTAACAATTATCATATAATTTATTTGTTTATCAAGAATATAAACTCAATGAGATTAGCACCCAAAACAGTAGCTGACACTGATTATCTAATAAACATTTTGAATGAACATTAATTAAATAAACAAAGTGAATGAAAAACAACTGACCAGGATATTTTCAGAGTAACTAGATGCAGCATAATTATTCGTTCACCGAGAAGGGTGAAAACCCCAACTTTGGTTAAGGGACATATTTTTAGAATCCACAAGGCAAATGTCTTGCAAACATCCCCACCCTCACGTTTTTACCTAACAAGATATAAATGGCTACCTGAGAGCAGTCTCTTCAAAGCTCTAATGTGCATTCTTTCCTCTTCTCTAAATACCCTCCAGTAACAACAGTTTCTGAAGCTTTTTAAGTCAATTTGGAATGAATAAAATATATATACTGTATAAGCGTTTGTTTACTCACTAGTTAATAGAAGAATTATACAGTTCCCTGGTGGCTCAGTGGCAGAGAATCCACCTGCCAACGCAGGAGACAGGGTTTGATCCCCGGGTCAGAAAATCCCCTGGAGAAGGAAATGACAACCCGTTTTTTGCCTGGAGTATTCTTGCCTGTAGAACCACATGGAGCCTGGCACAGTCCATGGGGTCACAAAGAGTCGGATATGACTGAGCAACTGAACAGCACAGCAAATGTATCACTTTAAAGTTTCTTTCTGCATAAATAATGTTCTCAAGTTAACTTTTTAATAAACTACATATACCATATTTTATTTCGAGGCTTCACTTTTTAACTTTAGCTTTATTGATGTTAGAAATTTCAGTTTTTAAAAAAAAAAAAATCTTCAAACTTTGTAAAAGAAAGTACACAAAGCATTCAACCAATTAGCATTTTGATGTTAGAAATTTCAGTTTTTAAAAAAAAAAAAATCTTCAAACTTTGTAAAAGAAAGTACACAAAGCATTCAACCAATTAGCATTTGTAGCCAACAGCTGCATGTCCAGATGGAGCAGAAAAGATAAATAGGTGCTTTGTATGTGCACACCATATGTACAGACACAGTGGACCTCAGTATAGCATCCCTGGCATTGTTGCTTCAGGATCACATTGAAACAAGTCAAATAAAGGGACATTTACATCTTTGCTGACTCATTTGACAAAAGACAAGAAATTCATCGATAAATGCAAATGAAGAGTGAGGATTGAGAGGATGTGGGATGGGGTGTGAAAATGTACAAGAAACAAGATAGTGTTCACAATTTGAATGTGCTTTATTCTTTTGCCTTCCTGAGAATTAAAGCCTGACCTAGTCATCTACTGTGGGCTTCCCCAATGGCTCAGCTATAAAGAATCCACCAGCAATGCAAGAGTCACAGGAACCTCAGGTCCAATCTGTAGGTCAGTGAAGATCCCCTGGAGGAGAAAATGGCAACCCACTCCAATATTCTTGCCTGGAAAGACTCCATGGACAGAGGAGCCTGGAGGGCTACAGTCCATGAGGTCGCAGAGCCGGACACGACTGAGCGACTCAACACTACCTTGAGTCATCTACCTGCATGGGAAGAACAGGAAGGAATTAGAATTGCCAATAGATTGTAATAAAGCGATTAGGAGCTTACCTTTGTTTTATTTTCTCAGGCTTGCTGAAACCAGCAATCAGTATCTGCTGAAAGACTGAATGAATAAGTAATACAAAGAAAGATGAACTTTCCATCTTAAGGGGGCAAGAGAAAGACTTATGGGCTTGCTTGCAGACTACCCCAAAACAAGAAGAAGTAAAAGAAACAGCAATACCAATTGCATCTTCATTAAGACTGCATTAAGATATGGTATGGTGGAGTAGGAAATGGCAACCCACTCCAGTATTCTTGTCTGTAAAATTCCATGGACAGAAGAGCCTGGCAGGCTTCAGTCCATGGGGTCACACAAGTCATATACGGCTAAGTGAATTTCACTTTCAAAAGAAAGAATGAGAAAGGAAAAACAAGCATCAGCTAATAGTCACATATTTGGTTCTGAAGGACAACTGTTATTTGATACTGTTTTGATTTCTGGAGAAGATCAGGTTTTTTAGTACTTGTGTATAGGTTTTCTCCTTTCCTTTAATATTAAAGGACAAAGCTGAAAGAGTATTCTATATATCTATGAAAATTAAAGTGCATACCAAATGCATATTCGATCCCACAAGGATTGATTTATTAGTATTTGCACAGCCTTGTGAAAAGTGCATGATGCACCAGGTCCCTTGGGGGCACATTCAGTCTCATAGAAAAGAGTAGTATTTCAAGGGTCAGGAACTTCGCTTTCATGGGGAGAAATTCTATAACTGACATCAAAAATATTTTGGAAAACAATTATGTTCAAAATTTTAAAATAAATGGGAAATGTATGCCTTAAAAAGACACAAAACCAAAGTCTACAGTCACAACATAAATCTTTTTTTGTGTGCTGTTTTCTCAAACAAATTAATTCAACGATGTATAATAAAGGTTTTCTCAATGGGAAAAAAAAAAGAAAGACATGGTGTGGGAACAGAAAGTAGCGAGAGGAATGTGAAATGGTTTAGCAGAGGAAGAGGAAGAGGAATCTTAAGTGCCTGCAGGGGGAGATACCAGAAAGAATCCGAGTGAGAAGCATAGCAGAAATCCAGAATGGCTCTGAAACTGAAGGTACAATGCCTTAAGGGAGACAAATATAGAATTCCAGGTCAAAAATAAACTCCACTCAGAATTTTGAAGGCATTGATCCATTGTCTTACACTTTCAATGCTGCTGTTGGGGAATCCAATAACATTCTTACTTCCAATTCCATCTGTGTGCCCAATTTTTTTTGTTGTTGTTCCTCTGATGTTCTTGAATTTCACAATGATGGGCCTAGAAAAATCAATACTACACTCTCTGTTTAAAAGCTTCCATTTTTATACCATAAACTCTTTTCTTTTTTTTTTAAAGTGTAAGTCAAATCCAAACTTAGTATTTTTTCAGCATTCATCCCATTGCCTCATTTGTGATGAAGCTTCATGTCGGTTTTTTTTACCTGTAAATTACAGAGGATTAAAAAATTACCAGAAATTATAGAGGATTACAAAATTACCAGAAATTACAGAAGATTACAAAATTGCCAGGTAGGGGACTTCCCTGGTGATCCAGTGGTTAAAACTCCATGTATCCACTGCAGAGGGCAAGAGTTCAAACCCTGATCTAAGAACTAAGATCCCACAAACTATATGGCCTGGCCAAAAACAGAACAAAAACAAAATTACCGGGTAGTTTAGCACCATCCACTCCAGCATCATAACTGCAGTGCTTCAAAAACGGAATTTAAAGATCTTATGTAGTTAAGAGAATGAGGACTCACCAGTCAATCTTATTTAAAATTAAAGCCATATAAATCACCTTACTTGTGTGCCTTGTCTTACCCAGAAAATATATTTTTTCTAAGTACTGTGTAAAATTTTGGAAAACTTCCCATGTATGCTGGATCATTACCACTGAAGAACATTTGCTGGACTGTCTCTACAAGAGGCAGGGGTAACAGGTCAAGTGCAGAACTCTCAGAAAACAAAGGCCCAATCAACACCAACGATAGAGCCAGGTTTCTGGGAGTGGTCAAGGCGGTCAAACAGCCTCTGCTCCTTGAAGGGTGAATTGACTTTTGAGCTCCTTGAGAAGGAAGTCACAGCTGTTTTTTTTTTTTTCTTTCTTGATATGTATTTTGCTATGTTTTTCCCCACAGAAACCTGTGTAGCTCATTCATTATAGCTAAAAATTTTCTGTTATATTTCAAAGAATGGCTAGGACAAGAGATTGGATCGTCATGAGGCATGTTATCGACACGGGAGCACTAGAGTCAGAGGACTCTTTTATCCAAGAGTAATTGGTACTAGGAAAAGTCTACTTAAGGAGATGCCACTTGAAAATGTGATCAAATTTGATAGTGAATAGTTAAAAAACATTTCAGGACTTCATCTTAAAAATTTTAATTGTAAAGTAAGGAAGTCTCCGTCAGTTCAGTCAGTTCAGTTGCCCAGTCGTGTTCGACTCTTTGCGACCACATGGACTCCACCACACCAGGCCTCCCTGTCCATCACCAACACCCAGAGTTTACTCAAACTCAGGTCCATCGAGTCAGTGATGCCATCCACCATCTCATCCTCTATCATCCCCTTCTCCTCCTGCCTTCAATCTTTCCCAGCATCAGGGTCTTTTCAAACGAGTCAGTTCTTCACAGCAGGTGGCCAAAGTATTGGAGTTTCAGCTTCAGCATCAGTTCTTCCAAAGAATATTCAGGACTGATTTCATTTAGGATGGACTGGTTTGATCTCCTTGCAGTCCAAAGGACTCTCAAGAGTCTTGTCCAACACCACAGTTCAAAAGCATCAGTTCTTTAGCACTCAGCTTTCTTTATAGTCCAACTCTCACATCCATACATAACTACTGGAAAAACCATAGCTTTGACTAGACTGACCTTTGTCGGCATATAATGTCTCTGCTTTTTAATATGCTGTCTACGTTGGTCATAACTTTTCTTCCAAGAAGGAAGTGTCTTTTAATTTCATGGCTGCAATCACCAGCTGCAGTGATTTTGGAGCCCCCAAAAATAAAATCTGTCACTGTTTCCATTGTTTTCCCATCTATTTGCCATGAAGTAATGGGACAGGATGCCATGATCTTGGTTTTCTGGATGTTGAGTTTTAAGGCAACTTTTCACTCTCCTCTTTGACTTTCTTCAAGAGGCTGTTTAGTTCTTCTTTGCTTTCTGCCATAAGAGTGGTATCATTTGTGTATCTGAGGTTATTGATATTTCTCCCAGCAATCTTAATTTCAGCTTGTGCTTCATCCAGCCCAGCATTTTGCATGATGTACACTGCATAGAAGTTTAATAAGCAGGATGACAATACAGCCTTGATGTACTCCTTCCCTGATTTGGAACCAGTCTGTTATTCCATGTCCAGCTCTAACGGTTGCTTCCTGACCTGCATACAGATTTCTCAGGAGGCAGATCAGGTGGTCTGGTATTCCCATCTCTTGAAGAATTTTCCACAGTTTGTTGTGATCCACACAGTAAACAGCCTTGGCATAGTTAATACAGCAGAAGTAGAATTTTTTTCTGAAATTCTATTGCTTTTTCTATGATCCAATGGATATTGGCAATTTGATCTCTGGTTCTTCTGCCTTTTCTAAATCCAGTTTGAACATCCGGAAGTTCACAGTTCATGTCCTGTTGAAGCCTAACTTGGAGAAATTTGAGCATTACTTTGCTAGCGTGTGAGATGAGTGCAATTGTGCAGTAGTTTGAACATTCTTTGGCATTGCCCTTCTTTAGGCTGGAATGAAAACTGACCTTTTCCAGTCCTGTGTCCACTGCTGAGTTTTCCAAATTTGTTGACATATTGAGTGCAGCACTTTCACAGCATCATCTTTTAGGATTTGAAATAGCTCAACTGAAATTCCATCACCTCCACTAGCTTTGTTCATAGTGATGTCTGGCTCTAGGTGAGTGATCACACCACCGTGATTATCTGGGTCATGAAGATCTTTTTTGTACAGTTCTTCTGTGTATTCTTGCCACCTCTTCTTAATATCTTCTGCTTCTGTTAGATCCATACCATTTCTGTCCTTTATTGAGCCCATCTTTGCATGAAATGTTCCCTTGGTCTAATTTTCTTGAAGACATCTCTAGTCTTTCCCATTCTATTGTTTTCCTCTATTTCTTTGCATTGGTCACTGAGAAAGGCTTTCTCATCTCTCCTTGCTCTTCTTTGGAACTCTGCATTCAAATGGTCTATCTTTCGCTTCTCCTTTGCCTTTCACTTCTCTTCTTTTCACAGCTACTTGTAAGGCCTCCTCAGACAGCCATTTTGCCTTTTTGCATTTCTTTTTCTTGGGGATGGTCTTGATCCCTGCCTCTTATACAATGTCACAAACCTCTGTCCATAGTTCTTCAGGCATTCTGTCTACCAGATCTAATCCCTTGAATCTATTTGTCACTTCCACTGTATAATCGTAAGGGATTTGATTTAGGTCATACCTGAATGGTCTAGTGGTTTTCCCTACTTTCTTCACTTTAAGTCTGAATTTGGCAATAAGGAGTTCATGATCTGAGCCACAGTCAACTCTCAGTCTTGTTTTGTCAGAGTTCTCACAAGACGTGTTTCACTGGAGAAGGGAATGGCAAACCACTTCAGTATTCTTGCCTTGAGAACCCCATGAACAGTATGAAAAGGCAAAAAGATAGGACACTGAGAGATGAACTTCCCAGGTCGGTAGGTGCCCAATATGCTGTTGGAGATCAGAGGAGAAATAACTACATAAAGAATGAAGAGATGGAGCCAAAGCAAAAACAACATGCAGTTGTGGATGTGACTGGTGATGGAAGGACAGTCCAATGCTGTAAAGAGCAATATTGCATAGGAATCTGAAATGTTAGGTCCATGAATCAAGGCAAATTGGAAGTGGTCAAACAGGAGATGGCAAGAGTGAACATTGACATTTTAGGAATCAGTGAACAAAAATCTCCTGAAGTGGGTGCGTTTAACTCAGATGACCATTATATCTACTACTATGGGCAAGAATCCCTTAGAAGAAATGGAGTAGCCATCATAGTCAACAGAAGAGTCTGAAATGCAGTACTTGGATACAATCTCAAAAATGACAGAATGATCTCTGTTCATTTCCAAGGCAAACTATTCAATATCACGGTAATTCAAGTCTATGCCCTGACAAGTAATGCTGAAGAAGCTGAAGTTGAACAGTTCTATGAAGACCTACAAGACCTTCTA
Organism: Cervus canadensis; assembly: GCF_019320065.1. Taxonomy (NCBI): domain Eukaryota; kingdom Metazoa; phylum Chordata; class Mammalia; order Artiodactyla; family Cervidae; genus Cervus; species Cervus canadensis. The sequence goes on along the minus strand of NC_057390.1, from coordinate 63,214,998 downwards.
GAGCTAACACCCAAAAAAAGATGTCCGTTTTTTTATAGGGGACTGGAAGGCAAAAGTAGGAAGTCAAGAAATATCTGGAGCAACAGGCAAATTTGGCCTTGGAGTACAGAATGAAACAGGGCAAAGGCTAATAGAGTTTTGCCAAGAGAAGGCACTGGTCATAGCAAACACCCTCTTCCAACAATACAAGGAAGCCTAATAGGATAATAATTATGGTAGGATAACAAGCTTCTCAATGACATTCATATCCTATCTCCTGGAACATGTGAGTATATCAGGATACTTGGTAAGAGAGAATGAAGGTTGTTAACCAACTGCCTTTGTTTTTCAGGTTTTTTTGCTTGTTTGTTTTGGGGGTTTTGGCAGGGGGTCTGTACCACACAATTAGTTCCTCCATCAGGGATTGAACCTGTGCCCCCAGTGGAAACACAGAGTCTTAGTCACTGGACTACCAGGGAAGTCCCATTAATCAACCAACGTTAAAAGAGAAAAACTCTACTGGATTATTCAGGTGGGCCCAGTATAATCACAAGGGTATTAAATAGGGGAAGTGGGAGGCAGAGAGTCAAAAACAGGAGATGGCATCATATGGCCATTTTTGGCTTTGAAAATGGAGAAAGATTCTGAGCTAGAGAATGTAGGAAGCCTCTAGAAGCTCATAAAGGCAAAATAAAATACAGCTTCTCCCACTAGAGTCTTCAGAGGGGAGCACTGCCCTGCCAACACCATGATTTTAGCCCAGTAAGGCCCATTTGGACTTCTAACTTTCAGAATTAAAATATAATAACTGTGTGCTATTAAACAAGTCACTAAACTTGTGGTAATTTATTAAAACAAGAGCAGGAAATTAATACAATAAATTTTTATTGAAAGACAGCATACAACTACATTTTAAAAGCATCAAAATTTTGTCTTCCACATATTATACCATCTGAGCCACCGGAAATGGTAAAGAATCTGCCTAAAATGCAGGAGACCCAGGTTCGATTCCTGGGTCGGGAAGATCTCCCTGGAGAAGGAAATGTATTCTTGCCTAGAGAATTCCATGGACAGAGGAGCCTGACAGGCTATAGTCCATTGGATCGCAAAGAGTCGGACATAACTGAGTTACTAACACTTTCACATATTAATATATACAACCCCTAGTTATCGAACATTCCAGCATCCTACAAATTTCCTTCCTGCAATTTCGCAGATTATATACCACACCCCTTAAAGTAATCAATATTCTGACTTTTACAGTCATTCATTTTTCCTGACTGTATCCTAAGGGAAAAGGCTGGCATTTTGAATATTTACAGCAAATGAGAAGAGAATCCAGAGAAGATTCTTTTTCTAAGGGCCTAATTTTTGTGACTTAATAGTATGATTCCATAACACTAGATCATTCTTTTCAGTGTGAACTTAAGATATTTTGTAGAAATCTTTGTGGCTTTAACATCTTGATCTTCAGATCATGTTCCTTTGAAGTGACTATCTTACATCACCCTGCTGATTTCTGCTTCTTCCTAGATAACCATTATCACTGGCTTTCGTATTCTTGGAGCTGCTATTGAAACACTTTTATTAGTCTTTTAGAATCCCACATCCTTTGGAATTCTTGCAATTTTTTTCACCCTACTACCAGATGTTTATCCCAGACAACACCGTGGCTGACCAACAATACACTCATGTGATGGGAGGACATGGGTGTTAGTTTAAGTGGGAGGGATGTTTGAGAGGGGCATAGGTTTTTTTAAACAGTCTGCTTTTCAGTAAAAATTTTTGTGTTGAATTGGTTTTCTCTCCATTAGAACTTTCTGGATTTGGTGATTGAAATCATTAGTGTTTGACTAAGATGGACTCCCTATAGTTCACAAGTGTTCATTAGAGTTTAAGCAAGGGATGGTTAGAGGGGAGGGCAGAGATTTGTGAAATACATGGGATTAAATCCTCGAGTCCTTCATCCCAGGTGGAGGAGTTTAGAATTAAAACATTTTAGAGTTAAAACAGAAAATACGTTGAAGGGAGCCAATAATGAGGCAAGAAAAACCAGTTAGGAGGTCTTGACAAAATCCAGGCATTCTTTTCCTATGGCTGAGGAGTATTCCATCATGTGTGTGTGTGGACTAAGTCACTTCCATTGTGTCTGACTCTTTGCGACCCCATGGACAGGATCCTCTGTCCATGAAATTTTCCAGGCAAGAATACTGGAATAGGTTGCCATGCCTTCCTCCAGAGGATCTTACCTACCCAAGAATTGAGCTGGGTCCTTTGTCTCCTGTATTGGCAGGTGGGTTCTTTATCACTAGGACTACTTGAGAAGACCCACATCTTCTTTATCCATTCATCTGCTGATGGACATTTGGGTTGTTTCCATGTAGTTGGCTATTGTAAACAGTGCAACAAGGAACATTAGGGTGCATGTATCTTATTGAATTATGGTTTTCTTCACACACATCTGTATTTCCCACTTCTAAAACAAGTATCGGAGAAGGCAATAGCAACCCACTCCAGTACTCTTGCCTGGAAAATCCCATGGATGGAGGAGCCTGGTAGGCTGCAGTCCATGGGGTCTCAAAGAGTCGGACATGACAGAGCGACTTTATTTTCACTTTTCACTTTCACGCATTGGAGAAGGAAATGGCAACCCACTCCAGTGTTCTTGCCTGGAGAATCCCAGGGACAGCAGAGCCTGGTGGGCTGCTGTCTATGGGGTCGCACAGAGTCAGACACGACTGAAGTGACTTAGCAGTAGCAGCAAAACAAGTATATGCTCTTTTTTAAAATCAGAAAAACATAGATATATTTAAAAGTAAAATATGTTAATCTCTAAGAGATTAACAGATAACCATTACTATATCTACTACTGTAGACAAGAATCCCTTAGAAGAAATGGAGTAGTCATCATAGTCAACAGAAGAGTCCAAAATGCAATACTTGGGTGCAATCTCAAAAATGACAGAATGATCTCTGTTCATTTCCAAGGCAAACCATTCAATATCACAGTAATCCAAGTCTATTCCCTGAAAAGCTAAAGTTGAACAGTTCAATGAAGACCTACAAGACCTTCTAGAACTAACACCTAAAAAAGATATCCTTTTCATCATAGGGGACTAGAATGCAAAAGTAGAAAGTCAAGAGACACCTAGAGTAACAGGCAAATTTGGCCTTGGAGTACAAAATGAAACAGGGCAAAGGCTAACAATTTTTCCAAGAGAACGCTCTGGTCATAGCAAATACCCTCTTCTAACAATACAAAAGAAAACTCCACACATGGACATCACCAGATGGTCAATACCAAAATCAGATTGATTACATTCTTTGCAGCCAAAGATGGAGAAGCTCTGTACAGTCACCAAAAACAAGACCGAAAGCTGACTGTGGCTCAGATCATGAACTCCTTATTGCCAAATTCAGACTTAAAGTAAAGAAAGTAGGGAAGACCACTAGACCATTCAGGTATGACCTAAATCAAATCCCTTACAATTAGTAACAAATAGATTCAAGGGACTAGATCTGGTAGACAGAGTGCCTGAAGAACTATGGACAGAGGTTTGTGACACTGTGTAGGAGGCAGGGATCAAAACCATCCCCAAGAAAAAGAAATGTAAAAAGGCAAAATGGCTGTCTGAGGAAGCCTTACAAGTAGCTGTGAAAAGAAGAGAAGTGAAAGGCAAAGGAGAAGCGAAAGATAGACCCATTTGAATGCAGAGTTCCAAAGAAGAGCAAGGAGAGATGAGAAAGACTTCCTCAGTGACCAATGCAAAGAAATAGAGGAAAACAATAGAATGGGAAAGACTAGAGATCTCTTCACAAAAATTGGAGATACCAAGGGAACATTTCACACAAAGATGAGCACAATTAAGGACAGAAATGGTATAGACCTAACAGAAGCAGAAGATATTAAGAGGTGGCAAAAATACACAGAAGGACTGTACAAAAAAGATCTTCACACCCAGATAACCATGATGGTGTGATCATTCACCTAGAGCCAAACATCCTGGAATGTGAAGTCAAGTGGGCCTTAGGAAGCATCACTATGAACAAAGCTAGTGGAGGTGATGGAATTTCAGTTGAGCTATTTCAAATCCTAAAAGATGATGCTGTGAAAGTGCTGCACTCAATATGTCAACAAATTTGGAAAACTCAGCAGTGGACACAGGACTGGAAAAGGTCAGTTTTCATTCCAGCCTAAAGAAGGGCAATGCCAAAGAATGTTCAAACTACTGCACAATTGCACTCATCTCACACGCTAGCAAAGTAATGCTCAAATTTCTCCAAGTTAGGCTTCAACAGGACATGAACCATGAACTTCCAGATGTTCAAGCTGGATTTAGAAAAGGCAGAAGAACCAGAGATCAAATTGCCAATATCCATTGGATCATAGAAAAAGCAATAGAATTTCAGAAAAAAATTCTACTTCTGCTGTATTAACTATGCCAAGGCCGTTTACTGTGTGGATCACAACAAACTGTGGAAAATTCTTCAAGAGATGGGAATACCAGACCACCTGATCTGCCTCCTGAGAAATCTGTATGCAGGTCAGGAAGCAACCATTAGAGCTGGACATGGAATAACAGACTGGTTCCAAATCAGGGATGCAGTACATCAAGGCTGCATATCATCATCCTGTGTATTTAACTTCTGCAGAGTACATCATGCAAAATGCTGGGCTGGATGAAGCACAAGCTGAAATTAAGATTGCTGGGAGAAATATCAATAACCTCAGATACACAGATGATACCACCCTTATGGCAGAAAGTGAAGAGAAACTAAAGAGCCTCTTGATGAAAATGAAAGAGGAGAGTGTAAAGACTGGCTTAAGACTCAACATTCAAAAAATGAAGATCATGGCATCTAGTCCCATCACTTCATGACAAGTAGATGGGGAAACAGTGGAAACAGTGAGAGACTATTTTATTGGGCTCTAAGAAGGAGATGGCAACCCACTCCAGATCTCTTGCCTGGAGAATCCCTTGGATGGAGGAGCCTGGTGGACTACAGACCATGGGGTCGCAAAGAGTCAGACACGACTGAGCGACTTCGCTTTCACTTTCAAAATCACTCCAGATGGTGACTGAAGCTTGCTCCTTGGAAGACAAGCTATGACCAACCTAGACAGCATATTAATAAGCAGAGACATTACTTTGCTAACAAAGATCCTTCCAGTCAAAATTATGGTTTTTCCAGTAGTCATATATGGATGTGAGAGTTGTACTATAAAGAAAGCTGAATGCTGAAGAATTTGAACTGTGGTTTTGGAGAAGACTCTTGAAAGTCCCTTGGACTGCAAGGATATCAAACCAGTCAATCCTAAAGGAAATCAGTCCTGAATATTCATTGGAAGAACTGATGCTGAAGCTGAAACTCCAGTACTTTGGCCACGTGATGGGAAGAACTGATTCATTGGAAAAGACCCTGATTGGGAAAGACTGAAGGCATGAGAAGAAGGGGATGGCAGAGAATGAGATGGTTGAATGGCATCACCGACTCAATGGACATGAGTTTGAGTAGGCTCCGGGAGTTGGTGATGGACAGGGAAGCCTGGCATGCTGCAGTCCATGGGGTCGCAAAGAGTCGGACACAACTGAATGACTGAACCTAAGAGAGATCTTCTGATCTTCAGCAGAAACACACTGGTCTTATTTTTAAAGATATTTAACCTTTGCAAGCTCATTCCTTAGAGCAGCTCATTACCAATTGCAATATGCATAGGACATCATCTGATGAATCTAGTTAAAACTCATGCTCTGACTCAGAGATTTGGGCTGGAACTCCAGCTTCTGCATTTCTAACAGACTTCCAGGGGGTGCTAAGGCTGCTGGTCTGTGGACCACTCTTATAGCCATACTTTCACATCTCTGTCCCACAGTGAACTCACTCCATGTTGGCCTATATCAAGAACCTAACCGGTTCCTCAGCCCATCTCAGCACACATGGTTTTTCTGGTTACTCCAGACCCCTGCTCAGATCCCACACATGCCCTTCATCTAGTCTACCAACATGTGTTTGACCTCCTGCTAGTAACTCACCCAACCTGTGTGCCCAGGTTCATTTCCATTGGATTCCTCATTCTTACTTTAGGATCTTAGTGATAGAACTTCTAAAAGAGGTCAAGAAGATTTTCTCCCTCTTTGTACTACATAAAGATGGATGCTCTTTACTCTCAACCAAGTCTCCAAAACATCTATTCCAAACCACTCTCCAGAAGCTCCCCAAGAATTCCTCTCACTCAAACCCCCCTTTGCAGTGACTTCCTCTCTTGCTTTAGAGAGATGTCAAGGCAATCAGAATAACCTCTTCCCGCTTTCTTCCTTTCTATTTCTACATCTGTCTCTATTTCCTTGTTCATGTTAGTAGTATCACTCCTGCTTTCCATGAAAATGTTCTGTCTGGTCCCATGATACAACCCTTCATCACCACCTCCAAAACCTTCCTTCCTCATTTCATCCTTTTTTATCGTCTCCAACATATTCCTACTCTCAGCCTACAATTTACAAAGATTCAGTGTTCCACTTAGAAAAAAAGTCTTTCATTTGGTTTTAACCAATCCTTTAGACCACAGTTCTACCTGGATGACTCAGAACAGACCACTGTGAGCAAAACAAAACCCCTGATGCTAACATCCTACCACACCCCACATCTGTACTTCTTCCAGGCTCCTCATATCAGCAAATGCTCTACCATTGTCCTCAGGTCAAAAACCTAGGAGTCATCCTTCATTTGTCTTTTCCCTTGTTTAGCAGATCCTAATTGATCATTCTACCACCAAAACATATCCTCATTCTGACTCTTTCTCTCCATATTCAGAGCTACCAGTCTGGATTAACCAACCTTACCCCTTGCCTGAATGAGTCAGCAACTTCTCACGTTCCCAAGATTTAATTTTTTCCTTCCATAGTCTATTCTTGAAGAAGCCAACGAGAATTTGAAAACTGTCAATCTGAACATGTCACTTCCTTAAAATCCATCAGTGATGTCCTCTTGCACTGAGAATATAACCCAAGTTTCTTCCTTGTCCCTCTGATCTCTCCTATCACTTTCCCCCTAGTTTGTCAAGCATCAGATACAGTGGCCCTTATTTTGTTCCTTGATCATGCAACACTCAATCCTGCCTCCAGATCTATGCACTTTCTCTTTCTACAGACTAGTATGTGGAACTACTTGCTTTGTTTTATTTTCATCAATAGCACTTTCAGTATTTGAAGTTGTCTTGACTGTTTACGTACTATTCCTCTACACTAGTATGAGAACTCCCTAATCCTGGGGATCTTACCTGCCTTACTCACCTAGCAGTGAACAAGCACTCATAGACTCTAATTAATGTGGGCTCATTGAACAAATAATGAATGAGTTACTGTGAGTTAGTATACTTCTGGAAGCTACAGCCCAACTCTCTCCCTTATAATGCAATGTAACAAAGTTCTAGAATGAATCATCTGCAACCACTGCTTCCCTTTTTTATTAATACTACCTACCCTATTTTCACTGTGTTGTGACTTTTCCCCTCACCATCCTTTTGAAACTTCACCACTGTGTGCTTTCATGACCACACCCAACTGCCTTCTAGAGGCCTCAGCTTTCTCACCCACCAGGCACCCACCATGTCTTTGACACTGTTGACCACTTCCGTTTTCTTGCAGAATCATGCTTCTCCCAAGGCGTCTGAAAGCCTTCTTCTGTTAACCACATCTTGTCCAACCTCTTTGCTGGATGCTCTTCCTGCTCCTGAACTCCATCCATAGGTAGTCCCAGTTCTTCAACATAAAGCTGTGTTCATATCTTAATTCTACACATTCTCCTTGAGGAACCCATCTCTTAGGACTGCAACCCTTCTTTGCCTATAAGTCTAAGTAGACCCCTACATCTCCACTCTCCTTACAACAAATTCATGTCCCAAACCCACCCTCATGCTATGATTTTCCTTTTTCTGCTAAAGAGCTGCTCTTCTCAGAGGATCAAAACACTACAGTTCTCTCTAAGTACCTCTCAACTCTCACCACCTTATTCAGTCTGTACTATCTGTACCACTGAAATGGTTATCTTCATACTTATTTCTACTGCCTACACTCTTAATACCAGCAATTCAAATAAACAAAAGTTCACTACCTAATTTCCTAGTCCATGAGTCACCTTCTCCCAAGTTACCTCCATCCAGGACCCCTTGAACAAATGGCTCCCCATTGCCTCCAAAGAAAAAGGGAAAGCTCAAATTCCTTAGTTACTAATTCAGTATAAACAGAGCCACAAGCCAATTTTCTAGATTTTTCTTGATATGTCCACTTTCTTACTTTTTATGATATTAAGTACAACTGTGGCCTCATCACAGGGATCATCTATACAGTTCACTCATGTTAAGCTTTATAAACAGATGCTTTGCCCCAGAGGGCATGATTGGGTCTTGACTTTTGTGCCCCTGCATGAGACCTAGCTCAGGAGTTGGTCAGTTAAAGTTGGTCCAGCCAGTTTCTTTTGAAGCAGAATTCTTCTATGCCCATGTGAAAAGAGAAGAACCAGACAATACATAGATGTAAATGAATTAATTACAATCATTAATAAAGATTATTGAAATCTCTGCAAATTTAACAATATTAACAACTATGTGTACAGTCAATTGAAATTTTTAAGTTATATTCTCTCACTGGCAAAAAATTTTTTCAAGTGTAGGCTATATTCAACTTTTCAACTCCATAAAGTCTATCTCATCCTTAAAGAGTGTTCTCTTGTTTTCTATCCCATTTCTAATTATCAGTTGTTTATCTTTTTCTCTGCACTATCAAGAGTCTTGAAAGAAGAGTCTATACTCTTGTTTGTCATTAAAACACTGACGCAGATTGATCTCACAGTTCTTCAGTTATGACACAGTGGGCACGCAGTAAATGTTGAATATGTGAGTGAATGAATACATGGGCTTATGTTCTCCCTCATTACTACAGCTTCAAATGCCCCCAGACAAGTTCATGACTCCAAAACCTCAAACTCCACTTTGACTCTTCTTTGTTCCAGTCCTGTAGATTCCTAATTCCTACTGAGCAATCACTCCTAGATTCTTAACTAGGACTTTAAATTCAATATTTTTCCATTTAAATGCATTATCCTTTCCACTAACTGGGCAGCAGATTTTTGTATTTCTTACACTCATCAACAAAATGGTCATTGGAATTCCAGGTTGCTGTCAGAAACTGGAAATCATCTTCGATTTCTTAATGAAAAGATTGAGTCTTTCTCCTAAAAGTATCTGTTAAATCTGTCTCCTACACTCTCTGCCTTGGTAAATCCTACCCATCTTTCAAGGTTTCACTCAGTTATCACCACCTCCAGGAAGTCTACCCTAAAACAGCCCGTTTTCCCTTCTTAATCTGCCCATCAGAACACTCAGCCGTCACAGGGTATTGAAATCATCAGCTTACAAGCTCTCTGAGGGCAGAAAGTAAGGTGTAGTTACTTCTCATTCTAGCAGATTCAGACATATGATGCACCTTCTATAGATATTTCTTCAACTGTTGACTGAAATGGACTCTCACCTGCCTCACCTTGACGGCTGTGATTCTGTTACCTCTCGCCTGGATTACAGTAATGAGCTTTACTGCTACTATTCTCCCAAAGATGCTCCATCAGCTCCAAATACCCACACTGTGGTCAGAATGAGCTTGTAAAATGCTAATGCAAACCATTCACAGAGAGGCCTAGAGAGCCAGAGGAACAGGAAGGAAGGCGTAACAGAAAGAGCAATTGTTTATCCAACTGGATCACTCACTGTGGCAGGAAACAAGTGACCAAACTGGGTCACTGAGTCTTCTGTTTTTATGTTGACTCATTTACTAATCCAAAGACGACTGGAAAGTTATCTTCCCATGTGTCAGGTTACTGCCAAAAAAGAAAAATCCACAGTGATGTTGGATCTGCTATTCTCCTTCTGAATGACTACTAAAACAAAATTCTTTTCAGAAGACAAAGAAAAGCCTTAAAGATTTTGATATCTTTGGTTGTTGGCCATAGAGACATGGAGTCCGAAGAAGAAAAATAGACATTCATGGAGATTTGGGAGGATAGGAAATTCACTTCTGCTGCTTTTTCTCTTCCATGTTGAACCAATCAGAATAGCTAGGTTATTAATGCTGCCGTAACAAACAACCACAAACCCCAATGGTTTAAAACAGCAAACATTTATTTCTTGCTCACACGACACTTTCATTGTGGGTTGACTGTAGGATCTTCATATTTCTGATATCCTCACTTTGGAAACCCTCGAGACTGATATAGGAAACATACTATCCAATGAAAACATAATGCAGTTTTCTGACAGCAGAAATTAACACAACACTGTAAATCAACTATTCTTCAATAAAATAAATTTTTAAAAAACATAAAGCAAGTCATATGTACATTTAAAATTTTCTGATAGTCATATTTTAAATAGTAAAAAGAAACAGATGAAATTAAGACTGTTTTCATTCAACCCACTGTATTCAAAATAGTATCTTTTCAACAAGTAATAAATGGAAGAATTATTAGTGAGATATTTACAAGCTCTGGAGAGTACTAAGTCCTTGAAATCTGGTATGTCTTTTACACTTACATCTCAGTTTGGCCTCGCCACTTTCGAGTGCTCAGGGGCTCCATGTGACTACACAGAGGCTACAGGGTGGATCTGGACACTGATAAGAGAAAAGAGAATCCCAAAGGGCTCACACCACATCAAAATGCTTAACCCAGAACCTGCCACATGACAACACCCAACCCTGAGGGGCTGAGAAGTGAGGTCCTTCCAGGTTTCCAGAAGAGAGAGAGCTGAGCTGATAGAGTGAGCAGCCTTCAGGACTGCCACATATGCCTTCCAGAAATAACGTCTTCCTGTCATAATCATAGCTACTGTAACCATTATGTTGGAAAGCTGGTCTCCTAGGAGGCAGTCATGATAAGCCCCACTCCCATAACCCATTTGAATCAGTTCTCTGGGACTACATCTTTCTCCACTCTTGATGGACAATCAGGCAGGTTCCATCGTATTTTCAGTCTCCAGGGTAATGAAAAATCCTCCAGTTACTTCAAGTCACAAAACCATCTCAAATGGATAATTAAAATGCAGTACATTACTCCGTACAGTACTCCAAAACTCATCTAGAGGTAAGGAGGCTGCCTTCACAGATCAGTCCTGGGGGGCTTGAGAGCTCTGCAGGAGAAAGGGTGACGGTGGGTAAAGTCCTCTCCCTTTCCTTGCCCTGTAGCCCTGCCCCTGCTTCCTCCAGCTCCTCCAGAAGTAAAAGGCGTTGGGGGAGGTAGGAGGCAAGGGAAGGAAAGGTTTTGCATTCTGGTTACCAATCTTATCTTGCATTACTCTCCTCTCAACTTGTACAAGTTCAAAGCTGCCTCTTCAGGGGGGTTTTGGTGGGTTCCCAAAGACACTGCCCTCACAGACACCCCCAGCAACATTAAGATGAGCTTCTCATGAGGCCTGCCATGTGTGTTCCCATGGCTGGCTGCCTACATTTCTCCTTTTACCCATGAGAATCCGATGGTCTATTCTATTTGTTGAGGTCATGTTCCTTCCGTTCAGGCAGTCCCCTCTGGCAGAATTGTTTAAAGCCCCACGTGGCCTTCTGCCTGTGGCCCACACTGGGACACACTCATTCAAATAGCCATTGCCCTAGCAATCCAGGAGCAGAGCCCAATTCCAGTATAACCTTTGCTCCTTGCTCTTGCCACCAGGACACACCAGTCATAGCCTCTGGCCTTAGGCTATATTTCCAGGTGTGATCTGCCATCAACTTCTGGGCTACACAGATTCCACCAGATTCAGGTCAAGGTGAGAGTCTTCTTAAAGCCCTTCACGGTCTACTTGGGGTGAAGGGAAGTACCCTCATGGAGTGAAAAGGAAAAATTCCACTGCACTGCAAGTGCTTTCCCCAAAGAAACAGTCTTCCTGATTTCCAAATGATATTTCTAAATTCTTCCTATTTAGATCTCCTAGACAGGAGAAGAACAAAGAGTCCTACATCTGGCTTTTGTCTACCTTCTGCAAGTCTAGCGTTGTTCTGACGTGGGAGTACAGTACCAGGACATTTTAAGGGCGTCACCAAAATAGAAAAAAAGGATCCCATTTTAACTGTTGCTAAACTACTGTATATTGATCATTCATGCCCACCTCAGTCATTTCACTTCCATGATTTTATTTAATTGTCATGTGAATGGTACAATGTCAATGTCAACCTCTCCACATTACAGATGTATATCCAAGGCTCAGAGAGGTTAGGATTTGGTAAAGGAAGTCTGGCATTTGATCTGCCTACTCAGCTCAGTTCAGTTCAGTCGCTCAGTCATATCCAACTCTCTGCGACCCCATGAACCGCAGCATATCAGGCCTCCCTGTCCATTACCAACTCCCAGAGTCTACCCAAACCCATGTCCATTGAGTCAGTGATGCCATACAACCATCTCATCCTCTGTCATCCCCTTCTCCTCCTGCCCTCAACCTTTCCTAGCATCAGGGTCTTTTCAAATGAGTCAGCTCTTTGCATCAGGTGGCCAAAGTATTGGAGTTTCACCATCAAAGTCAGTCCTTCCAATGAACACACAGGACTGATCTCCTTTAGGATGGACTGGTTTGATCTCCTGGGAGTCCAAGGGACTCTCAGGAGTCTTCTCCAACACCACAGTTCAAAAGCATCAATTCTTCAGCACTCAGCTTTCTTTATAGTCCAACTCTCACATCCATACATGATCACTGGAAAAACCATAGCCTTGACTAGATGGACCATTGTTGACAAAGTAATGTCTCTGCTTTTTAATATGCTGTCTAGTTTGGTCATAACTTTCCTTCCAAGGAGTAAGTGTCTGTTAATTCCATGGCTTCAATCACCATCTGCAGTGATTTTGGAGCCCCCAAAAATAAAGTCAGCCACTGCTTCCAATGTTTCCCCATGTATTTGCCATGAAGTGATGGGACTGGATGCCATGATCTTAGTTTTCTGAATGTTGAGCTTTAATCCAACTTTTTCACTCTCCTCTTTCACTTTCATCAAGAGGTTCTTTTGTTCTTCTTCACTTTCTGCCATAAGGGTGGTATCATCTGCATATCTGAGGTTATTGATATTTCTCCCAGCAATCTTGATTCCAGCTTGTGCTTCTTCCAGCCCAGCGTTTCTCATGATGTACTCTGCATAGAAGTTAAATAAACAGGGTGACAATATACAGCCTTGACGTACTCCTTTCCTATTTGGAACCAGTCTGTTGTTCCATGTCCAGTTCTAACTGTTGCTTCCTGACCTGCATACAGATTTCTCAAGAGGCAAGTCAGGTGGTCTGGTATTCCCATCTCTTTCAGAATTTTCCACAGTTTACTGTGATCCACACAGTAAAGGCTTTGGCATAGTCACTAAAACAGAAATAGATGTTTTTCTGGAACTCTCTTGCTTTTTCGATGATCCAGCTGATGTTGGCAATTTGATCTCTTGTTCCTCTGCCTACTGACTATGGATAAAATCCCTTTTTGTAGTAGGGGTAGAAAAATTCACAATTATTTAAAATTATTCAACTTCAGTGGGTTGATCATTAGACGTGTGCTGCTGGGAGGAACTTCAGGCTTCTTTGTCTGATCATGAAGCCAAACACACTTCAATTTTAATGTGGGCTCACCAGCTAACTCAACATTTCTCTCTCATTCTGACCTTTCTTGGAAGTGTGTTCAGCTTCAAGATTTGTGCACATCAGACAATCTATTTCCTCTGAACCACCATTCAAAGGGAACTTGATTATTGAAATTACAGGAAACATTTGACTGAACAAAACCCAACTGACCAGAACTTCAAAATAACAGGAACTTTCTTTTATATTCCAGTCTAAAATAAAGCAGCAAGTCACAAGACAGCAGGTCAACGTGAGAGACTGGGTGCGAAGCAGGGGCATAGGGTATTTAAGAGAAAGTTTCCTAGTAGTTGCAGTGTGCGGGCTTTTCATTGCCGTGGCTCCTACTGGTGCAGAGCACAGGCTGTAAGTCCACAGGTTTCAATGGTTGTAGCACTCGAGCTCAGAAGTAGTAGCTCATGGGCCCTAAAGTGTGCGGACTTCAGTAGTTGCGTCACAAGGGCTCAGTAGTTGTGGCTCATGGGCTTAGTTGCTCCACAGCATGTGGCAAGTTCCCAGACCAGGGGTTGAGCCTGTGTCCCCTGCATTGGAAGGTGGGTTCCTAACCACTAGATCACCAGAGGAGTCCAGTAGGTACACTTTTTTGTCTGGCTTTTTTCACTCACCACAATTTATTTTGACATTCACCCCATGTTGAATGTCATGACTTCCCTCGTAGCTCAGTCAGTAAAGAATCTGCCTGCAATGCAGGAGACCCAGGTTCAATTCCTGGGCCAGGAAGATCCCCTGGAGAAGGAAATGGCAACCCACTCCAGCATTCTTGCCTGGAGAATCCCATGGACAGAGGAGTCTGGCAGGCTACACAGTCTTTGGGGTCATAAGAGTCAGACACGACTTAGCAACTAAACCAACACCACCATGTTGAATATTCATTTCTTTTTATTGCTGAGTAATATTCACTGGTATAAGTATACATAATTTGTCTCTCTATTAACCTTTTATTGTGTATTTGGGTTGTTTCCAGTTTTCGATTACTACAAGTAAAGCTGTTTTGAACATTCATATATAAATTTTGTATAGTCATATGCTTTCGTTTCTCTTGAAATATATCCAGGAGTGGACTGGCTGGTGTATGTTCAACTTTTTTTAGGAGCTCTCAAACTGTTGTCCAAAGTGGTTGTAATAATTTACTTTCCCACCAGCAGCATACAAGAGTTTCAGTTCCTCTGCACTTAGCCCACACTTGGAGTGGTCAGTCTTTGTAATTCTAGACTTTCTACTAGAAATGCCTTAGCATCTCATTGCAGTTTTCATTTGCATTTCCCTCATGATGCTGAGCATCTTTTCATGTGCTTATTTGCCAACCATATGTCTTCAGCACAATGTCCCCCCTTTTATTATGTTTTGAAAGTGAAAGTCACTCAGTCGTGTCTAACTCTTTCCGACCCCATGGACTATACAGTCCATGGAATTCTCTAGGCCAGAATGTTGGAGTCGTAGCCTTTCCCTTCTCCAGGGGATCTTCCCAACCCAGAGATCGAACCCAGGTCTCCCACATTGCATGTGGATTCTTTACCCGCTGAGCCACAAGGGAAGCCCAAGCCTATTCCTTCTTCAGTGGATCTTCCGGACCAAGGAATCAAACTGGGGCCTCCTGCACTGCAGGAGGATTCTTTACCAACTGAGTTATGTTTTAGTTTCTTATTATTGACAAAGCATGGCTTTTGAGCACATAGTAATTTTTCCTGTGCATCCACCCAGTGATCTCAGTAGTTAGGTTTAAAAAGTTTAAATACGCACATAAGCATACAAATAAATATATATACTGCATATGTGTCCATATATAGACACATACACAGTAGTCAACTCAGGAAATGTTTTGCCACATGTAACATTAAGAATACAATCCTCAAAAGCCTCAAAACCAGTATCAGGAGGGCAGAGCTATTTGCCTAGCTGTATCTAACCTTAGAGGTTTTCCTTAAGAAAAGCCTAGAAGGTAGCCGTGGCCTGACAGGAAACGGCTGCAGTTGACAGGGCAGGAGGGTGGGTGGAGTAAGCCAGGTGTTGCCTTAGCAACAAGATAAAGAGCAGAAAGGCAGTGAAAGCAAGGTCTACCCACTACCGAAGAGAACACTTAAGCCCGGGGATTCAGAAGCCAGGCTGATCTGTGTTTGAATCTCCTTGGGCGACCACCTTGGGGCCCTTCCCCAATATGACTAAACACATTTCCTTCATTTGCAAACTGGGGACACAACCCAATAAATAACCCATTTCCAATCATTCCTCCACTCTGTGCCACAGGGAACACTTCTAGACCGTGCAACTTCTCTCTTCTTTCCAATCAAAGTACTGTCTTCCATTACTTGTAGATTGAGTATAAGGAAGCTAATTTTTTTTGAGGACTTATCAGATCAATTTGAAAAAGACGATGCAAAATAACATTCACCTAGAAAAAGGCAGGCATGGAGTCACAGCATGGTTGGGTTAATTCAAAGTGTGGCCATTCTACTATAAACTGCTATTAACTATAGTGAAATGATGCAAGTTCAAATCAAAACCTGGACTCGAATATATCCAAATTTTAGAAAAAAGTGAATTGTACAAATTAAGTAGAAAACTCATGTGGTATGTAGCCAAGTTCCTAGCATTCATAGTCAGCACCAATTAAACTCCAGCTCTTATGAAGGGGAAATTGAAAGTAGGGGTTAAAAGCATGAACTCTGGGGTCAGCCCGACCTGGCTAGAATTTCAACTTGGACAATTCCTAGCTATGTGTCCTTGGACAAGCCTTATCACCATTCCAGGCACAATTTTCTCATCTATAAAATGGGAATAATATGAGATAAACCTCCTAGATTTATTATGAACATTAGCTGAGTTCATATCTGCAGAGTCTTTAGAACGGTGGTAGCAGAGAGGAAATGTTTGCTGTTACAGCTGCAGTGATCTCTCTAAGCTCAAGACAGTGTATCTGGAGCCTCCTGTTGTGACTAGTAACTAATTCGTTCACATTACTTAACTAACAGCTATTTATAGTGCACCTGCTACACAAGTGTTAGGAAGGATTGAAAGAGTTGTAAGACACAGACAGTTCTCTGACCCCAAAGAACACAAACCCTAAAACAGGAAGCAGAGTTGGTAACTTCAGCCAACACAGTAAGCAACTGTTCATAAATGCCTGATGCAAGCAGATAATGGAGAAGTTCAGAGGTGTAAGGTCGACCACAGCCGTGGAGAGAGGAATATGAGAGAAGGGTGAGGCGCTAAGGAATCCAGCTGGACCCTGAAGGATGAAGAAGAATGAGGGGGCCAAAGAGAAAAGGAGCAGAGAGTGTTCTGGGCCTCAGGGGTCCCTTGGTGGTGCTGGTCTCTCAGGATCAGAGAGAGGGCAGGTGTCCGGAGATGGGGGCAAATGAGCAGTTATAGGAAAGGTACAGGGGGCCAGCTCTTGAAAAGTGTTTAAAACTAAGTTTTAATGTCTACACTAGAAGCAGTGGGGATTCAAGCACTTTATTGGTAGTTTTTAACTTTAATGTTGATTAAAATTACCAGTCTTGTTTTTGTTAAAAAGTAGATAGGCAAAACTTTAGATCCCACTGCACACTTAGGAAATCAGAATTCCTGACATGGAGGCTCAGGGAAAGAATTCCACAGGCTGTTCTGATATAAACCAGAAGTTGAAATCCATTGCTACAAAGCCTTAAAAACTTGGATTACCACGACGACTTCCCTGGTAGAGGGGTCAGGAGGAAGAAAACTAGGATTTGCTGAGCTCCCACGCGTGCCAGGGGACTCACACGTACTTTTCCATTGAGTCCTAACAACAGTCCAGTGAGGGGGTACTTTCTGATTCTCATTTCAGGGATAAAGAAGTCAATACTCAGATGTGTAAGTCACAGAAGTGAAGTGAAAGTCTCTCAGTCATGTCTGACTCTTTGCGAACCCATGAACTATACAGTCCATGGAGTTCTTCAGGCCAGAATACTGGGGTGGGTAGCTGTTCCCTTCTCCAGGGGATCTTCCCAAGCCAGTGATGGAACCCAGGTTTCCCACAATGCAGGCAGATTCTTTACCAGCTGAGCCACAAGGGAAGCCTGTAAGTCACAGTGGGGGTTTTCAAAGCCAAGTCCCAGGAGTCAGAATGACTGTACTTTGTACTGTATCACCTGATTACCCCAGAAACACCCGTACATCTTTCCCCTGTACCTTAGTGCAGTTCAAAGTCCAGCAGCAAAAGTGGCACCGGAAACACTCTCCCCCATCCCCATTTCTCTCTTCCAGTGAAATCTGAGTTTACCTTCACTTTGCCCTGAAGCTGAGCCAAAATCACTGAGGGCCATCATTTCAAATGGAGTTCATTCTTATAATCAAGCTTATTCCAACTTCCTTTTCCTTCCACTCTTTTCTCTGTGACATCTCCTAATCTATTCTATGCAGTTTTGTTTTGTAAAGTTTCTGGTGTACAGCATTATAGTTCAACATCTATATACACTACAGAATAATCACCATGAATCTAGTTGCCATCCATTACCATCCAGCTGACTCTCCTCACCCATTTTATCCAACCCATAACCCACTTCCCCTGTGGTGACCACTAATCTGATCTCTGTATGTAAGAGATTTTGTTGTATTTTGCTTTTTTAACTTTAGATTCTGCATATGAGTAAAATCAGACTGTATTTGTCTTTTTCTGACTTATTTCAAGCAGTGTAATACCCTTAATGTCTATCCATGTTATTGCAAATGACAAGATTTCACTCCTTTTTATAACAGAGTAGCATTTCATTGTATATATACATAATATCCTCTTTATCTATTCATCAATTGGTGGGCACTGAGGTTGCTTTCAGATCTTGGTTTTTGTAAATAATACTGCAGTGTACATGGGGAAAAACCCTATGCAGTCATGAAACTTCTTATTCGGAGCAGGACACAATGGAACATGAAATCTTAAATAATTCTTTCTGTGGTTTTATTTTTACCCTGAGGGTAACATAGGTGGTAGCTGGGGATGGGAGGGGGTTTGTCTATAGGGGACTTCACCTGAAATCCACAGGAAATGATATGGATGCACTGTTTAGCTCTCTCACCAGCAAGCGTTGGGAAACTGGTTGTTCTTTTAATCTAAGCCTGTTCTTCATTCTGGTTTTGAAAGACATCTCCCAAGGATAGGATTTTAGCCACTCTATGTGTACCTATGTGTCTGCAAGAGACACCTAACATCTTTCCTTAAATTAGTCTTGGGATTTCCACCTGCATGTAAGATTCTCACCTCACAAACTAAAATTCTCTCAGTTGTGTCAGACTCTTTGTGACCCCATGGACTGTAGCCTGCCAGGCTCCCCTGTCCATGGAATTCTCCAGGCAAGAATACTGGAGTGGGTAAGCTGTTCCCTTCTCCAGGGGACCTTCCCAACCCAGGGATTGAACCCAGGTATCCTGCATTGCTGGCAGATTCTTCACCATCTGAGCCACCAGGGAAGTCCAAGAATACTGGAGTGGGTAGCCTATCCCTTCTCCAGGGAATCTTCCTGACCCAGGAATTGAACTAGGGTCTCCTGCATTGCAGGCAAATTCTTTACCAGCTGAGCCACTAGAGAAGCCTTCACCTTACAAGTCCTCCTTCCAGTTTTTGTTTTCCAGAAGGGTGTTAGATTTAGCAGACTTAATGCTTTATTTTTCTGACTTGCTGTCAGTTACATGATGTAAGAATCCATATTCCCCCTTTATATATATTCTTCTAATTATCTTATAAATTATTCTTTTCCAGTTTTTTTCTCCCCACTCTAAATTGGAATCTTGGGTGAATGCTGAGCAGCCCTTTTCCCAGCTTCTTATGTTCTTCAAACGGAATGACAGGTAGTACATTCCTTCACCCTCATCACTGAGGGCAATATTCATCACTCTGGGGCTCCGCCCTGTGTGGTTTGCTTATTTCTGCACTGAAAGGCTAATTATTTACTAGTAGTAAAGAATATGACTGCCAATGCAAGAGATGCAAGAGACTCAGGTTGCATCCCTGGGTCTCTACTCTAGGGGTTGGGAAGATTCCCTGGAGTAGGAAATGGCAACTCTCTCCAGTATTCTTGTCTGGAAAGTTCTATGGACAGAGGAGCCTGACAGGCTACATACAGTTCATGGAATTGCAAAGAGTCAGACACAACTGAACCATTAAGCATGCTCACACAGATGACTTCTGAGCCAAAGCAATTCAGACATAATATCTATGCATGCTCAGTCACTCAGTTGTGTCTGACTCTTTGCAACCCCGTGGGCTATAGCCCACCAGGCTCCTCTGTCCATGGGATTTCCCAGTCAAGGATTCTGGAGTGGATTGCCATTTCCTACTCCAGGATAATATCTATACCTATACTCTACATATCTACTTTGGCAAGTGATAACCTTCATTCCAATTGCCCCCATTAGGAAGCCATAATGATGTTTTGAATTCTTTGCAGACCACAATATTCAAATGTGTAATGCAAATTCCAGGGGATGACAATCACCTAGACTACAGAGTGAATAAGGCCCCCTGAAGTTGAGCAGTGCACATCCTGCTCAACAATACTGAGCAGCCTTTCAGTGAGAAACTTCTTTCCCCCTAATGTAAATAGTTTTCAGCATTCTTAATAGGTAATGGCTAGGTATGGACCCTTTTGCTTGCCTAAACATTATAATCAAGTTCTCATAAGTTAAAAATTACTGGGACTTCACTAGTGGTCCTGTGGTTAAGAATCTGCCTTGCAATGCAGGGGACATTTATTCGATCCTTGGTTGGGGAACTAAAATCCTACATGCTGAGCAGCAACTAAGGCCACAACTAGAGTCTGAGTGCTACAGTGAAAGATCCTGTATGATGCAATGAAGATCCCACATGCCACAACTAAGACCCGATGCAGCCAAATAAATAAGAAAAGAAAAAAGTGTATAATGCAAGTAATTTATTTTTTTAATCACTGATAAAGGTTTAGGGACTAGAAAGATGTCCATATATCTTTCTAGTCCCTAAGCCTTATCTTTATTTTCCCTTTCGTCTTGCTCCCTAGAATACACTGACTTTGTTTTTTAAACAATTTAAAATTCATGGGGATGACTTGATAGATGACAGATGGTGTGGAAATCAGTAAGGGAAAGTAGGTGGTAGAAAAGAAGAGTCACGACAGGCAAAACGTCAGAGTCATCACACCAAGATGACACTCAACATGATAAAATTTATTTCAAAACTTAAAATTGACTACACATTAATAAATACTTCTAACATGAATGTAGAAAAACTACTGTGCATGTTCTAATACAGTTTACTAAAGAATCACAGAAAAGGTAGTCTTTTACCTCTTGGCCAATGAGAAAACAATCCGAGGATAAGAATAGCCTCAAGGATATTGTGTGGAATTGGGGGAGGGAAAAAGGAGCTGATAAAATCAAGAAGAACTTTCTACTCTTCTTTCCTCACTAGGGCCTTAAAATTAAAAATCTAAACAAACATATTTAATTTCTTTCTCAATTTTGGTTTAGAATCATTAGTTGGCAGACAGGATAAAAAAAACTGGAAACAGGTACACAATCTGAATCTATATCAGATCCCTCTGAATGAAGGTGGGCCCATGAGGCCCCTTGTTGGCCAAGCAGGAGATGGGACAGCTTGTGCTTAAAGCACATGCTTTAAGGCACGACCACAATCTCAACAACTTAAGAACTGAAGGCATGGTGTGATGTGACAGCCGCCTCCATGTGCAAGCTAAGTCCTTCCAGAGCTGTCTTTGTATAAACTCATCATCCTGTCAGCTGGCCTGTGATCTAGACCCTCCACCTTCTGGAGCTGGAGTGGGGGTGAGGGTGGGGAGGGGCTGGGGGAGGGGACATTTCAATCAGGCAGCTGTCCAGCCCCCTCACCCAAGCAGAGACCCCACAGAGAAAACCCCTCTGGCCACTTTTTTCTGTAAACACTCAAATGAAGCAGAATCTCACAGTTTTGGAGTTCCTGCTCCTAATTAGAAATGCTCTCTGGAAAGAGGCAAAGATAGCTTCTTGTCTGACCAACCCCCAGTAGAGTGCAACTGCCTGCTCTGGGAGGCCTCAGGGAGAGGAGAGGACCCTCAGCTACCCCTGGCTTCCTCGGGTCTTTTTCTCAGAAGACAAAACTTTCCAGACTGAAGTCACAAGGCTTCAAGCTAAAAACCACCACTGCAGTGTGGGCTGTCAGGAAGTTTCCGGGGACAGCAAAGAAGGAAGAAGAGGGTTCTCCTTGGTGTTGATACATAAACTTGTGCCAAGAGCAGGAGAAGGCAGCAAAAGGGAACAAAAGAGGCTTGTGCTACTGCTTAGTACAGATGGGCAATGGCTTTAAAGGGAACAGTTGTTTCAGGTTCTGAAGGCCAGGACCTGGTCATGGAGGGACTCCTGCTGCCCTGCCATGGGTATTAGATTGGCAGGCTTTTGAAGCTAGGGAGGACAGGACTCCTCTAGTTCAACTCCTTCATTTTCCAGAGGAGGAACCTGAGGCCTGAGAGGGTAGGTAGCATCCCCAGGCTACACAGCTTGGCATGTCTGCCCAGGGGACACAGAGAGTGGCAGAGAGGCTTCAGCGAGTGATGTGGTCAGTGTGGGCAAACATCACGCGGCATGTGGTTAGTTACATTCAGGACCCCCGAGGATGACAATATCCCACCCCTGGGCCTTCTGTTGCAGAAGTGACCAGGCCCTGGACTGAGCTTATCCATGTGGTTCCCTCGGGAGGGAGTGTCTTCACTTCCCCGTCCGGGAGGCCACCTGGATGGCTTTGATCCACTCAATGCGCTCCTTGGGGGTGGCTGCTTGCAGGAAATAGTGAACTTCATCAGCCGTGATGATCTCAAAGAGGTTCTCTTCTTCACTCTTCTTGCCTGGTGAGAGAGAAAGTGATGACAGTGAGCCTGGGTACCAGAAAGGCCACCAAGCTCACCCTCCTTCTGCAAGCAATGAAATCCCCATTTTCCAAGCGTTCTAAGGAAATTAAATGTGATTTTCAAACTTACCATTATTGTATGCTTATACATTTATATATGTATGATTTATATATATATATATAGTACTTGTATAGACAGGTATGTAGTATGATTGTGTTTGTGTGTTTAAGAAGTAAGTATAACAGTCAAGAAGAAACATTTTCTTTTATAAGCAAACTAAATTTCTCATTTGTGCACTCAGTGTATAATGAGTAACCTATAATAGTGTCTGTGAGTACCTTTCCTCCACTCACAATATAAACCAAGAGCTGGACCTCAATATTAGCTTTCTTAAAAAAGAAATTAAAAAAAAAAAAAAAAGATGTGCCACCAGTACCATCAGTGTAGTCTAAACTAATTTTTATCAAGCCCTAAGTGAGCATTTCTACTGAAAGATCAGAAGGCAGAAAACTGGCTAATACTGTGACAAGACTCAAAACACATCCATCTCAGATCAAAAAGGAGCACACTCCCCACCCTGACAGTGAAGGATGACTCTAAGGGGAGAGGGGAGGGAGCAGATCCAGGAATAGTTAAAATCTAGGCATTTCCAGCTGCAGCATTTCCAGTCCACCTCTATAGTATCACTAGCCCAAAATGACAAAGAGAAACCAGGCTCTGGGGGTCTGAACTGCATCTCCTGCTGACACTACTCACTCATTCCTACACCTGAGAAGACAGTCATTTCATCACCAAATCATAGACTTGTGATCAGCTGGTAGAACTCCATCATTCTCAGAGAAGGAGCCAAGACCAAGATTAGTTAGGCAACTTACTCAAAATTGTGCCCCTAACTAAGTAACCTAGACCTAACATAACCCCAGAGCACTTCCTGTTCCCCACACTGCCTCCCGGCACAAATGTTCGTCTTGTTGTGGGACATTTCCTGGTCTGTAAAGGTGCACTTAGAGGAAGGTTGGGCTCCATCACAGGCATCAGGAGGTAAAAAGTCTCCCCACCCAAGCCGGTTCTGAGGTGACGGGTTTTTCTCAGCATTGTGCTAGGATTTATTCAAGGCATCCACAAAACCACTACAGCTCCCCAAGACCCAGAGAGCCAGGGCAGCAGTTGAGAGAGAACAGCTTTGGTTCTCTCTGAAGTTTTCAGACAGTGAACTCATTCATGCCTGAGTAAGGGAGTGAGTGAGGGACTGGCTGCTGTTGGCTCAGGGTGCACAGGTGTGGGAAGGGAGCCCAGAGAGACACACCTGTCTCTCCCCAAAATTCATTCTTACCATCTGGGTTGCTCTCCACTGAGGTCACCACACAGCCTCTCAAGCGAATCGCTCCCAAGGGATCTTCCCCCTGAAGGAGAAAGGAGCCCTTCATTATGTTTCCAAAGTAAAATATAGGCGTATACTTGATCCTCTTGGTGCAAAAGCCACACAGGTTCACTGTGGTTTAGAGAAGAGTGGAAGGAGATTAAAGGGAACCCGTTCTGGATCCTCCACCCCTCTTCCCACTTCACACAGCGGGGAGGCGGGGAGGACGAGGAGACGCAAGTCAACCTGAGCTTTACGTCTGGAGGAAAGTGGCAGCTGGGGCAGGTAGGGAGGCCGAACCATCACACCCCCTGGGAGAATGGCCAGGTGTTTCCAGAGTCCTTTGGCCCCAAGCAACAGACATAGTAGTAGAACCCGCATAGGAGGGAGTCAAGAGAGCCCTGCAGAAGCTGAGGACCCAACCCAGATAGACATGACTCAACTTATTAAGGAAAAAGCCCTCTTCTGAATAGTCAACAGCCTACACGATTGGGCTCAAAAGATGCTCTCATCGAAATAGGCCTCGAAGAGGAATCATCACTTTTTTGCACATTAAACCAAGAGCACAGTGTTGGGTTGGTTGAGTTCCTCTGAAAATATCAGCTTGGGATAAATAATAAAAAATTATGTTGTGTTGATCAAATAAATGACCATATAATGATATTTTCTTCCACCCCCTGAGATTCTACTGGCCTCAAAGCCTAAGGTCTCAGATCTTTGCAATAAGAAGGGGTTGGAAAAGGTAGAGGAGGGTGAGGAAAAAGAAGACGGAGGGTGAAGACAGAGGGTGCAAAGCAGGAAGGGCCTGGGCAGCCCCGTGATTAGGAGCAGCGCAAGCTTTTCGTGGGAGGGTTTATGGAGCACCGTTTCTCACCCCAGCAGGGTCGTAGTAGTGCAAATAGGCAGGGTCTTCTCTCAGGATGAACTTCCTCACTTTCCAGTTCTTCCGCCTATGGCCCTATATCCAGGATCAACATAGAAAACAGAAGGATGAGTTTTTAGCCTCACTCAGTACACATCCCACAGGATAAGTCTACACATCCTACACGATAAGTCTTGTTGAATTGAAAGAAGGAAAAAATAAAGACATTCTATCTCCAGGAAAATCCAGGCCACAACCCAGGCCTTGTCAGAGATAGCACTAGAACCTATGAACAATTTAGATGTTATTAAATTGTGGGTTAAATTATTTCTAAGATCATCTCACAGCTTTAGCATCATATAAGGCAGCACCATGTATAACATGCTATGTTAGGTAATGTGGGGCTATCAAGAGATCTAAGACATGGCCCTGCTCTTCAAAGAGTTTATAATCTATGTGGAAATATAAAATAGCAAATGTCCAAATCAAATAATCTCTATAGATAAGAGTTTTTCAAAGGATTTTTCATTTTATTTTACGTATGATAATGTAAATGTCCATGGTACCCTCTGCATACATCTCACCCTCTCCTCCCCTCTCCTCATGTCCATAAGTCTATTCTCTATGTCTGTTTCTCCATTGCTGCCCTGCAAATAAATTCTTTGGTACCATTTGTTTAGATTCCATATATATGGATTCAAAGGATTTTTTCTTAATTTACTATTTATTTATTTGAAAACTTCATTTGTTTTTTTTTTTAATTTTCATTGC
The DNA here is from genome assembly GCF_019320065.1 of Cervus canadensis. NCBI lineage: Eukaryota > Metazoa > Chordata > Mammalia > Artiodactyla > Cervidae > Cervus > Cervus canadensis. Next base: position 63,189,551 of record NC_057390.1, on the reverse strand, counting down.
AATATAGTTGATTTGCAATGTTGTGTTAGTTTCCGGTATACAGCAAAGTGATTCAGTTATACACACACATGTATATTATTCTTTTTTAGATACCTTTCCATTATAGGTTATTACAAGATATTGAGTATAGTTCCCTGTGCTGTTCAGGAGGTCCTAGTTTCAAAGGATTTAAATGAAGGATATATAATTGTGGGTTTGGCACATCAAAGAGAGCCTCATAAAAATCTTCACTTATCCATGTGGGACACATAGACAGGTGAGAAAGAGGTGGGTGGGAAGACTGTTGACAACAAAAAAAGCAGCGGTGGGAATGTCTAAGGCATACTCAGAGCCTGACGAGTAAGACCATCAGGTTAGAAGTCAGGGTTCATGAGGTATAGCAGAGGCAAGTTTGGAAAAGTGGAAGGAGACAGTAAAAATAAGACACAGGGTTTGTCGTCACTGATAGCTTTTGAGTTGGAAGCAAAAAGATTACTGTAACATTTTAGAAAATTAATATGGTGACAAAATATAGGATGGATTAGCTAGGGGTTAAAGATAAAGCCAGGGGAAATATAATAAGGTAGAAAGAAGACCATCAAGAAATGATTACAATAATTCCAACATAAAATTAGTAGAGACTAACAACAGGGAGCAGCAATGGAAATTGGAAGCAGTAGTTGTGACAGACACAATGAGGAAGAACAGGACTTGGCCCTTCGCTAGAGAACCAATGACTCTTCCAATGTCAAACACTGACATTGTCTAGACTGTGGGTTTTGAGGCAGGATTTGTGTCTGTTTCTCTTTGTTCCTCCCATGCCCAGCACTGTGCCTGGCATGTGGGAGCCACTTCGTATCTATTTGTAGTTGCCTTGAATTACCCAGTTATTTCAATTAGCTGATAGTAGTTGTTTAAAATATTGTGCTAAACCTGATTCTATGATTTCCTACAGTAAATTCAAGTGACTTTTAACTCCAGAAGTTAAAAAAATTAGATTAGAAAATATATAGTTTCCATGTTGCCAACATAAAGAATATTATGTGTTATTTCTGAAGAACCGTGTATTAAGAGGCACATACAGAAAGCTTCCAAAGTTTTCCACTGTGTTTGTATAGAAAGCAATGGAACATCTGCGATTTTAGCAAACGATGTCTCCTTCATAATGCCAGGTCAGAGCACTTTCAAGAATGGGTTTAAGTCATCTGGCAGAGCATTTGGTCAAGGAGCTCATCTCCAAAGAACACTATACTTGCCTGAAGGATGGAGCCAAGAACACTGCAGAGTCATATGGGAGAAAACAGAATATTTCTATCTGCAATATTATATGGCTTTTGTAAAGCATCAATTCTAAAATTCTTTTTATTAGTCCCTGCTCTTTGCCTTAATTGATGTTACCCATAGGCTAAGAACACTAAGGTTACTGCCCCACACCATTTTTGCCAGATCTATAGGCACACAAATCATGTTCTCTTACACAATCACTGGGTGAGTATCAAGTACTCAGGAGTCAGTGGAAGAGGAAGGTACAGGAGGATGTGAAATCAGCCAACCCTGGCCAACTACCACATTGTATTGAGGTCCTCACTGGCACACGGTGTGAGGCGCTGAAGAGTTGTCTTTCATTGACTGAGTGTTACCTGAGGCACTTTAAAGAATACAAGCACAGCTGGGGTTTCCCAGAATTGTTGCTGCTCTATCAACATCTTTTATGTGCGGCACAATTTTATATAAGGGACTTGAGCATCCACAGATTTCGGTATCCATGGCGGGTACTAGAACCAGTCCTCTGTGGGTACTGAGGAACGGGTGTACTTACATTCAACTTAGTTCACTCTAAAAATGTTTGCTGTCTATTACAGACTAAGAAGGATGCTGAACTCAGCAGCAGATATAAGAAAAGTACGTGTAACACATTGTCCTTTCTCATCAAAGAATCTACATGTGGTTGAGAAATGAGGTATTTTATTCATCATAGTCACAGAATGAATTATATAAAAAGGATTATGTTGAATATAATCCAGTATCATTCATCTTCAAACTGGCTATGTCCCCCAAACAGAATTAATGCCTCTGGAACCAGTGAAGGGGGTAGAATGAGGGTAGGGACTGACCCCCCAAGTGGATGCATCTCCTTCCCACCTATGAAGTATGGAGCACAGGTGCCCTTTTTTGAGATAAGGCTTCTACCAGGTAACCTGGGCTAACTCACAACAGAAGACACAGGGTTAATTAGTTTTTTTGGTATTTAAAAAGATTTTCAAAAATCTCTCAGATGATCCTGCTATGAGCTAGGATCATAAACCACTGAGATAAGGGACGAGAAACATTAAAGGGGGACTAAGGCTCAGACAGTAAAGCGTCTGTCTGCAATGCTGGAGACCCAGGTTCGATCCCTGGGTCAGGAAGATCCCCTGGAGAAGGAAATGGCAACCCACTCCAGTACTCTTGCCTGGAGAATCCCATGGACAGAGGAGCCTGGTAGGCTACAGTCCATGAGGTCACAAAGAGTTGGACACAACTGAGCAACTTTACTTATCAATTCAAGTAGAAGAGGTTTTTCTTCCCTCTCCTTCCCCTAAAAATTAGAGGCGGGGGGAATATTGAAAAAGAACAAAATTCCTGAATGAAAAAAAAATTGTTTTCTTCATGTTAAAAGGCGGTTTATGACTATTTAAACAGTGACATTTTGATAATAGGATAAACTAACTTTTAAGAAAATGGTGAACTCTGTAATTTTTTATATTGGCCACACACCAGAATCTCTTGGGGACCTGTAACATACAGAGACACTGATTTAACTGGCCTGGGGTGCAATTTTAACAGATCCCTGAAGGATTCAAATGTACGCCACCTGAGCTATTGAAGGCTGACCTGTACCTATCAACGGCCATGTAAAGAAGATGAAGAAAAATGGAAGAGTAAGCCTACATCTAGTCCCACTACTTTCAACACACACTCACACCACAACCCTCAGCTGACTTTTGACCATCCAGCATCTCCATTGCATCCTTTGCCCAGACCTCACTCCAGTCCAGGCTGGACTTCATCTATCCCTATTCAACCTTCATGTTCAGTTTTCTCAGGGTTCCACTCTAAATTAAGGCTTGTCAGATCAATTAATTCAAGAAAAGTCGTCCATGGCTGATAATAACATAGAATTATAGAAAATATCATAAGGAAATAATGAAACTCCTTTCCAAGTGACTCCTGCCTTAACAGCCTATGATCAGAGCCATATGCATACAAACATTCGCCAGAACCAGTGAGGAAGCAGGTGATGGGCAAACTGCCTATGGGCAACCTCTAGAACCTACCCTGTGTAAGGTTGACCCTGCTCCTTTGTTCATTCTTTAATCTAGTCAGTGGGCATACAAGTTATTAGAATAGTCTGGAATTTTTTCTAAGCTATGGCTTTTTTTATTTCTTAGGACCCTGTTCTCTCAAAATATAATGTGAAGGTAAGTTTTCCACATTAATGCTCTACTTCTAGTGAAACTCAAAAATCTCTATCTATACTTAGTCAACCCAAAGTTCTCCTTTTTAAATGTAAATAAATATATGCTCAACTTTGGTTCCTCCCTCTTCACCCAGAAGTTCAGGCTTCTATCATGAGATAAGTCGAATCTCTCAGTCCCGTGAGATCTATAGACAATGCACAGAAATCGTGCAGCAGCCAGATTCTCTCTTTTATTAACATATACGGAGCGGTGCCTTTGAGACAGCTCATGGCACAATCACAAGGGGCAAGACCTTGGCCTCATAAAGCAGCTTAGGCTTTTATGATAACATATACTAGCATCAGTTGTTTCACTCTTAATATTCCTGTTTTTCAATTGCTTCTTGTCTACCAGGTGCTGACCCTGGCTTCCTCACTCAGCTCCAGCCATCGGGTTCTCCTTCCTCTTGGTGTCCCAGGCCTTTGCACTTGGTAACTGACCAGAGTTCTTCAGCTCACCCCAGCCCCTGTCTCCCAGACTGACAGTGGCCGGTATCTGTTGATACCTGATAATGACTGAGTCTATGCCCTCTGACCGGATTTGACCTTCATCTGTTGCTGCTCCTGCAGAGCTAGCCTGGGTATGGGCTCACCGTGACCTCCCCACAGTCTGTAATGGTACTTTTTGGTCTCAATTGTTTATGATGTTTCTCTTCTGGGTGCGGCTTGTCTCTATTTCCTGCTTACTTTGTAGGGCGGAAGGATAGACCAATGGAAGAACTTTCATTGTGAAACATCTGTCTTTTGGATGGCATCTCTTTGCCAACTGATATCCTCCAACTAATGAAAAGGTCAGTATTTTCCTGAAACATTGATAGAAACTTCCCTATTTTTAGGTGCTTCTGCCCTGCCTGCCTCAGTCCTCCTGACGTAATGCCACTTTGATCATCTACTTAACTATTTGTCTGTCTTTCACCAGGTCAGTTTCATTCTCTAGTTGACTATTCACCAAACAAATTACCATTTGATCCTATAGAATACAAAATACCGTTTGATCCTACAGAATACAAAGGGCCCGGTTAGGGAGAAAGCCTAGGGTAGAATATAGTGACCACTCACCTGCTTCAGTAAACATCCCTGCTTGATAATGACTCCTCTGAATTCTTCTTTCAAAATCACATCATCATCACTGGAATTCTCTTCACAGAAGAACCCACTGTCTGGCTGTTGGGGAACCAAAGAGCCAGCTTATTTTTCCAGTCTTAGGCATAGTGCTAATTATACCACCTTCATCTCCCCCTTCCCTCTAGCCACTCCTTCTCCCTGTGATTCACATCCCAACCTAAACGTTAAAGGCTACTCCTTGGTTAGCTTGTTTCCCCTCCCAACTTTTCTTGTTTCTAGATGCCTATTTCTTCTTTTTTTGTTTTGTTTTGTTTTGACTGCACCATGCAGCATGTGAGATCTTAGTTTCCTGACAAGGAATCAAACCAGAACCCCCTGCAGTGGAAGCACAGAGTCTTGACCACTGGACCACCAGGGAAGTCCCACCTAGATGCTTATTTCTTGTTGCTAGATGCTCCCTTGTCTCCATGCAAGTATGATCTGGTCAATATACTTTCATTTTCTTGGGTTCCCCAAGCTGTATTAGAAGTCTAGCTCAGCACATCTCTCCCTTCAAAGCCTTCCTTTTCTGGGGACCTCATGGCCACACCGCTGAAAGCGAGCTGGCTGGTTTATAAGACATTGTGCATACAACATAACCTCCACATGCCCCCTGCCACTTGGCTCCCCCACTTTAAGAGACCAAGAGCCCAGGTCCAGCCACATCCTCTGAGTTCAGGCAGGAACTGGGCCTTGCTCAGCTACACGAGACCAATGAATCACACAAGCCACTGTGCTCGGTATTTTTAGACCTACATTTTTTTTAGAGTCCTACATTTAAATAGCTATAAACAACCAGGTTGAAATTCTGAAAAGAAAAAAAATTCTGACAGAGGAACTTCCCCAAAGTGAAATGAAACTCTCTTTGGTACATTCACTTCATTTTTATAAGTAGCTTCCTTACTTTTGTGCTCTGACCCCAAATAGAAATAAAATTGCCAGAATCCCCCTAGAAATCCACTGTTGCCAGATGGCTCATGTGACCCAAGATTAAGTCCATGTTGTACTGTACAGTGTGTCCCAGTCTGTGGGAAAGCATGCCACTGGAGGTATCCATGATGACAGGGGGAAGGAATAAGGATGAACATATTTTGTATTGAGTCATGTATTTCAATGTATATTTGGACTCCCAGGGGCCATAATTTTGCCAGTTATTTTTCCCTCCACTACTGGATCTACTTTGACTAAGTGGGTGCCTGGCATGTGCTCAGTCCCTAAGTCACATCCAACTCTTCGTGACCCCATGGACTGTAGCCCGCCAGGCTCCTCTGTCCTTGGGATTTCCCAGGCAAGAATACTGGAGTGGGTCGCCATTTCCTTCTCCAGGGTATCTTCTCGACCCAGGGATCGACCCCTCATTTCCTGCATTGGCAGGCAGATTCTTTACCATTGAGCCACCAGGGAAGGCCCACCTGGCATGTTCTAGGGCCTAATAAGCTTTTACAAAAGAAAGTCTTGCTTAAAATAAAAATAAATATAGCAAATTTTTAAACAAAAATAAAACTATTCAAGTAAACAGTATTCTCCTTTAGACTAATTCACTGGATGTGACAGGCATTTTGGAGAGGGAGAGCTGTGAGGTCAAGGACATGGACCAAAGCTGTAGGGCTAGGTGCTTTCTTTCACATCAGCAGATATGAACTGAAATCAACCCAGAACCCACCCAGGCCAACCCCCATGCCCGGGGGAGTAGATGGGTAGCTCCCTCACTCACAAAGTAGTAGAAGGCATCAGGGTTGTCCAGGAAAGGGTTTTCAGCAGTTCCATCCACCGCGTTCTTGGAGAGGTCTCCAGCAGGCTGCAGGTACCCTTCGTTGAGCAAGGAGGAGGCGATCACGAGGCCTTCCTGGCGGTTCCGAACAGACTTATTGGAAACCAGCCAGTCAATGACACAGTTACCTGGATGGGACCATCAGAAAGCAGGTTAACTCTCTTAAAGAACAAGGCACTGACAGTTGCCCCTAGAGAGCTGCAGAGCACCCGGATGTCTTACTTATTTCATCGTCCCTGTTACTCCAAAAAGGAAAAATGAAATTAGTGAGATGGATACCTGGAAACAAGAGGAACCATGTAAACGGTTTTAAAAAAACGTCTACATGCTCCTTAAGGAGCAATGTATGCGTAAAGAAATCGTTTTTTACTAACCCACTCATTTCTTCCATTGATGACCCAGAAATTCTGCTGAGAGCTAAGTTCAGTAATGGCTGTTGGGGAGGCTCCCCCGGGGGAGTCTAAAAGGGAGATCTGGGTAATGAGTAAGTGTTGTAACAAGTGCCTTGCCTTGGGGTCAGTGCAGTGGAGCTGCTGGGTCAAATCTGCAGGAAGGCGTGGAGGGGTGGGTGGGGCAATGGGTACTGTTTCACAGAGGAAGTGACAATCTTTGTCAAGCATTTGCTTAGGCAGGGGCCAGAGGAACCAGCAGGAGCTGAGGGAGCAGCAGTGTGAACAGACTCAAACAGGCATGAGGGATCCCTGCGGGGGGATGGTGGGAGAGGGGCTGGTGGGCAGAGGACAAAAGAAGACAAGAGAGAGAGGAAGACACAGGGTGGGTGGGGAGAGCTTTGATGGTACATGAAGAATTTGACAATGAGGAGCTGTTGCAAGTTTTTAAGCAGAAAACAACATGTGCTAGTATGTGTATGTCCTAATTTAGAATTTGATGTCATCCCTTACATCGAATGTCACACCTTTGCAGGGTCTAGCTGGGACCTTGAGAAGTCATTCAGTCAGCCTTCTGAATCAAGGGAGGACTGTGAGAAGAATAAAATGAAACTGACCCACCAACTGGATTCTTAGCAGGCTACAATGAAGCTCTGTATTAAAAATATTTTGTACAACCAACAAGGACCTATTGTATAGTACAGGGAACTATACTCAGTATTTTGTAATAATGTATAAGGGGAAAGAATCTGAAAAAGAATATATGTGTGTGTGCACGTATAACTGAATCACTGTGCTATACACCTAAAACTAACACAATATTGTAAAGTAACCATACTTCAATAAAAGTAAATAAATAAAACAAATTTCTTTCAAACATTTATATATACTATATATATATATAAATTTATGTTATTAAATATACTTATACATTATTACAAAATACTGAGTATAGTTCCCTGTGCTCTATTATATATACTGTACAAATATGGCCAACCAAAGAGCCAACTTAACAGGCCCCAGGTCATCAAACCAGTAAGGTATACCATCTTTGAAACAAGAGTGAAAGCAGTTAGTTGATAAGTGCACCTTTCATGAATTTCATATACAAAAGGCTTTGCCCAGTTTTCTTTCTCTGGAAGGAAAAACTAATTAATAGTGCATTTCTGCTTTTAATCCTTGCAGTGACCCTGTAAAAGAGGTAGGGAGGTAATTACAGACCTCTTTTAAGAATGACTCAATGGACATGAATTTGAGTGAACTCTGGGAGATAGTGAAGGACAGGGGAGCCTGGCATGTTACAGTCCATGGGGTCACAGAGAGTCGGACACAGCTTAGCGACTGAACAATAAAACATTATGCAGCCTCAGACATCCCTAATATTGTCACTTAAATCTAACATTCAGTGTCTTGATTCTTATTTATCATCTTGCTCAACTCTGTGTCTATTTCAACATCCTGCCATTTTCTGGGGAAAAGTGACCCTTTGACTGATATAGCTGGAACTTCTAAGATTTTACCTTGAACCACAAAGTATGGGCCTACCTTTCTTTCTTTCTATGCTGGGGAAGTCCAGTGATCAGGTCCACCGGTCTGTGTTCCATGACACCAAACCCCCCACCTCACTCCACATCCCCCCCACACACACTCAAGGCTGAGCAAGACCTCCATATTGCCCGCCCCAGAAGCCCCACATCAGACCCACAAGACCTTTTACCTGTGAAGCAGTGATTGAAAATCTTCTTGTCCTTCTCTAGGTTCAGTTCTTTTACTCCTTTTTCAGTGTCTTTCATGGACAAATACAAGGCACTGCACAGATGAAAACACGTGGATGAGCAGGAGCAGTTCAGTATAGCCCGTCCTCTCGGACTCGCCAGCTTGGAGGGGCTGGTCCTGAGCACAAGCTTCCCCTTCCCCAGGTGAAACCTGAGCCTAATCTCTCCACTGGATCATAAGTAGGTCATTAGAAGGCAGAGCTCATACTTGCATGAACTCTGTGGTCTGCACAGCATTCGGCAAAATGTACTGGGAAGGTATTTAATAGCTCTTAAATTCACTCAATTCTGTTGATTTAACTTTTAGTATCTGAGATGGAGAGTTGTCCCCAGTTAGATGTCAAAGATTAAAGGTTCTCAGGCCTCAATATTCATGTCCCAGTTCTTTGTACCCTTTAAGAGACCATCTGGTGTAGACATTTGACTCCAAGAAAGTGAATGTGTTTTGGTGGGGTGTAGGGGTGAGCGACTTCACTTTCACTTTTCACTTTCATGCATTGGAGAAGGAAATGGCAACCCATTCCTGTGTTCTTGCCTGGAGAATCCCAGGGACCGGGGAGCCTGGTGGGCTGCCGTCTATGGGGTCTCGCAGAGTCGGACACGACTGAAGCGACTTAGCAGCAGCAGCAGCAGGGGGGAGTGACAAGGGGTTAAAGTTTCTTTTTTTTTTTTAAATGTGGACCATTTTTAAAGTCTTTATTGAATTTGTTACAATATTGCTTCTTTTTTTAATGTTTCAGTTTTTTGGCTGCAAGTATATGGTATCTTAGCTCTACAACCAGGGATTGAACTCGCACTCCTGGCATTAGAAGAAGTCTTAACCACCAGACCATCAGGGAAGTCCCAAGAAATTGAATGTTTTGACTAAACTTATCCTTTATCCTAAAATTTATAAGAGATAAAATAGTGAGATGTTCTCATTTTTTGTCCTTGAATAATAAAGATAACCTTATCAGAAAAATTGCAAGCAACAATTTTGTGTGTCTTGTGGCTCCATGTAGCACAAACATCATTCCCACTTAGCTCTGACAGTTGTGGCCAGAAATGCAGTCACAGGGACCACCCACCCAGCAGCTACAGCTGGACTAGGCAACTCCTCTTGGGTCTTTACCAGAAAGCTTTCTTGGTGAGAGAAAGTGCTCATTCTCTCTAAGCTCAATGTGCAAACTTGATCAAACTCCTATGACCTGCCAAATCCTGCATTAGGTGTGCATGGGGCTTTTTCCATTCTCCTCCTAGGGACTCCCTGCATTTGGTAAACAGAATCCTGGATGGATGCTGTAAGTAGTCAATATGAAATTCTTCCTGGCAGAGCTCCTGTTACAGGGTACGTGCCACATAAAAGCAAAAACCAATAAAAAATAAAGACACTCCTAAAGAAAGGGACTTAAGTGATATCAATCTTTAGGCAACAACTATCACCTGTCAACTATCACCAGTCAACATCGGAGGTCACTAAGCTAGGTCGGGGCACAAATGATTTCTGCCTAGGAGAGAGATTCACGCCTGCTGAACATGTGAACTTGAACTTGAAAAACCTTACTTGCTTGGACACATAGCTCCTATCTTTTCCTACCTATGTATAGATCCTGAAGCTTTCTTTTAAGAGTAATTTACTATAGCTATTTTATAAATGCAATGATGTATTATCTCTTTCTCTCCTCCCTCCTTTTGCTCTATCTCTCCTTCTCCCTGTCCCTCCCTCTGCAAAGATTACACAGACATGAGGGAATTCCCATGCTTCCTTTTAGGCTTTGGAGACACCATGATCACTCCTTCAGAGCCAGGTAAACATCTTAGTACATCAAGTGCAAGTACTAAGGACTGGCAAGGGTGTGCACAGCCTTTAAAGGTGCCCAAAGCAGACCTTGGAGTAGGGTCTGCTGTGAGATTGCCTCAAGGAGTGGGGTGGAAGGAAGGAAGGGTGAAGGAAAGTAAACATAGAAAGTCACCCTAAGTCAATCGTTTCCGGCAGTCGAATGGACCTCCTGGTGGATTTTCTCGCAAACTTCTGGCCTCCTTCAATGCATTTAGTGGCCTTCTTGATGTCCCGAACCCAGCCATCTCTCTCCTCCAGGAAGGCTGCCTGGAAGAAGTGGTCCTGCTGTTTGGTCGTAGTGATCTTAAACACAAACTGAAATCAAAACACATCCCATTAGGAATGACTCCTTTCAAGGGTGTGAGGGCGTTTATGAAGCACAGGAGTTGAGCAATCCCTGTTCTGGAAATGCTTAGCCAAGAAAGACCCAAATGCCCAGGGTGCAGGATGAGTGGTGGGGAGAGGGACTGGCCCACGGAGCTCCATTCACATTAGTAGGCTATGCAAAGGTCAGCGCCTGACAAGGTGTTCATCACAGTTAACGACGTCAACTCACCATCCTTTTTCCAAAGTCCTGACAAGGGCTAGTCAGAGTGCTTCCTTTCAAAGGAATCATTCCTTTGGGGCTGTTGTCACTCTTCTTCTTATAGAATTCAATTCCATCTTCTAACAATACAACCCACATGGCTTTCCAAGAGTTGAACATGCTCCCCTGTGATGCCAACAGAAAGATCCGGGTAAGGATGTTTGCTAAAGCTCTTCTGTAGATGCCACAGGGCTTGGTAAACAGCCTAACTTTGGCCAGTGTGGATGCAGGCGACCCACATTTGTGTGACCAGGGGAGAAGGGGAATGCCATTCTTCTGGAACTTCTTTAAAATTTTTAGTATAAAATGTATACACATCTATCATTAGCCCATAAGCCTCTCCTGGGCCGTTACCAAGGGAATATGGTATGGATCTCAACTCTCCTTCTTGTGCATTTCAGACTGACTTTCTGCAGCGTATTTTCTGCTCCTAATCCTGCCCATTGTTTTCAGTTCAACTTAAGGATGGCAAAAGAATCTACCTCAAGTGCCAACTCAGACTGCATAGTAGCTGGTGCTTGAAGCTGGACTCATTGGAAAAGCGCCAGCATCAGTAGCATGTACCATTAATGGCAGCATGGAAGCTCCACTTACTTCCATCCTTTGGTCTAATCAGATTTTATCTGGGTATGAATGTCAAGAAGAGACTCAGAGCACAGCCTTGTGTATAGGCATGGCTAGGAGGGATGAAAATCACTTTCAGAATGGTCTCTGATGCCAGCATGATGCTATCATGTCAATCCTTACTTTAAAAGTTTTCAGTTTGGGTTGATGCCAACTGCGCCTTGAGTAACAGATAACCATTCTGACTAGGAAGTCTCTCTTTCTTGGCTGTATTTTAGGAGGACTTTGGAAAAAGAAGAGAATAGTGTTCTTCGCCTCTCATCTTTGAACTCCTGATTGTCACCCTGTCATGACTACCACAAAAATGGAATTATCAACCAGTTCCCAGAAGATCCTGCTGCTTATCTTAAAATACCAAGAGCCTCTATATAAAGGTCCAGTTGCCCAAAAGGAAAACTATTTATGCAAAGAAGATAAATACTCATGGAACTATCATTTTGCTGGTCCAAGTGTTTCCTTTGTTTTAGTTACTGAAAAAAAAAAAAGTTTCTAATTAAAACACACAATCTCTTTTCTGTACAGGCAGAATAACTATTCATGCTAACACTGGATTATTTCCCTTTTTTTAAAAAATGGGCAAGGTCAGACCATATGCCAACACATGAAATAATTTCAATCAAATGTCTTTCTGTTTTACATCTACTGGAGAGAAACTCAGAATATAAAACACTTCTGCAAATCAATAAGAAAAAATACAAACTATTTTTTAATGGGCAAAAAACTGGAAGAGGCATTTCATTAGAGATGGTATCCAAAAAGACTCTGAAAATATGTTCAATATGACAATCCATCAGGGAAACTCAGATTAAAACCACAATGAAATACCTCTGCACACACACTAGAGCAGCTAAAATTCTGAAAGATTGAGAAAAGCAAGACTTCACAAAGATGGTAACTGGAACTCCCATACATGGCTGGCAGGAGAGCAATATGGTACATTCAATTAGGAAAACAGTGGAGAATGTTCTAATTCTTAGAATATATATGTTGATACACTTAGGCACAAGGGAGCAAGATGTCTGAAACTTATTGCCAAATATCTCAGCAAAAAAAATATGTGTACATATTTATATAGGAATATGGAGTGATAAGGCAAATGTAGCCATGCATTAACAATTAATAAATCTAGGGAAAGAGTATATAGCTAATTGCACTATTTTTTCCAGTTCTCTGTGAGTTTGAAATTTTTCAAAATAATTGAGGAAAAGTAACAAATTAACAATATGACACTACTACTTATTAAAATTTGGGATGTGCTTTTAGGGAAATATATAGACAAGTCTAAAAAAATCAAGTATCTGAAACTAGTAAAAGACCTACTTACAGAGCTAGGAGTAGAAGTTGGACCAGATGACTGCTGAAATGCCTTTCAAGGCTCAAATTTTAGATTCTACTTCACACCTATCAAAGATTTATAAATGCCAGAGTCACTCAGGGCTTTTGACCTTGGAACTGACATAAAATGAGAAGTCAGCCAACACTGCATTCCTTCTGTAGACAGTTTAAATAAAACTACTATGCAGCCAACTGTTCAAAATGAGTTTGTGCTCTCCTAATTCAAATGTAGCCTCAAGGTCTGTCTGCTCACTCGGAGGAGGGTGTCATTTGGGATTCAGGGCCGTTGTGCTCATTGAGGAGGCTGATATTGGTAAAAACAAGAGAAATCCGGAGAGCTTATAAAGTGGGGACTTTCTTCCAGCCTTGGCAGCAGTTAGTTAGGTTAGGATGATGGAATTCTGGGCCATCACTCTCTGCATCTGCCAGCTTCTCCCTGGAGTAACCTGACAGCCCCTCCCCTCCACGATCCCTGTATTTACCCTTCTCTATCCTTAACTCTCTTGGTGCTCACACAACAGCAAACCCAGAAGTGTGATCACAGAGTGTCCATGCTAGAAAGACATTTAGTATCATCTACCATCACCCTCATCACACAAGTAAGAAAGTTGAAGCTAGTTTAAGTAACTGGGCCTAGTACACTCGACCAGTTAACGTGAGACCAAAATAAGAATCCAGGTCTCCTGATACCCAACTTTATTTTCTTTCCACTTCCACTTAGATGCCATCTTCATTCTGGTTCTCACATAAATTTCAGTCATATTGGAATCTAAATCAATTTTTAGGTCACTTAGCCAGCTATATACATAACCTCATATATATGTGTGTGTGTGTGTATATAAAATCATGTGTGTGTGTTTATGTACTTAGTTACTCAGTCATGTCTGACTCTTTGTGACTCCATCAATCATAAAACATATCTAAATCATAAATCACATCATAGCATGATCATATATAAAAGATATGCTTTACGACACTGTACACATATAAGGTTTATCCATATAAATAAGTATATATGTGGCACATGCCTGTTTTCTTCCATTATAGGCCAAAATCTATACAATTATGTGTCAGAATCGGCAGGTTTTAGGTGCTGAATCAAATTTAAAGTTTCCCAGTGAGTCACTGTACATCATCACGGAAAAGGCTAGTTTCGTGCATAAAAGTCTGACACTATGTGACACAGAAAAAAGAAAACTTAAAGGTCAAGATATTTGACCATATAAAAAAATTGAATTTTTGTACAGTAAGAAAACAAATGAACAAACAGCAACAATAACAATAAAATCCCTGAACAACTGAAAAACAAATTAAAAGGTGTAGACATTTATGACAAATTACCATATAATTAAAGATTAATATCCTTAATATATTTTCAACCCTTTAGAATCAATAAGAAATATACAAACCCTATCAATTTTTTTAGATGGACAAACAATATAAGCAGTCAATTTTTTTTTTTTAAGCAGTCAATTTTTTTTTTTTAAGCAGTCAATTTTTAAGAGAAAAACATCTGGGTCCAATAAATGTAAAAATGCACTGCTTCAACAGCATTCAAACAAATGCAAATTAAATAAAATATAATCTTGTTCTTTAATATGTTTTCTTAAAAGATTTATAAAATATATGAAGATTTGGGGAAATTGGCATGTGGAGGACAAAAAGAAGCTCTATGAGTCAGCACTTTGATGTGGGATGTCAAAATGACTGAAGTCAATTGTGGGCTATATAAACAGAAGCATAGGAAAGTAAGAAAGGCTCTAACTTTAAATGGAGTCTAACCAGTAGTGACCATGGAGATAGGTGGCCCAAACTCAAACCCCAGCTCTGCCTCATTCTAGGAATGTGAACTTGAGGAATGTTTAAACCTCATTTGCTACATCTGGCAAATGGGAATAATGCTACTACATATTTCTTAGGATGACTGGCAGATTAACTGAAATAATCTATGTAAATTGCTAAGGGCAATATCCAGAACATAGTAAGCATCCAATAGAACCTACCTAGTCTCTGTAATTCTGTGTTTATAGATACACCCCAGGGCTTTCCTGATGGCTCAGTAGGTAAAGAATTCGCCTGCAGTGCAGGAGACACTAGAGGCACTAGTTTGAACCCTGGGTCAGGAAGATCTCCCGGAGAAGGAAACAGCAACTCACTCCAGTATTCTTGCCTAGGAAATCCCGTGGACGGAGGAGCCTGGAGAGCTACAGTCCACGGGGTCACGAAAGAGTCAGACACGACTGATTGACTAACCATATAGATATACCTGGAGGATGAAACTGAGCTCCGGAAACCTCGAAGTGGCAGATCAAGTGAAGCCTGTTCTATACGCCAATGAAATTGTTTTTTTTTTAAATAGAGAAAATGGCATCTCTCTCGGGGAATTATTGGAACTCACAAGTTTGGGCTCAAAAGGGGACAGACAGAGTACATGAGGGCTGTCTTCAGAGGTATGAAACACTGACTTGTTTTGAAGTCCCAGCAGGTGAAAGTTTCAGGAAAAAAAAACAGTTTGCTGCATAACTTATGGGAGAAAGTCAAATTAGTGAGTTCCCTGGCACAAGAGGTCTTCTAGCATGTTTGTGAACAGATTAGTAAAAGAAGTGCAGGACACAGATGAGAAGTTCAATTAAATACTTATCAAAATACTTCACATTCCTTTCAATCCTCAGATTCTACACATCTGTTCCAAAAACCTGTTGTCCCTATTGTGCCTTTAGTCTTCTAATTCCTTATCCTCATCTGAACCCTTGGGCCTCATCTGCAAGAAAAACAATAAAAAAACAACCCCCACAAAACCCTCAAAAACATGTTTAACATGAATGTCTAAAAACGACTCCATTAGAAATTTTTTTAAGTTACTATAATACGAACCCCTGACATTTTGGTTTCTCTACAGCTTAGTTCAGTTCAGTCACTCAGTCATGTCCTATTCTTTGTGACCCCATGGACTGCAGCACACCAGCCTTCCCTGTCCATCACCAACTCCTGGAGCCTATTCAAACTCATGTCCATTGAGTTGGTGATGCCATCCAACCATCTCATCCTCTGTCATCCCCTTCTCCTGCCTTCAATCTTTCCCAGCATCAGGGTCTTTTCAAACGAGTCAGCTCTTCACATTAGGTGACCAAAGTATTGGAGTTTCAGCTTCAGCCATCAGTCCTTCCAATGAATACTCAGGATTGATTTCCTTTAGGATGGACTGGTTGGATCTCCTTGCTGTCCAAGAGACTCCCAAGAGTCCTTTACAGCACCACAGTTCAAAAGCATCAATTCTTCGGGGCTCAGCTTTCCTTATAGTCCAGCTCTCACATCCATACATGACTATTGGAAAAATCATAGCTCTGAATAGACTGACCTTTGTTGGCAAAGTAATGTCTCTGCTTTTTAACATGCTGTCTAGGTTGGTCATAACTTTTCTTCCAAGGAGCAAGCGTCTTTTAATTTCATGGCTGCAGGCACCATCTGCAGTGATTTTGGAGTCCAAAAAAATAAAGTCTCTCATTGTTTCCCCATCTATTTGCCATGAAGTGATGGGACCAGATGCCATGATCTCAGTTTTCTGAATGTTGAATTTTAAGCCAGCTTTTTCGCTCTCCTCTTTCACTTTCATCAAGAGGCTCTTTAGTTCTTCTTTGCTTTCTGCCCCAATTCCTAGTCTCAATTATTTTTCTCTGGATGTTGGTGGATGTTGGCAATCTATCTCTGGTTTCTCTGTCTTTTCTAAATCCAGCTTGAACTTCTGGAAGTTCACGGTTCACGTACTGTTGAAACCTAACTTGGAGAATTTTGAGCATTACTTCGCTAGCGTGTGAGATGAGTGCAATTGTGCAGTAGTTTGAGCATTCTTTGGCACTGCCTTTCTTAAGGATTGGAATGAAAACTGATCTTTTCCAGTCCTGTGTCCACTGCTGAGTTTTCCAAATTTGCTGGCATATTGAGTGCAGCACTTTCACAGCATCATCTTTTAGGATTTGAAATAGCTCAACTGGAATTCCATCACCTCCACTAGCTTTGTTCATAGTGATGCTTCCTAGGGCCCACTTGACTTTGCATTCCAGGATGTCTGGCTCTAGGTGAGTGATCACACCATTGTAATTATCTGGGTCATGAAGATCTTTTTCATAAAGTTCTTCTGTGTATTCTTGCCACCTCTTCTTAGTATCTTCTGCTTCTGTTAGGTCCATACAATTTCTGTCCCTTATTGAGCCCATCTTTGCATGAAATGTTCCCTTGGTATCTCTAATTTTCTTGAAGAGATCTCTAGTCTTTCCCATTCTGTTGTTTCCCTCTATTTCTTTGCATTGATCACTGAGGAAGACTTTCTCATCTCTCCTGGCTATTCTTTGGAACTCTGCATTCAAATGGGTTTATCTTTCATTTTCTCCTTTGCCTTTCCCTTCTCTTCTATTCATAGCCATTTGTAAGGCCTTCTCAAACAACCATTTTGTCTTTTGCATTTCTTTTTCTTGGGCCTGGTCTTGATCCCTACCTCCTATACAATGTCACGAACCTCTGTCCATAGTTCTTCAGGTACTCTGTCTATCAGATCTAGTCCCTTAAATCTATTTGTTACTTCCACTATATAATCGTAAGGGATTTGATTTAGGTCATACCTGAATGGTCTAGAGGTTTTCCCTACTTCCTTCACTTGAAGTCAATTTGGCAAGAAGGAGTTCATGATCTGAGCCACAGTCAGCTCCCGGTCTTGTTTTTGCTGACTGTATAGAGCTTCTCCATCTTTGGCTGCAAAGAATATAATCAATCTGATTTCACTATTGACCATCTGGGGATGTCCATGTGTAGAGTCTTTTCTTGTGTTGTTGGAAGAGGATGTTTGCTATGACCAGTGTATTCTCTTGGCAAAACTCTATTAGCCTTTGCCCTGCTAACTGGTTTCTCTACAAATGATGGTAAAGCAGCCCCCACATTTCAGACATTTGCCTTTGTATTGTGGTAAAAAAGTGAATAAAATGCTTTCTTTACTCTCAAATGCTCACAGTCTAACTGGGGAGAGAGTGAAATTGACCTGCAACTCCAGGTCAGTGTGATAATGCACAAACTGAGACAGGTCTTCCTACACATGGACAATTTCACAGAAAGAAGTCATGACTCATTGCTGAAGGTGGAGAAGCTTGATTTTGTGTGGAACCCCCTCCCAGACACCTCCCTTCACTTCTCCTTTTCCTCAAACTTCTCTTTTCCCATGTTGACATACAACTAGAATTCAAAGGAAAACTATTTGATGGTCAAAACTACGTATTGAACTAAAGCAGAACTGTGAGTCAGTATCATCTATTCTCCCATGCTCGTGGGAAACGTTATTTTATGTTTGGTGTTACAGTCAGTGAAGTCCTTATTTCTGCTACATCATAGATGGCATCATTTAGTCATCCAGTCTGATCCATGACGTCACGGGTATAACATCCCAGATCAGTGGTCATTTTGTTCACGTTTGAATACTTTGAAGGCAAGGAAACTAATTTGTTCAGCAGTATATTTTTTTATATAAATAAACTTTTCCAGGTTGGACAATTTCTCAATGAAAACATATTAGGTTAGCAATAGAGAGATGTCACAAATGTTTAACAGCATGGTTTCTGGGGTCTTAGGGGTTTAGGTTCAAATTTCAACTTTGTCTCTTTCAGGTTACATAGCCTTAGGCAAGTTACTTCATTTTTTCCAAACCTTAGTCTCCTGGCTTGTAAAATGAAAATAATATAGTACTAATTTCCCATTGCTACAAAGATTAAATGAGATAATACACTTAAAGGGCTGATAACTTACACCTAGCTTGTAGTAGATGCTCAAAAAATGGTTACCATATAGGCAGATAAGATAACACAGTTTTGTAGGCAATACTGTGAAGTCATTCTAGCCTAAGGTTCTCCTGGGTACCACCCATCACAACAACGGGGCTTTGGAAAAGAAAATCACTGCAATCTGAGCCCATGAGGGCCACATAAAACATGGTTAGGCACGGCTTTCTGTGACACTGGGATCACACCACTGGGTTCCAGTCCAGCTCTGCCACTTAATAGCTGCATGACTTTAGGCAAGGCCCTTTACCTCTCTGTACCTCACCTTCCGGTGGCTCAGTGGTAATGAATCTGCCTGCTAATGCAGAAAACATGGGTTCAATTCCTGGATCAGGAATATCCCCTGGAGAAGGAAATAGCAACCCACTCCAGTATTCTTGCTTGGGAAATCTCATGAACAGAGGAGCCTAGTGGGTTACAGTCCATGAAAGTCAGATCTTACTTTCCTCTTCCATAAAGTATACGTAGTAGTTGTACCCATTAAATGTACATAAAGTGCATTAAGTGGTTAGATCTATCCCTGCTACAAGGTAAGGGCCACATATGCTGGCTACTCTGACAATGATAATTCAATGGGTGCAGATCATAGGGGATTATTTCATGGCATCTGGAAGACAAGGTTTGGAAGAATTGCTGGGCAGAGACCACTGAGTCCTGCTCTCTGTTTTGCCCCAGGCTTTCCTCCTTCTGCTTCCGTCTTTTGCAGCCACTTAAAAAAAAAAAAAAAAAAGTCCCTTGTCCTCTCTCTAACCACTCCCATTCCTATGCTTTCCCCAGCCTCACAGGCCACCTAAATTCCTAATACACTCTTTGGACCAGTCCTGCCACTCAACATGATGCCTGGATTGGTTGTCATAGAAACAACAGTTCATTCTATAAATTGTGTAGCAATGAAGTTAGTTTGGGAGGTGACTTGGTGGAGTCTAAGTTATTGGTTGCATATAACCTGCTCCTCTCTCTTCTTTTAAGCTATGATTACAAACATATCCAAATCAGTGGTATGCTCTCAAGGACCTCCAAAATATGTTTATGCTTATTGTCTGAAGTAACCCCCTAATCAGAGACAAAGAGAGGTTGAGGTCACTGCACATACTCTTGCCCACAGTCCAATTTGTCCAGGCCCCACTCTGGCTCTGCAAAGTTCATCTCACCTCCCTTTAGCTGACTGGGGAAACCTGCCTTTCAGAAGGCTTCCTGGGATCAACAAGATGGTGGTAGGCTTTGCAGTTAGGCAAGCCTGGGTTTGAATCCCAGATTGTCCTCTTATCAGTTGCTGGATATGGGCAAGTCACTTATTCTCTCTGAGAAACTAATTTATAGAGTTAAAAATACAAGTATACAATATAAGAGCAATTTAATTACAAGATGCTTAAATTGTTTTTAAAACAAACAGAAAACCTTTGCAGAAAATGTTTCCATTCACCTGCTCCTGTCAGGATACTAGCCTAAGCAAGCAGGAAAGAAATAGCAACATTAATTATTACTGGTTCTCAAAGAGATTATTACAGCCTACTGAAAAGTATCTACATACACCTCTGTGTATATATGTGCATCTTTTCCAAAGGATGTTTCAAAATATGGCTGATGAGACAGAATACCAGCTGAGGGCTCATTTATTCTCCGGCACCTACTTGTAACTCTCACAACCACAGACACATTACAAACCCTAATTTAGGCTGAATTTACTCTGAAGATCCCAGTGTACTGGAGACAGGCTCAGTGCCAGGAGACAGGGAGTAAGTTTCTGATCCCAACACTGTCACAGCCATGTGACTTTGAGCAGTCACCAGCTTCTGGGTCTCAGCTTACTCTTATGGAAATGAGGGAATGAGGTCAGATGGTCTAAGGTCCCTTCTAGATTTAAATCAAAACAGAATCAGGCAGCAATATGAGCAGTTTGACCCCCTCTTAGTAGAACACTTCAGGCTAAAATTCAGGTTAAACCATGAATGGCCTAAACAGAGTTCCACTATGCACTCCATCAATTAAAAAACTGGGCCTCTAAAGGAATGTACTGAATTTGGTTCACTTCTAACACCCTGAGCTCACTTGGGTCAGTGTGAGTTACTTGCTCATAAAGGTGTTGTCCACAGGATGCCAACAAACCTATGTGAGAACTCACCCTCCTGGGAAGATTCACAGTGACCAGTGACGCGGCACACACCCACCATCAGAAGACAAACCAGCAGTGCTAATGAAGTTCAGTTTCCTGATGCCTAACCATTGAAACTAAGCTTTTCTGAGTAAACTCCTGTCTCTATTTTCTAACCTTTAAAATGGTGTATCTACCTACCATCTTAACAGCATGTTATACAAATTCCCTAAGAACTGTGAATAAAGAGATTTCAGTCCAATAAAAAAAGATAAATAAGCTACCATTACTGTATCACTATATCAGCTCATCTTTAATCATTCGCTTCTTCTTCCTTTCCAAAAAAAAAAGGGGGAGGAAGAATTTAACTAACAAATGAGTAGTTTCTCCTAGTAATAACCTCTATAGCAGAAGAGTTTGAGTCTTCTGGCATAACACACAGGCATGACTCTTGAAAAGGATGCTCTAAATCATGAAGGATTTCCAGACCCTGCATTCTGGAATTCTCAGTCCTACATAATCAAGCTATGTTGACACCTGGGGTGGAACCTTCCACCTTTAAGAACCAGAAGGCAGTAGAATGCATACTGCTTCTCCCCACAACCTTCCCAACCTGCAGCACTCTCCTATTTCAGCGGTAGAAAATTCAAAGCTGGACCCCAATCCTCCCCCACCCTATGCCCAGGGTCACCGTCGCAGGTGACGCTTTGCTTACCCTCTTCACAAGATAGCCCTCCCTGATCCGCTTTGGTTCCATGTCGGATGGACAGACAGCCGGGTGCCCTCACAGATGAGTCGTCTCAGAAGCTCACCCTCCTCTGAGAGCTGTGGCAGTTGTGGGCTGCTTTTCTAGAGCAAGATCCTTTTCACAATTTCCCCTCTGCGGGCGATCTCGTGATCACATCCTCTTCTCCTCACTGGGGTGGAAGATCGGAATAAGGAACTGCAGCTTGAAACAACCCATTCTTTGCTAATGTTGGAGACTTACCATAAGTACAGTTGGGTTGACTATTTACCTGAGGGTCAATTTTTATTACCAAAAAGGAAAACATTCTCCTAAAGGGAGAAAAATGGCAAAAGGAAGGCGAAAGTGAAAAAGAAAGCCCTACTCATGGAAATTGTCCTGGCTTAGGAATTATTCCTGAGAGCCTCAAAATGCTTAATAAAAATGCCAAGAAATTTGAAACTGTCTGGTGAACATAAAGGCAGCTACTATTAAGTAAACGTCTGTCCCAGGTATTCTCCGAGGTGTGTTTCAGCCGATCTCATTTAATGTAGCTGTTACAAGAACCACATAGGGGACAGTATACTGTTCCTTATGTAAAACTCTCAAGATGTAAGGGCACTTATGCTCAGAGAAGAAAAGAGTTGTCTTGAGGACACACAGCAGGTAAGGGACAGAAGAGTAGGGAGGGTCCTTACCAGGGTGCTGGGGTCTCCTATCCGGCATGAGATGCATATGTCACACAGAATGTTAATCCCACAGTAAAAAGGAGCCAGTATTCAAACATGTCTGAGAAACCGTACAAATTAAAGACCCCCCCCCCACACACACACACAGACACACCCGCAAGTACTACAGCCAAGAATCCTACTGTCATGGTGTTTAAAATGTGTTTTTCAAATTCATTTGACCACAGAATTCTTTTTTGAGCAATTTCTATCAACATTCTTGTTATAAGTTGAATTGAAAAAAAACCCTCAAAAACATATTTTACATGAATATCTAAAAATGACCCTCAACCACAAAAAAAAGCCCTAACCCCCAGTACTTTAGAATGTGACCTTATTTGGCAATAGTGTTATTGAAGATGTAATTAGTTAGGATGAGGTCATACTGGAGTACGTTGGCCCTTAATCCAATATGACTGGCTTCCTTGAATAAGAAAAGTAAGGGGACTTTCCAGGTTACCCAATGATTAAGACTTCACCCTCCAATGCAGTGGGTGCAGGTTTGATCTCTGGTCAGGAAGCTAAGATCCCACATGCCTTGTGGCCAAAAAACCAAAACATAAAACAAAATATTGTTACAAATTCAATAAAGATTCTTAAAATGGCCACATCAAAAAAAAAAAAAATCTTAAAAAAAAAAAAATGGAAGAGGAGTGAGACACACAGGAAGAAGGCAGTTGTGTGAGAGCAAAGACAGAATTGAAGTGATATCTCTACATGCCAAAGAATGTCAAGGACTGTCAGCAAATACCAGAAGCTGGAAGAGGCAGGCAAGTTTCTCTTCTACAGCAGTCATAGAGAACATGGCCCTGCCAGTTGATTTCAGACTTCTAACCTCCAGGATTGTGAAACAATGAATTTCTGATGTTTTGTCTGCTGCGGCCAGCACAGCAAGGTAGGAATCAAAAGTGGTCAACGCACAGTTTGGGAAAAAGAAACTAGAGACAGAATTAAGGTTTTAAAGATGGGACCGGGGAACTCAAGACCTCTTGGGTCAACAGCCCCATTCCTCAGAGTTACATCACTTTTACTGAGTGTCTTGGCAAGCAGAAAGTATCTGTTGTGCTATGATGAAATCATTAGCCTCCTGTGTCCCTGGTCACATCTCCCATTTTATTGATTACTTTAAACCATCTTTGTTATTTTCTTGTACATAGACCCTCATATGCCTTGGGAAAAAATCTTAGGGTGTGCACAAGCAGTGTTCTGAACTTATGCTGACCTGGCATTCCAAGGTCCTCACTATGTTTTTCCTTAGCTTAGCAGGGCACGACAAACCCAACTGATCAACCCAATGTACTTTTATTTGGGTTATGCTGTATTGCTATATTTTGCTTTTATTCTTTTCCCATGGTGATTTTCTCATGGCTTAGCCAAAATAACAGGTGGCTTGACTATTAACCCCTGAATATATCCTTTTTTGTTTTTGTAGCAGAAAATATGTTGCTCTCACAATTTCTTTCTTCATTAGTTCTCAGAGGGATTTTTGCATGTATCTGAGGACTAAACCGAAGATTATAGCTAAAACAACAAACAGCAAAACATAGCTAGTGTTTCAATGAGATCACCTCTGATGCCTTTGATCCATTCAAGAGGACTCAATGAGTTAAGGCTTTCTGCTATTCCTTAAAGTTTATCTATACCTGTTAATAGTCTAAGAGAACCATGCTGCATGCCAATGATTTTTGCTTGTAGCTTTTTAATATCTAGAGGAAGATTGTCAGCTGTATGGCCCTGCAATTGCCGTCTAACTTTTTCCCAGGAGTGTTCAGATTGGTTATATTCCTGGGGGGTTACACAGAAAGTAGTAATGTTCCAATCACACTTTAAATGTATTTATAATTTAAGACATTGTACTTCATCTTCCAAGAGTAGCACTGCATTTTTTAAATCCACCAACCTGTTGTTAATCTCCTCATCTATGTGAGTTTGGGCTCCCCAGTATACTCTGAGATTTTTGTATATGTCTGGAGATAGTCTTTTTTACTTTGATGAAGCTGTTCAGAACTCATGTGTATTCAGTTTCTGGAGGGATGAGGCAGAAAGAAAAGGAAAATGTTTTAATTTTACCCACAGGTGTAAATCACTAAATTGTTTTAAACCATCAGTGACTTGAGGAGAAAAGCTTTTTTATATCTGAAAACAAAGATTAGAAGCCAGTAATGTGTCAGACTGGAGAGGGCAATGGCACCCACTCCAGTACTCTTGCCTGGAGAGACCCATGGATGGAGGAGCCTGGTAGGCTGCAGTCCATGGGATCGCTGGGAGTCGGACACGACTGAGTGACTTCACTTTCACTTTTCATTTCCATGCATTGGAGAAGGAAATGGCAACCCACTCCAGTGTTCTTGCCTGGAGAGTCCCAGGGACGGGGGAGCCTGGTGGGCTTCCGTCTATGGGGTCGCAGAGTCAGACACGACTGAAGTGACTTAGCAACAGCAGCAGCAGCAGCAATGTGTCAGACAAAAAGTCATGGAAATTGTATTCATACTTAGCAGTCTGTTTAATCTCATGTAACCAGTTCCTTTCTTCTGTGGTCCTTGCCTGACCACAAAGGACATCAGTGAAAGTGATGGTCTCCAAGAAGCTCATGAAATTTTTGCCAGTGTCTCTATGACCTGTCCAGTAAATTGGGTGCCCTGATCACTGGAGATTGCAGAAAATGTATTTTAACCTTTTTTTTTTCCATTGTGAGATTATTAACCCCACAGCCAGGAAAGGCTTTATCCTATCAAATAAAAGTAAGGTTTGTCAGGGAGCCGGGAAAAGCCAAGCAGCCATCTTGGATTTCCCATAGCCCCAACTGTTTGGTTTATAGACATTGTTTATCCATTTTAAATTTCCTGATGAGGGGTTAATTTTGTAGAAGCAGAATGAGCTTTGTCTATGTGTGTCATAGTCTCCATAGATCATTGTGAAATAACACTCATTCATTTTATCAAAGTAACAAAAGATTTTAAAAGGAAATATGAATCACTTAAAGACAAAGAAATTTACATAGTCTGTTATCAAAGCCATATTCCAAGAAGACTTTGTTTTTTTTAACAGGAAAAGAAAATCAAATTCCAGATTGGTACCAGCTTAAATTCATTGTGAAACAGTAGTTATTCATTTAGTCAAAGTAACAATGAAAGATTTCAAAGGCAATTTAATGTCTTATGAAACTTGTATCCTGCACAAAACTCTCTTCTACTTGCCACAAACCTTTTTTACACTTCTGTATTCATCACTCTATTTGCCCATTCAGAAAACAGCCACCTGCAAGTTCAGATGTACTTCCTTTTTCCTTAATAGAATCTAATTCCATTCCTTATACCTTTTTATTAAAAACACAGCTTACCTTCCTTTAGCAACCATGAACTGTACCTTATATCATCATTCTGTAGATTGGTAAATATAAACCACTCAAAGCTATGTCATTTGCAAAAGTATCTTCACAAAGTCAATAAATAAACATTAATACCAGGTATCAATTCAATAGTGAATATTTCCCAGTTTACACAAGCCTGAAATTCATTTTAGTTTAATTTTTTTGAATTTAGAATTGATTCATAAGCACTTATTTCTCTTTAGGCCAATTAAATAGAGCTCATTGACCAATCAGCCCTTAGCAATTTTGTCCAAGGACAAAGATACACACTGAGATACATAAATTTTGATAGCCATATAGACAGAGATCTCATAGTTTTCTGCTTGATATTTAAATTCTTTTCTTTTTTCTGCTTGACATTTAAAATGTCTCTTTGCCCCTTCTCTTTTTCTTGGTTTGAGTTCTACCAATTTGTTCATGGCTGGAGTCCCAGATAGAGTGGGCTGTGCATCCCAAGGACATAATAAGACTTAACTTTAGTTTTTTTCCTAGGCCTTTTTTGTTTCTTAGGCAGAAGTGGAACTCCAAAAAAGTATTTTAACAAGCCAACATTTTTTTTTTAATCACACGTGCAAGAAGAACCAGTTTTGCAATTTCAAAAAGAATTCATTTTAACCAGTTTTCTCTGGAGTCTAAAGATTATCATGGCCATTCAGTATCAAAAATGTCATCTCTCTTTTTGTAGTCATAGTTTCATAGTTAAAAATTACACCAGAGGATGTTCAAATTGGATCTGATGACAGGAGTGGACAGACTGATAAGAAGTTGTTCCAGCAGAGATTGTCTCTCTGGGCAGGTGAGGTCTTCTCTTAAAGTAAAGAAAGCCTGTCCTTTAACCTCTGTTTTTTCCCAGGCTCTTATGCAGTATCACCTCACCTGTTCTATAGCATGATCTTCCATAAGCACTTGATCTTGAGTTTTCCCCCAATTTCCACTGCCTATCAATTGCTCTAAAGAGATGGGGATTAGCAAGGAAACAAAAACTTTAAATGATACAATGGACCAGTTAGACCTAATTGATATCTACAGGACATTTCACCCCAAAACAATGAATTTCACCTTTTTCTCAAGTGCACACGGAACATTCTCCAGGATAGATCACATCCTGGGCCATAAATCCAGCCTTGGTAAATTCAAAAAAATTGAAATCATTTCAAGCATCTTTTCTGATCACACTGTGGTAAGATTAGATGTCAACTACAGGGGGGGAAAAACTATTAAAAATACAAACATATGGAGGCTAAAAAACATGCTTCTGAATAATCAAGAAACCACAGAAGAAATAAAAAAAGAAATCAAAATATACATAGAAACAAATGCAAATGAAAACACGACAACCCAAAACCTATGGGATTTGTAAAAGCAGTGCTAAGGGGGAGGTTCCTAGCAATACAAGCTTACCTCAAGAAACAAGAGAAAAATCAAATAAATAACCTAATTCTACACCTAAAGCAACTAGAAACAGAAGTGAAGAAGCCCAGGGTTAGTAGAAGGAAAGAAATCATAAAAATGAGGGCAGAAATAAATGAAAAAGAAACAAAGGAGACTATAGCAAAAATCAACAAAACTAAAAGCTGGTTCATTGAGACGATAAATAAAATAGACAAACCATTAGCCAGACTCATCAAGGAAAAAAGGGAGAAGAATTAAATCAACAAAATTAGAAATGAAAATGGAGAAATCACAACAGACAACACAGAAATACAAAGAATCATAAGAGACTATTATCAGCAACTGTATGACAATAAAATGGACAACTTGGAAGAAATGGATGAATTCTTAGAAATGTATAACCTTCCAAAACTGAGCCAGGAAGAAATAAAAAATCTTAACAGACCCATCACAAGCACAGAAATCGAAACTGTAATAAAAAATCTTTCAACAAACAAAAGCCCAAGACCAGATGGCTTCACAGCTGAATTCTACCAAAAATTTAGAGAAGAGCTAACACCTATCCTACTCAAACTCTTCCAGAAAATTGCAGAGGAAGGTAAACTGCCAAACTCATTCTATGAGGCCACCATCACCCTAACACCAAAACCAGATAAAGATGCCACAAAAAAAGAAAACTACAGACCAATATCACTGATGAACATAGATGCAAAAATCCTCAACAAAATTCTAGCAAACAAAATTCAACAACATATTAAAAAGATCATACATCATGATCAAGTGTGCTTTATTCAAGGGATGCAAGGATTCTTCAATATTTGCAAATCAATCAATGTGATATACCACTTTAACAAATTGAAAGATAAAAACCATATGATTATCTCAGTAGATGCAGAGAAAGCCATTGACAAAATTCAACATCCATTTATGATAAAAACCCTCCATAAAGCAGGCATAGAAGGAACATACCTCAGCATAATAAAAGCCACATATGATAAACCCACATATGATAAACCCACAGCATATATTATCCTCAATGGTGAAAAACTGAAAGCATTTCACCTAAAGTCAGGAACAAGACAAGGGTGGCCACCCTCACCACTACTATTTAACATAGTTTTGGAAGTTTTACCCGCAGCAATCAGAGCAGAAAAAGAAATAAAAGGAATCCAGATTAGAAAAGAAGTAAAACTCTCACTGTTTGCAGATGACATGATCCTCTACACAGAAAACCCTAAAGACACCACCAGAAAATTACTAGAGCTAATCAATGAATATAGTAAAGTTGCAGGATATAAAATTAACACACATAAATCCCTTGCATTCCTATACACTAACAATGAGAAAAAAAGAGAAATTAAGGAAATAATTCCATTCACCATTGCAACGAAAAGAATAAAATACTTAGGAATAAATCTACCTAAAGAAACAAAAGACCTATATATAGAAAACTATAAAACATTGATGAAAGAAATCAAAGAGGACACAAATAGATGGAAAAATATACCATGTTCATGGATTGGAAGAATCAATATAGTGAAAATGAATATACTATCCAAGCCACCAACAGTCTTTTTCACAGAACTAGAACAAATAATTTCACAATTTGTTTGGAAAATCAAAAAACCTTGAATAGCCAAAGCAATCTTGAGAAAGAAGAATGGAACTGGAGAAATCAATCTGCCTGACTTCAGACTTTACTACAAAGCTACAGTCATCAAAACAGTATGATACTGGCACAAAGACAGAAATGTAGATAAATGGAACAAAATAGCCCAGAGATAAATCCACACACCTATGGGCACCTTATCTTTGACAAAGAGGCAAGAATATACAATGGAGAAAAGACAATCTCTTTAACAAGTGGTGCTGGGAAAACTGGTCAACCACTTGTAAAAGAATAAAACTAGAACACTTTCTAACACCATACACAGAAATAAACTTTAAATGGATTAAAGATCTAAATGTAAGACCAGAAACTATAAAACTCCTAGAGGAAAACACAGGCAAAACACTCTCTGACATAAATCACAGCAGGATCCCCAATGACCCACCTCCCAGAGTAATGGAAATAAAAGCAAAAATAAACAAATGGGACCTAATTAAACTTAAAAGCTTTTGCACAACGAAGGAAACTATAAGCAGGTGAAAAGACAGCCTTCAGAATGGGAGAAAATAATAGCAAATGAAGCAACTGACAAAGAATTAATCTCAAAAATATACAAGCAGATCATGCAGCTCAATATCAGAAAAATAAATGACCCAATCAAAAAATGGGCCAAAGAACTAAACAGACATTTCTCCAAAGAAGATGTACAGATGGCTAACAAACACATGAAAAGATGCTCAACATCATTCATAACGAGAAAAATGCAAACCAAAATTACAATGAGGTACCATCTCATGCCGGTCAGAATGGCTGCTATCAAAAAGTCTACAAACAATAAATGCTGGAGAGGGTGCAGAGAAAAGGGAATACTTTTACACTGTTGGTGGGGATGCAAACTAGTATAGCCACTGTGGAGAACAGTGTGGAGATTCCTTTAAAAACTGGAAATAGAACTGCCATACGTCCCAGCAATCCCACTGCTGGGCATACACACCAAGAAAACCAGAATTGAAAGAGACACGTGTACCCCAGTGTTCATCACAGCACTCTTTACAATAGCTAGGACATGGAAGTGACCTAGATGTCCATCGGCAGATGAATGGATAAGAAAGTTGTGGTACATATACACAATGGAATTCAGAAGAGTTTAGTCACTCAGTCGTGTCCGACTCTTTGTGACCCCATGAACCACAGCACACCAGGCCTCCCTATCCA
Organism: Cervus canadensis; assembly: GCF_019320065.1. NCBI lineage: Eukaryota > Metazoa > Chordata > Mammalia > Artiodactyla > Cervidae > Cervus > Cervus canadensis. The sequence goes on along the minus strand of NC_057390.1, from coordinate 63,159,721 downwards.
TCACCAACTGCCGGAGTCCACCCAAACCCATGTCCATCAAGTCAGTGATGCCATCCAACCATCTCATCCTCTGTCATCCCCTTCTCCTCCTGCCCTCAATCTTTCCCAGCATCAGGATCTTTTACTCAGCTATTAAAAAGAATGCATTTGAATCAGTTCTAAAGAGGTGGATGAAACTGGAGCCTATTATAGAGTGAAGTAAGTCAGAAAGAAAAACACCAATAAAGTATATTAACGCTTATACATGGAATTTAGAAAGATGGTAACAATGACCCTATATACAAGACAGCAAAAGAGACACAGAGATAAAGAACAGACTTTTGGACTCTGTGGGAGAAGGCAAGGGTGGGATGATAATATGAGAGAATAGCATTGAAACATGTATATTACCATATGTGAAATAGATCGCCAGTACACGTTCAATGCATGAGACAGAGCGCTCAGGGCCAGTGCACTGGGACGACACTGAAGGATGGGATCCAGAAGGAGGTGGGAGGTGGGTTCAGGATGGGGGACCTGTGTACATCCATGGCTGATTCACGTCGATGTATAGCAAAAGCCACTACAATATTGTAAAGTAATTAGCCTCCAATTAAAATAAATTAATTTTAAAAAAAATGAAGAGATGGGAATCTGAGTGACTTGGTCATGAGCCACCATAATCAAATGGGAGCCCTCAGCTAGTCCCTGCACTATTTCCAAGGTCAAAGGAGACTTTACTCCATAATTTTGAACAGCTTGCTTAAGTTCCTTTAGTATTTTGAAGGGAATCTGTTTGTGTACAGCCTCATACACCCCATTAGGATTGTTAGGATCTTTCCCAGGAGCTATCTGTTCATGTATTGTCACTAGAAATGCCATAGTCATAGAGTCCAAGTCACCCTCATGTCGAGCCCACCAAATACCTTTCTGGAGGGGTGACAGAAAGAGGGGTCTGCAGCAAGGAAAGAAAAGCTTGAGTCACTCCAGCGGTTAAGACAGGAGGGGGAGGAAGAGGAGGTAAAGGAAATTCGTCCTCCCCAAACAAATGTGCAGAAGGAACGCCTCCTGCGTTTTTTGTTCTATCCCCTCGGGCTTTGCACTTTCAGGTTCTCCCTTTGATGGGGTTTCACCTTCATCCTCCCTTCCTTCTGAGCTTTCTGGGGTCTGAAGAGATTCTAAAATACATTTTATCAGTGTCCAAATTGACCAGATAGATATACAGGCAAAGGCACTCCCTTGTAAAGAAGTTTCTCTAATTCGTTATCTATCTTCTCCCACATTCCTAAATCTAAAGTACTGAGAGAAGGGAACCGTGAGCAATATTTCTCAATGGTGTCTAAAAGCTCCAATAGCCGGTGCTCACTTATTTTTGTTCCCCCTGCTTTCACTGCCTTAAGATGCATATATACGCCCAGTATTATTCCGAGCTTTCTGAATTGCCCATATTTAACCCCGGTTTCAATGCCTGAGAGAGCATGATTTACCGCAAAGGGGGATTTTCAGAGGCCTCACCCCACTCTTCCTCAGGGTTGTGCGCCGATATTTCAACTTCAGTTTCGCTCTCCGCGATCCTTCACTTATCCTTCACTTTCGAGCCCCACGTTGGGTACCACAAGCTGCAGCCAGCATAGCAGGTAGGGATCGAATGTGGTCAACACACAGTTTGGGAAAAATAAACTAGAGACAGAATTAAAGTTTTAAAGATGGGACCGGAGGACTCAAGACCTCTTGGGTCAAGAGCCCGGTTCCTCGGAACCACATCACTTTTATTAAGTGTCTTGGCAAGCAGAAAGTATCTGTTGTGTTATGATGAAGTCAGCCTCCTGTGTCCCCAGTCACGTCTCCCATTTTACTGATTACTTTAAACTAATCTTTGTTATTTTCTTGTACAAAGGCTATCACCTAACTGGAGGTCATAGACCCGCATATGCCTTGGGAAAACATCTTAGGGTGTGCACAAGCAGTGTTCTGAACTTGCGCTGACCCGGTGTTCCATGATCTACACTATGTTTTTCCTTAGCTTAGCATGATTCAACTGATCAACCCAATGTACTTTTATTTGGGTTATGATGTATTACTATATTTTGCTTTTATTCTTTTCCCATGATGATTTTCTCATGGCTTAGCCAGAGCAACAGGCAGCTGACTGTTAATCCCTGCATATGTCTCCTTGTTTCTGGTGTTTTGTTTCAGCAGCCCTAGGAAACTAATACACTCTGGAAAACTAGTATTCTATAAAACAAACTTTGAGAATGTTAATCTTGCCATGTGAAAATGACCACATTGGATTAATCACCTATACCTCAGTTTTCTCATCTGTAAGATGGGAATAATAACATTTATTCAGTGGGATCATTCTTATGTAAGCATTCTTTTTTATCTAAGTATTCTTAACTAAGAATACAGGCAACACATCATAGATTTACCAAGTCTAATTTCATGGCTAAATGTATATATTTTTGATTAACTAACCCACTGATTTCTAGTTTATAATGTTTTCTCTCTTTGTCCTAATATCACCAGAGGTCTTAACGAATCCTTTCTCCAAAATCTATCTCTTGAATGTCTACAGTGTAAAAACATTCCCTGTGCTCCAAGTAATTCCTTTAAAGGACTATGTATTGAATGCTTACCATGTGTGCCAGGGCCTAGACTAGGTAAAAATGTCTTGCCACCAAGAAGCATCCCAAGCTTGTTCATCAACTGAAAAATACATCACCAGGGGTGTATTAGATACCACCATCCTGGCTTCTCCTCCTGCCAGGGGTCTTTGTGCTTGCTTAGCTACCCCTAGTGGTCAATAGGGTGAACTGTCTGGATCAATGACATCTAGGACTTCTCTTAGCAGAATATTTAGCAAATCTTCTACTCTGGTAGTTCTTGCCTAGAGAATCCCATGGACAGAGGAACCTGGCGGGCTACAGTCCATGGGCTCACAAAGAATCGGACACGACTGAAGTGACTTAGCATGCACATGCCCGCTACTCTGTAGATGCCATTCCCAGATCACACAATTAGAACCTTTTCTATTAATATCTTTTTTATGTGTATGCGTCTAGACTTACTTTTAAGTCTCTTTCTGTATTCTTTTTGGACTTCCCCTGTTGCAAAGAGGTAAAAAAAAAAAAAAAATCTGCCTGCAATGCAGGAGATGTGGGTTCAATCCCTGGGTTGGGACGTTCCCTTGGAGGAGGGTATAGCAACCCACTCCAGTATTCTTGTCTGGAGAATCCCAAGGATAGAGGAGCCTGGCAGGCTACAGTCCATAGGGTCACACAGAGTTGGACATGAGTGAACCATATTCCTTTTAATTCTCCCACACTGGATCAGTACCTTGGAAACAATTCTTCTAGTATATTTTAATGGTGTAAGGAAATTTTAAGACTTTGGAATTAAAAAAAAAATTATTGTGTGTCTCCAGTGGAAAGTTAGGCATCATTTATGGCACGACTTTGCAGGTTCTCTAATTCTATGAAGTTTGTGCTTTTCCTTGTATATGAATTATTTCACAACTCTATAAATTGTGGATAACTGATACCAATGCAAACAATTCTTGTCTATGAACATGCAAATGAATTGTGATGGAGTTGCAACCCCGCTCCACTCCCCAGGGAAAAAGCCAACTTTCTGTCCATTTGTAAATTGACTTACCCACTCCTTTCCTCCATATGAATTTGTCTCTGACTTCCTCTTTGAACCAGTTGTGATATCTGGCTGGTTCCCACTTTAATACATGAGCTAAATAAAGTTTTCACTTTATTTCACCTTGATGTTTTAATTTTTTTAATTTAAACTTCTAAAAACTTATTCTTCAGCATGGGTAACTCCAAAAAAGCCTTACACGTGGCTGAGAAGTATCAGAATACTGCTAGTACTCAACCTAAATGGAGGTGTCAAAATCAGAGAAGAGCCTGAGGTTCACCTATGTGCGATTTTACAAGTTTGTTTCCATGGTTTCGTGGAAGCTGACATCAGATACCAGACTTTCAGACCTTAGGACGGGACAAAGGATGTTGTTAATCACAGCACAGCACGCAGGATAAGCTTCATGTCTGTGTTGTTGCTCTCACCCCTGTGAGGACTGTGTGGGGTGAGGCAAGGACTGTGAGGCAAGATGGAGTAGCTCAAATGGATGCTGCACATGCAGGAGGTTTGCATCACAGCTGAGAAATCTCAAGCTTAGGGAACCCGAATATTTGATCACAGGCTACAAGCAAACCTGCCCAAACACTGCCTCAGAGGGAGACATTATCTTTATTATTGTTGTTGTTGTTTTTCAGCTGCTACGTCAGGTCTGACTCTTTGCAACCTCATGAACTGCAGCGTGCCAGGCCTCCCTGTCCTTTACTATCAACTGGAGTTTGCTCAAATTCAAGTCCTTTGAGTCCATGATGCCACCCAATGATCTCAACCTCTGTCGCCCCCTTCTCCCCCTGCCTTCAATCTTTCCCAGCTTCAGGATCTTTTCCATGAGTCGGCTCTTTACATCAGGTGGTCAGAGTATTGGTGCTTCAACTTCAAAATCAGTCCTTCCAAGGAATATTCAGGGTCTATTTCCTTTAGGATTGATTGGTTTGATCTCCTTGGTGTCCAAGGGACCTTCAAGAGTCTTCTCCAGCACCACAGTTTGAAAGCATCAATTCTTCAGTGCTCAGTCTTCTTTATGGGCCAACTCTCACATCTATATATGACTACTAGAAAAACAAGAATTTTGACTAGACAGACCTTTGTTGGAAAAGTGATGTCTCTGCTTTTTAAATACACTGTCTAGGTTTGTCATAGCCTTTCTTCCAAGGAGCAGCATCTTTTAATTTCATTTCTTTAGTCACCATCCACAGTGATTTTAGAGCCCAAGAAAATAAAACCTGTCACTGTTTCCATTTTCCCCCCATTTACTTGCTATGAAGTGATGGGACCAGATGCCATGATTTTTGTTTTTTGAATGTTGAGTTTTAAGCCATCTTTCTCACTTTCTTCTTTCACCTTCATCAAGAGGTTCTTTTTTTTTTTTTTTTTAAATCAGTCTTGCAAGATAATTGTTTTCATATTAATAACTAATTATTAACAGTAAAACTTTTATTTTTTTTAATTAATTTATTTATTTTTTTCAGTGGGTTTTGTCATACATTGACATGAATCAGCAATAGATTTACACATATTCCCCATCCCGATCCCCCCTCCCCCCTCCCTCTCCACCCAATTCCTCTGGGTCTTCCCAGTGCACCAGGTTCGAGCACTTGTCTCATGCATCCCACCTGGGCTGGTGACCTGTTTCACCATAGATAATATACATGCTGTTCTTTCGCAACATCCCACCCTCATCTTCTCCCACAGAGTTCAAAAGTCTGTTCTGTACTTCTGTGTCTCTTTTTCTGTTTTGCATATAGGGTTGTCATTACCATCTTTCTAAATTCCATATATATGTGTTAGTATGCTGTAATGTTCTTTATCTTTCTGGCTTACTTCACTCTGTATAATGGGCTCCAGTTTCATCCATCTCATTAGAACTGGTTCAAATGAATTCTTTTTAACGGCTGAGTAATATTCCATGGTGTATATGTACCACAGCTTCTTTATCCATTCGTCTGCTGATGGGCATCTAGGTTGCTTCCATGTCCTGGCTATTATAAACAGTGCTGTGATGAACATTGGGGTGCACGTGTCTCTTTCAGATCTGGTTTCCTCAGTGTGTATGCCCAGGAGTGGTATTGCTGGGTCATATGGCAGTTCTATTTCCAGTTTTGAGGTTCTTTAGTTCCTCTTTGCTCTCTGCCATTAGAATGGTATCATCTGCATATCTGGAGTTGTTGATATTTCTCCCACCAATCTTAATTCCAGCTTGTGCTTCATCCAACCTGGCATTCACATGAGGTACTCTGTATATAAGTTAGATAAGCAGAATGACAATATACGGCCTTGATGTAATCCTTTCCCAATTTTGAACCAGTCCGTTCTTCCAAGACCGGTTCTAACTGTTGTTTCTTGACCTGCAGACAGTCTTCTCAGGAGGCAGGCAAAGTGGTCTGGTCTCTTTAAGAATTTTCCACAGTTTTTGCGATCCACACTGTCAAAGGCTTTAGCGTTGTCAATGAAGCAGAAGTAGATGTTTTTCTGGAATTCCTTCACTTTTTCTATGATCCAGCAGATGTTGGCAGTTTGATCTCTGGTTCCTCTGTGTTTTCTAAATCCAGCTTGTATATCTGGAAGTTCTTGGTTCACATACTGTTGAAATGTAGCTTGAAGGATAAGAGCATTACCTTGCTAGCAGGTGAAATGATATTGGACAGTAAGCAAATCTGCCCTTGCTCTGGAGAGACACCCTCTCTCTACCTTCCAAGGTTGTTTTTCACTATAGAAACATCCATGAAAAGACAGTGCCTCTGCTTGCAAATTGTAGAAAAACACAAGAGATCCATGGAGAAGTATCTTCTAACAAAAGGAAAGCATTAAATTATTAATTTATTTAAACCCATTAGAGAATATCTAGTCTCTGCCCAGTGGGCCTCCAGTGCAAAGTATGTAACCAAGCACCCATCAGTTCAGTCGCTCAGTCACATCTGACTCTTTGTGACCCCATGGACTGCAGCACGCCAGGCTTCCCTGTCCATCACCAACTCCTGGAGCTTGCTCAAACTCATGTCCATCAAGCTGGTGATGCCATCCAACCATCTTATCCTCTGTCATCCCCTTCTCCTCCTGCCTTCAATCTTTTCCAGCATCAGGGTCTTTTCCAATGAGTTGGTTCCAATGAACCAAGTACACATATTAAACAGCAATTCCTCCCAACAGGAGTTGGTGATGGACAGGGAAGCCTGGCGTGCTGCAGTCCATGGGGTCGCAAAGAGTCAGACATGACTGAGCAACTGAACTGAACCTCCCAACAGACACAGAGACACAAAATTCATGTGGAAATGATCAAAGAAATATAAAAGTTTATCTATGCATATACTCATTTGCTTCAGTGAAAGCATTTCCACACATATATCTTCTAGCTTTGTTAGCTGAGGGCCAAGAGGCAACAACACCCTGGTAGCAACAGCCACAATACTATGGACTTTATGTTTATGTCCCTCCAAAATTCATATGTCAAAATTCTAACCCCCAATGTGATGGTATTAGAAGATGGAGCCTTTGGAAGGTAACTAGGCCATGAGAGTGGAGCCCACATGAATGGGATTAGTGCCCTAATAGAAAGACATAAGAGAGCTTGCTTTCTCTCTCTCTGCTTTTCTGCTACATGTGGATACCACAAGAAGACAGCAGTCTGCAATGGAGAAGAAAGCCCTTACCAGAACCCAACTATACTGGCACCCTGATCTTGGATGTCTAGTTTCAAGAACTGTAAGAAATAAATTTCTGTTGTTTATCAGACAGTCTATGGTGTTTGTCACAGCAGCCTTCCCTGGGGCTTACCTGGTGGCTCAGACAGTAAAGAATCAGCCTGTAATGCAGGAGACCCAGGCTTGAACCCTGGTTTCAGCAAGATCCCCTGGAGAAGGGAATGGTTACCCACTCCAGTATTCGTGCCTGGAGAATTCCATGGACAGAGGAGCTTGGCAGGCTACCGTCTATGGGGTTGCAAAGAGTTGGACACAACTGAGTGACTAACACACACGCACTGTGGTAGTTTGTTGCAGTAGCCTAAATTGACTAAGACACACACACCTACTGCCCAGATCTTGATGTACTATCGCCAATAAAATAAATTATGGCTCCATGGAGAAATAGATGATTCTAGGACTAGGACACGAAATATACAAGATGAGCCTGGAGCACCTTGTCATGTCAGAAAGTAAGGAAGTGCTAAAAAATTGTTAAAATAAGTAAAACCGCAATGATGGGTTATGTCAAAGAGACACAGGAGCCAACTGAATGAAACCCCAATGGCCAGATCTGGAACAATTTGAACTACAAAGTACATAAAGCAGTACTGGACTATAGTCCAAAGAATAAGATAGATAAACAAATGATTGAATTAAATTATTAAATAAATGAGAGAACAGGCAAATCTATTCCAAGAATTCCAACTAATTTGGGTAAATACTCCACCCTCAAGAACATGGAGCAGAAATCCCACTCCTTAGTCATGGGTTGTTTGTAGTAACTTTCTTTCAAAGAGTATAGTATAGGAAGGAAAAAAGAGTATGCTTATGGTGGAGAAAACTGACAAACCTTAGCCTGGTGATCAAGGTCAATACCAACAGTGAAAGCTCAGGCTGAAAGTATGTACTCTTGATGCCTGATCATGAGAAAAATGTTAGACAAGTCTCAACTGAAGAACATTCTACCAAATACTTGACTGGGACTCAAAGTCATCAAAAACAAAGAAGTTCTGAGAAACCACCACAGCTAAGAGGAGCCTAAGGGGATGTGATGACTGTAACATGGGACGGGATCCAGGATAAAGGACATTAAGGGAAATCTAAGTAAATCTAAATAAGGTATCAACTTTAGTTAATAATAATGTATTGATATCACTGAACTAATAATGACAAATAGGTCACACTACTGTAAAAATCTGTACACAGATCAAGAAGCAACAATTAGAACTGGACATGGAACAACAGACTGGTTCCACATTAGGAAAGAAGTACGTCAAGGCTGCATGTTGTCACCCTGCTTATTTAACTTCTATGCAGAGTACATCATGCGAAATGCCAGGCTGGATGAAGCACAAACCAGAATCAAGATTGCCTGGAGAAATATCAATAACCTCAGATACACATATGACACCACCCTTATGGCAGAAAGTGAAGAGGAATTGAGGAACCTCTTGATGAAAGTGAAAGAGGAGAGTGAAAAAGCTGTCTTAAAACTCAACATTCAAAAAACTAAGATCATGGCATCTGGTCCCATCACTTCATGGCAAATAGATGGGGAAACAGTGACAAACTTTATTTTCTTGGGCTCCAAAATCACTGTAGATGGTGACTGCAGCCATGAAATTAAAAGATGCTTGCTCTTTGGAAAAAAGCTATGACCAGCCTAGACAGCATATTAAAAAGCAGAGACATTACTTTGCCAACAAATGTCCATCTAGTCAGAGCTATGGTTTTTCCAGTAGTCATGTATGGATGTGAAAGCTGAGCACTGAAAAGTTGATGCTTTTGAACTGGGATGTTGGAGAAAACTCTTGAGAGTCCCTTGAACTGCAATGAGAGAGATCCAACCGGTCAGTCCTAAAGGAAATCAGTCCTGAATATTCATTGGAAGAACTGATGCTGAAGCTGAAACTCCAATACTTTGGCCACCTGATGGGAAGGGCTGACTCGTTGGAGAAGACCCTGATGCTGGTAAAGATTGAAGGCAGGAGGAGAAGGGAACAACAGAAGATGAGGTGGTTAGACGGCATCACCAACTTGATGGACATGAGTTTGAGCAAGCTCCAGGAGTTGGTGATGGACAGGGAAGCCTGGCGTGCTGCAGTCCATGGGGTCGCAAAGAGTCGGACATGACTGAGCAACTGAACTGGACTGAATGTAAAAATAGAGGAAACTGAGTAGAGGGCATAGAGTACCTCTCCCTATTATATAAATTCTTTTAATCTAAAACTATTCTAAAATATAGTCAATATTTAGTAAAAATTTTTTAAAAAAAGCATTTCCAATTCATCTTCATCTTCTTAACTTCTATCCTGTGCAGATGGAGATCCTGATGTAATCATTTCCATATTGCTATGTTCACATTCTATTTGTTCAGAGAGGCTTTAAATTAAATCAGGACCCTTTTGCAATGGAAAATTTGTTTCATCAGTTCTTCCTCTCCCTCTAAACATTTTGAGGGTAGAGAGCACTGCTTTTTAAAAGAGTGCACCTTTGTTAAGTTCAAGATTTTAATGCAGTCGTAAGTCTCCAGGTGTCTAAAGATGTGTTTAGTTGCTAAGTCGTGTCTGACTCTTTGTGACCCCCACGGACTACAGCATGCCAGGCTCCTCAGTCCTCCACTGTCTCCTGGAGTTTGCTCAAATTCATGTCCACTGAGTCAGAGAAATTTCAGATTTTTAAAGATGCTATTTTTTAAAAAGGACTTACATCATCACCACCAACAAGCAAAAACTAAGAGGATGGATAACCAGAAGAATCCCACTAACAAGGACAAATTGAAAGGACTAACTTTCGGAAGTATGGTCTGCTGAAGGTTGATGCCAATCAAATTCTAGTCTTGTTAGAACATTTGGAGAAGTGCAGCAAACCAAGCACCATGGAACAGTGCTGCTCGGCACTTACTGTCAGCCCACTCTTGGAGAAGTGAGTGGACCTGAAGGAGGAGAAGTGCAGTTCTACTACAGACCATGGGGACTATTGGGTGAAAGGGTGGGCTAGCGGGAGCTTCAGGCTCACAGAACACATGCACAGTTTGCCATGGCCACAATCGAGGCTGAGATCCAAGCTGTGTCTGACAAGACCCCCGGCGTTACTGCTCTGGGGAAGAGGTGCTTTTTTCTTGTATGCAACAGTACCTCCTCCAGTTAAACACTGTGGTCATGAGGTTGTTCTGCCCAGAGTAAGTGCCTTTGGCAGTGTAAAGACCTTCACAGGCTAGCTGCAGCCCAGGGGAGTTTCCCAAACAACTGCCAAGCTGCAACTCAAACAGAACCTTGGAGAAGCTCCTCACTTCCATATCCTGGCCACCATCCCAAACAATTAAGTTTCTGGTTTTTTAAAAAAAAAATAAAACAATAGTTAGTCTAAAATTTTCTCTACTTCCTTGAGTAGAGAAGTTCTATCCTCGCTTAAAAGATAAGAGCCAGGATAGAATTTGTTTCAACTCTGACACTGAAATATATAGATCCTTCTTTCTCCTAAAGGACAACAAGCAAACCCAAAAATCAGAACATATAAAAAGATTTGACAGTGCCAACTGTACCATGTTCCCGAGGGAGCTGGACCCAATAAGGTACAATCACAAAACACCTATTCTTTTCCTTGGTGTTCCTCCCTCTGACAAACAGTTCCTTCTCAGCGCGTTGGATAAGATCTTGGAAAGTTTCCACGTATTTCCCAAGAACTCTTAGTTTTAAAAACAAACAATCCAAATCAGTCGAACAATCATATTAACTATAGTCCAGGATAATAATAAACACTCCAGACATTTTTGTTTAATTTACAGCATTTCCTCATCCTCAGTTTGAAACCTGGAGTGAAGAGTGAAGTTTCTTATCAGCTTCTTTACACTGTCCTAGCTCCCTCTCCTGACCTGCCTCTTGAGAAACCTGTATGCAGGTCAGGAAGCAACAGTTAGAAATGGACATGGAACAACAGACTGGTTTCAAATAGGAAAAGGAATACGCAAGGCTGTATATTGTCACCGTGCTTATTTAACTTACATGCAGAGTACATCATGAGAAATGCTGGGCTGCAGGAAGCACAAGCTGGAATCAAGATTGCTGGGAGAAATATCAATAACCTCAGATATGCAGATGACACCACCATTATGGCAGAAAGTGAAGAAGAACTAAAGAGCCTCTTGATGAAAGTGAAAGAGGAGAGTGAAAAAGTTGGCTTAAAGCTCAACATTTAGAAAACTAAGATCATGGCATCTGGTCCCATCACTTCATGGCAAATAGATGGGGAAACAGTGGCTGACTTTATTTTTTGGGGCTCCCAAATCACTGCAGATGGTGACTGCAGCCATGAAATTAAAAGACGCTTACTCCTTGGAAGAAAAGTTATGAGCAGCCTAGACAGCATATTAAAAAGCAGAGACATTACTTTGCCAACAAAGGTCCATCTAGTCAAGGCTATGGTTTTTCCACTAGTCATGTATAGATGTGAGAGTTGGACTATAAAGAAATCTGAGCATTGAAGAACTGATGCTTTTGAACTGTGGTGTTAGAGAAGAGACTTGAGATTCCCTTGGACTGCAAGGAGATCCAACCAGTCCATCCTAAAGGAGATCAGTCCTGGGTGTTCATTGGAAGGACTGATGTTGAAGCTGAGACTCCAATACTTTGGCCACCTGATGCAAAGAGCTTACTCATTGGAAAATACCCTGATGCTGGGAAAGATTGAGGGCAGGAGGAGAAAGGGACGACAGAGGATGAGATGGTTGGATGGCATTACCAACTTGATGGACATGGATTTCGGTGGACTCTGGGAGTTGGTGATGGAGAGGGAGGCCTGGTGTGCTGCAGTTCATGGAGTCGCAAAGAGTCGGACACAACTGAGAGACTGAACTGAACTGAAACTACATTCAGTCCCCTACAGATGAATGAGTTCTATTCTGAGAATATGTTTTAAGTCCAGTTTGTTCATAAGTCCAACAAAATTAGCCTAGGTACCCAAATAACACAATTGGCTATATAGTACTGTACTGTAATAGGTTTATTGCTGGGAGCCATTATGGGAGATCCCGCCCGTGACGAGGTCATGAAGAAAATACCCTCCAGGGACCCTCCAGATTGGCCTCGGCCTCTACCCCACCCTGTATCCTCCCCCCTTTTCTGTTGTTGTTCTTGTTTGCCCTGCTGCGAATTCTTGTGTTGCCTGCCGAGAGTTCTCCTGCTCCTCTTTCACTGAATAAAGACCAACTTAAAACCCTAATTAATAAATCTCCTAGACGCTGGTACCCTATGAAAGGGCCAGGGATGAAGAAAATGCTTCAATTCAAACCCTTTTGCTGGCATTCTGGCTTGTTTGATAAATGTGTGCTCTCATTGCAAAAAATGCTCATGATTGTTCTAAACATCCTAAGCACAGTACGCTAACAAAAGAAACTATTAAGCATAGGTCCCTCCACGGGGTGAGAAAAGCTCCACAAATATTATAGCCACAAATGTGCCTAATAGAAAATAGTTTAGATAGAGATTAGCTGGTGACTTCTTGCAGGTAATTAACTTTTAGACTAACAGCCTGTTTTGTGCCATATCTGTTGTTTTTGCAATCCTTTGCATTTCTGTTCTGTAAAAATGTAATCCTATCTAGTTCCCGTGGAGATGACACCTAATAGAAAGAAAATAGATTAACCACAAAAAAGACAGGGTTGGCTACTAAAGTTGCACCAGGTGCAAGCCATAAATTGTCAACAGGCCTGAAAGCCAAAAGATATTATACATAGAGATTAACCATAAAAAAGGCCCTAATAGGCACAAAGCCCTTTGGGGGGTGAGGAAGCCCTATTAGAGAATAAAAAAATATTGTTTTAAAAGTAGTTATTAGATCAACGTTTGATTGATGTTAATGTGCTGAGGTTGTGCAGTGGAAACTATTGTTAATATAATTGGAGATCTAGAAAAATAAGAGTTTAGCCCTAGTGTGAAAACAATAAAATAATTGTTAATTTTAACCAAGAGTGCTAAACAGGGGCTGCCTCACCAGAGCCGCAGAGTCTTTGTGTGTTAAACTTTTTAGATAAATTTAGCTGAGAATTTCTGCAAAAAGACTGACTTTTATGTTAACAGGATTGTATTTCTATTATGTTGCGACTTGCTGTACCATGAGACTGCCACTTTTCTGTTTTCTGCTAACCTCAAGGCCAGAAGATAATGTACAAAAAAATCTATGGAAAAGGCTCTCCTAAACAAAAAATATACAGAGCACACCTGGTTTCGTGAAGAACAAGCTGATATAATGTTAAACTAAGTCTGTATGCTTATCTGCCCCTTAGAAATGTACCAACTTAGGGTATAAAGGCTACAGTGAAAAATAAAGCAACTGCCAGACTCTACTGCATATCCTGGTCTGGTCTCTCTCTCTCTCTCTCTCTCTCTCTCTGTTTCCCTCTCTCTCCCTCGCAGACTTGGCCCCATCAAGGCCGGTCCTACGTGTCTTCTCTCGCTGACGCCGTTCATCCTGAGGGTTCCCCTGGATCCTGCTGGGTCTGGACCCTGGCAGTTTATAAAACTTTTCACACATGAAAAACAAACACAGAAAAATTAAGAAAACATTTTTAATCTTATGGTACAGTACCTTGAAAAGTACAGTAGTATAGTACAACAACTGGCATACAGGGGCACGTTCCCATCTATGGAAGTTAGCAACTTGAAGGTTCATATGTAGGGGACATACCCTGCATCTCTTCACTTGGTCCAAGGAGAGGGGAGCATGTCCTCCCTTTCCAAATGGGAGATGGAGAGAAGGAATGCGAATAGCGCACACTGATGATGCCCCAAGGAAATCTCCCCAGCATTTCCAATCTCAGGACTCAGGTAGGAGCCAGGTGGTTGCTGATGGGAGTAGAGCCTGTTTGCCTCTTTTGCAAGTGGTCTGAGAATGGTCTAGCATAGAGGCAGCAGACTACAGCCTGCAAGCCACAGCCCCTCATCACATGTTTTTAGTAGAGCCCATTTGCTGAGCATGGTTTTTCCATTTTTAAATGGTTTTAAAAAAGAAGAGTTTATGACACATGAAAAGCATATGAAATTCATATTTCAGTGTCATAAATAAAGTTTTATTGGAACAAAGCCACTTATTCGTCTGTCTTGTATATGGACACTTTTACATTAAAATTGTAGAGTTGGGTGGCTGTGACAGAGATCATGTGACCCAAAATGTCTAAAATATTTACTCTGTTGCCTCTGGCAGAAAAAGTGAGTCAATCCCCTGGTCTACAGCTTCAATCAGAATGTAAAGGTTTTTAACATCAGTTACCTCCTTCCTTTCTGGCTAAACACAAAGACCTGGTTTACCATGTGGTTACAAGTTCATCGGCTCAAAAGAACAGCAGGTGGGAGCTGCAGAAAAGTGAATCAATGAAACAGAAAATGAGTTACAAAAATTGTCTACAACACATAACAAATCTGTCATATATGTTCAAATATTCAATATCAACATGATACCTCCATATGTTTAAGGATTTGGAAAGGATATACTCACATACTTTTTCTGAAAAAGAAAAAAATAAATTACTTGATGAAGTATATGACTCAAGTAAAAAATTAATCAAAATAACCCAAACTATTTACAGGAAAGGACATCAGTGAGAAGCTTATCTCTTGAAGCCCAGAGTATGAGCTGTGACCAAAAGATATGTGTGAAAGTCTGTTTATGGACAGGTTGCATCCTCGCTCTCTCCTAGCCAGCACAACCCAAAGACTGGCCCACTTCTGCTCCAGTAGTAAAGGTTTATTTTGTAGAGCAATAGTTCTCAAATATTTTGGTCTCAGAACCCCTTTATATCTTAAGAATTACTAAAGAGCCTCAAAAGAGCTTTGGTTTAAAGAAATTTTCAATCAACAGATACACACTACTGTATATAAAATAATTAAACAATAAAGACCTAATGTACAGCACAAGGAACTGTATTCAACATCTTGCAATAAGGTATAATGGAAAACAAACTGAAAAAGAATATATATACATAACTGAATCACTTTGCTGTTCACCTAGAACATTGTAAATCAGCTATACTTCAATTTCAGAAATATGACAAAAAATAAATAAAATAAAATTATGCTTAAAAACATTTGCTAATTCCCTTAAAAATAATGATAATAGCCCCATTACATGTTAACACAAATAACATATTGAGATGAAGTGAAATAAAAATAATTTTACAGTAAAATGAATAAAATAAAATAGTGATGAGTGGCATTATTTTCTATTTTTTCAAAGTTCTTTAATGATCTACTTAATAAAACAAGACTGGATTCTCAGGACTACTACTGTATTTGAATTTCTGTGATATGCTGTTGTGGTTGAAGTAAATGAAGAAAACATGACATCACATAGATTTGTAGTTGGAAAGGGAGTATTTATTTTTTTATTGAAATGTAGTTACATATATATACATATATACATTCTTTTTTGTATTCTTCTGAAAGGAAATATTTCAATAGCCCTTCTAGATAATTATAGATATTCTTCATACAAACTACACCAAAACTTGAGAAGTCTCTTAGAGGTTAGTTCCAATGTAGAATTTAAGCCATATCAATGAACTTTTTGGTACTCTGTTCTATTAAAATTATTTATATACCTTGCACTTTGAATGGAATTTTTTAGTCCCTGAACAATTTTGTAGCAAGACTCACTTATCATTTTAAAAATATTGGTTCAACAATATATGCAGAACTTCCGATTGTTGACAATTTATTCTACCATAATTTTTCAAATCACATTTAAAAAATATCATCATCAGTCTCACTAAAATAGCTTTAAAGTATTGGAAAGCTATCAAGATCATGGTAGCAGGTACGAATTTTCCAAATTTCTAATTTTCACTTAGAAGTTTGAATTATATCATTGCAACCAATACCATTTTCTCTAAATTGACAAGTTCACTTTATTCATTTTCAAGAGAATATCTGCCAAATACTCAAGTCTGAATAACCAGCTGGTCATTCATCCTTTTAAGTAAAAATTGTGTTTCTGCACAAAATAAGCTAGTTCAGCTCACAGCTCCAGGAATCACACAAGCACTTTTCCTTGAGACATTACAATATTTTGCTATGAGACAGAAGTACTTTATGCATACTTCATATTTTGTCAAACAGAATGGTAAAGACATATATACTCAAGGGTAAAGAGCTAATAACATTAATAAATTTTACTGCTTCATGAAGGACCTTCCTAAGTAAAACTAGTTTTTCCTTTTTTTATCTGTGGCTATTTCACAGTGAAAAATATACAACTACAGTTTGGTGTCCTTTTCATTATAGGGGACTGAAATGCAAAAGTAGGAAGTCAAGAAACACCTGGAGTAACAGGCAAATTTAGCCTTGGAGTACAGAATGAAGCAGGGCAAAGGCTAATAGAGTTTTGCCAAGAGAACACACTGGTCATAGCAAACACCCTCTTCCAAAAACACAAAAGAAGACTCTACACATGAACATCGCCAGATTGCCAACACCGAAATCAGATTGATTATATTCTTTGCAGCCAAAGATGGAGAAGCTCTATACAGTCAGCAAAAACAAGACCGGGAGATGACTGTGGCTCAGATCATGAACTCCTTCTTGGCAAATTCAGACTTAAATTGAAGAAAGTAGGGGAAATCACTATACCATTCAGGTATGACCTAAATAAAATCCCTTATGATTATACAGTGGAAGTGAGAAATAGATTTAAGGTACTAGATCTGATGAACTAGGGATGGAGGTCCGTGACATTGTACAGGAGATAGGGATCAAGACCTTCCCCCCCCAAAAAAGTGCAAAAAAAGCCAAAATGGCTGTCTGAGGAGTCCTTACAAATAGTTGTGAAAAGAAGAGAAGCGAAAAGCAAAGGAGAAAAAGCAAGATATACCCATTTGATGCAGAGTTCCAAAGAATAGCAAGGAGAGATAAGAAAGCCTTCCTCAGTGATCAATGCAAAGAAATAGTGGAAAACAACAGAATGGGAAAGACTAGAGATCTCTTCAAGAAAATTAGAGATACCAAGGAAACAATTCATGCAAAGATGGGCTCAATAAAGACAGAAATGGTATAGACCTAACAGAAGCAGAAGATATTAAGAAGAGGTGGCAAGAATACATGGAAGAACTGTACAAAAAAGATCTTCACAATCCAGATAATCACGATGCTGTGATCACTCACCTAGAGCCAGACATTCTGGAATGCGAAGTCAAGTGGGCCTTAGGAAGCATCACTACGAACAAAGCCAGTGGAGGTGATGAAATTCCAGTTGAGCTATTTCAAATCCTAAAAGGTGATGCTGTAAAAGTGCTACACTCAATATGTCAGCAAATTTGGAAAACTCAGCAGTGGCCACAGGACCGAAAATGGTCAGTTTTCATTCCAATCCCAAAGAAAGGAAATGCCAAAGAATGCTCAAACTACCGCACAATTGCACTCATCTCACATGCTGGTAAAGTAATGCTCAAAATTCTCCAAACCAGGCTTCAGCAATACATGAACAGTGAACTTCCAGATGTTCAAGCTGGTTTTAGAAAAGGCAGAGGAACCAGAGATCAAATTGCCAACATCTGTTGGATCATCAAAAAAGCAAAAGAGTTCCAGAAAAACATCTATTTCTGCTTTATTGACTCTGCCAAAGTCTTTGACTGTATGGAAAACAAACTGTGGAAAATTCTGAAAGAGATGAGAATACCAGACCACCTGACATGCCTCTTGAGAAACCTGTATGCAGGTCAGGAAACAACAGTTAGAAATGGACATGGAACAACAGACTGGTTCCAAATAGGAAAGGGAATATGTCAAGGCTGTATATTGTCACCGTGCTTATTTAACTTATCATGAGAAATGCTGGGCTGCAGGAAGCACAAGCTAGAATCAAGATTGCTGGGAGAAATATCAAAACTTCAGATATGCAGATGACACCACCATTATGGCAGAAAGTGAAGAAGAACTAAAGAGCCTCTTGATGAAAGTGAAAGAGGAGAGTGAAAAAGTTGGATTAAAGCTCAACATTTAAAAAACTAAGATCATGGCATCTGGTCCCACCACTTCATGGCAAATAGATGGGGAAACAGTGGAAACAGTGGATGACATTATTTTTGGGGGCTCCCAAATCACTGCAGATAGTGACCACAGCCATGAAATTAAAAACCCTTACTCCTTGGAAGGAAAGTTATGACCAACCTAGATAGCATATCAAAAAGCAGAGACATTACTTTGCCAACAAAAGTCCATCTAGTCAAGGCTATGGTTTTTCCACTAGTCATGTATGGATGTGAAAGTTGGACCATAAAGAAAGCTGAGCACTGAAGAATTGATGCTTTTGAACTGTGGTGTTGGAGAAGACTCTTGAGAGTCCCTTGGACTGCAAGGAGATCCAACCAGTTCATCCTAAAGATCAGTCCTGGGTGTTCATTGGAAAGACTGATGTTGAAGCTGAGACTCCAATACTTTGGCCACCTGATGGGAAGAGTTGACTCATTGGAAAAATCCCTGATGCAGAGAGGGATTGGGGGCAGGAGGAGAAGGGGACAACAGAGGATGAGATGGCTGGATGGCATCACCGACTTAATGGACATGAGTTTGAGTAAACTCCGTGAGTTGGTGATAGACAGCGAGGCCTGGCGGTGCTGTGATTCAAGGGGTCGCAAAGAGTTGGACACGACTGAGAGACTGAACTGAACTGGACTGCATCACACCAGGCCACCCTGTCCATCACCAACTTCCAGAGCTTACCCAAACTCATCTCTATCGAGTCAGTGATGCCATCCAACCATTTCATCCTGTCATCTCTTTCTCCTCCCACCCTCAATCTTTCCCAGCATCAGGGTCTTTTCAAATGAGTCTGCTCTTCACATCAGGTGGCCAAAGTATTGGAGTTTCAGCTTCAACATCAGTCCTTCCAATAAACACCCAAGACTGATCTCCTTTAGGATGGACTGGTTGGATCTCCTTGCAGTCCAAGGGACTCTCAAGAGTCTTTTCCAACACCACAGTTCAAAAGCATCAATTCTTCAGTACTCACCTTTCTTCCCAGTCCAACTCTCACATCCATACATGACTACTGGAAAAACCATAACCTTGACTAGACGAACCTTTGTTGGCAAAGTAACGTCTCTGCTTTTTAATGTGCTGTCTAATTTGGTCACAGCTTTTCTTCCAAGGAGAAAGCGTCTTTTAATTTCATGACTGCAGTCACCATCTGCAATGATTTTGGAGTCCAAGAAAATAAAGTCTGCCACTGTTTCTACTGTTTCCCCATCTACTTGCCATGAAGTGATGGGACCAGATGCCATAAATTTAGTTTTCTGAATGTTGAACTTTAACCCAAATTTTTCACTCTCCTCTTTCACTTTCATCAAGAGGCTCTTTAGTTCTTCTTCACTTTCTGCCATAAAGGTGGTGTCATCTGCATATCTGAGGTTATTGATATTTCTCCTGGCAATCTTGATTCTAGCTTGTGCTTCCTGCAGCCCAGCATTTCTCATGATATACTCTGCATGTAAGTTAAATAAGCAGGGTAACAATATACAGCCTTGACGTATTCCCTTTCTTATATGGTACCAGTCTGTTGTTCCATGTCCATTTCTAACTGTTGCTTCCTGATCTGCATACAGATTTCTCAAGAGGCAGGTCATATATTTGTACGTATTTCACCTGTTAGTAGACATTTGAGTTATTTCCAATTTGTTATTTTACAAGCAATGATCCTATGAATGCTAGATATTTGTCTTCTGGGTATCTATTTGCACTTGTTTATATTGGGAATATATCAAGGACTGAAGCTACTAGAGCATATTTTCCACAATAACGCCAAATTGTTTAGCAAAGGCCAAATTAGCAAAATTGACAAATTCATTCTCTCATGAGTAGAATTTTGGTTTTTCCATATTTTTGCCAACAATCCATAGTATCAGACATTTAAACTCTTGCCAATCTGGTGGCTGTAACGCAGTATCTTGTGGTTTTATTTGTATTCTATCAATATATTTGAGTGTACTTTTATATGCTCATTAGCTATCTTAGCATAAAGGTAAGCTACTTAAAAAATAAAACAGAGGATTCAACAAAATACATTTATTCCTGTCTCATATGGCGAACTGAATCTAAACAACCCAGTGCCACAATACAGCTCTGAAGTGTCAGGATCTGGACCCTTCTGATCCGGTTGTTCTATCTCCTTGACATATGATTTCCATCCCACATCCTAACATGTCTGCTCTGGCTTCCACCACAAGGTGAATGTTCTTGAAGGCTGCTGAAAATACAGACTCTGAAATCTCCTTTCACACAGATGGTATATTCAAGCACCACCACCCCCACTCATGTCAATTTTTGTTTCCAAGGACAAGAGTGGGCAGGAGGCAGGATATGGTCCAGAGCAAAGAGAAAGGGATATTGGGAGAAAGGGATATTGGGAGATACAAGTGTCCTCCAGACTCAAGGATCCCATTAGAGACCAACCAGCACATTAATGCCATATCCCACTATGATGCACCAGCAAATTTAGGATGGAGGAAGGGAGTTTTCTAAATAAGCACAGTCAGAAAACTAGGCAGGGCTTAAAGGAGCAGGCAGGGCAGTGGCCTGAATACAAAGCCCTGTGACTAGCAAGGTCTTCCCAGCCCTTCTGAGCTCAGGCAACCCTTCTGAGAGCTCCCCCTTTTGAGAGAATTCTTCAAAACAGGAAATGCTGGGGAACTGTAAATGAGAAAAAACATGGACTTTGGAGACAAATTCACAAAGTCTAGTTCTCTCTCTCACCTTGGGTAAATGCCTTGACCTCTCTTGACCTCTCTGAGCCTCCATTTTCTCATCTGTAAGATACAGATAGCTACAGTACCCATCTCTAGGACTGTTGTAAAGATGACAGGAGGTACTGAGTGATGCCTGCAAAGAAGATTATGTGAAAGAGTGGTAAAGATCATGGCACCAGACCAAGCTGCCTGGTTCTAATCCCAGCTCCACTATCCTAGCCATGTGATCTTAGACCACTTACTTGGCTTCTCTGTGACTCTGCTTCTTTGTTTGTAACACTAAGGTAATAATAGTCCCCACCTCAACATCTGCAAACTATTATATATAGAGTGGATAAACAACAAGACCCTATTGTATAGCACAGCAAACCATATTCAATATCCTGTGATAAATCACAGTGGAAAAGAATATGAAAAAGAATGTATTTGTATGTATGTGCACTTTATTGCACAGCAGAAATGAACACAATGTTGTAAATCAACTATTTTCCAATAAAATAAATTTCAAATAAATAAATGATAGTTCATACCTCATAAACTTGCTATGGGATTAAACGAAGTACTGTATGCACAGCTCTTAGGTCAGTATCTGCTACCTATAATCATAAGTACTTAGTAAATTTTTTTTTAAGTTAAAGCATACATAACAGCCTGGAAAAATATTTGAAATAAGTATGAAATACAGTGGTGCTCAGTTCAGTTCAGTCGCTCAGTCGTGTCCGACTCTTTGCGACCCCATGAATCGCAGCATGCCAGGCCTCCCTCTCCATCACCAACTCCCAGAGTTTACTCAAACTCATGTCCATCGAGTCGCTGATGCCATCCAGCCATCTCATCCTCTGGCATCCCCTTCTCCTCCTGCCCCCAATCCCTCCCAGCATCAGGGTGTTTTCCAATGAGTCAACTCTTCGCATGAGGTGGCCAAAGTATTGGAGTCTCAGCTTCAGCATCAGTCCTTCCAATGAACACCCAGGACTGATCTCCTTTAGGATGAACTGGTTGGATCTCCTTGCAGTCCAAGGGACTCTAAAGAGTCTTCTCCAACACCACAAATCAAAAGCATCAATTCTTTGGTGCTCAGCTTTCTTTATGGTCCAACTCTCACATCCATACATGACTAGTGGAAAAACCATAGCCTTGACTAGATGGACCTTTGTTGGCAAAGTAATGTCTCTGCTTTTTAAAGAATTCTGCCTGCCAATACATCAGACTCAAGAGATGCAGGTTTGATCCCTGGGTCAAAAAGATCCCCTGGAGAAGGAAATGACAACTCACTCCAGTATGCTTGTCTGAAAAATTACGTGGACAGAGGAGCCTAGTGGACTACACTAGACTACACTCCGTGGGGTCGCAAAGAGTCAGACGCGACTAAGCACACACACACAAGCACAAAAGTTATTCTTCATAATATAAGAAGGTCACCTACCGGTCAGGTAGGAAAAAGGTCCAAGAGAAAAAAATGGGCAAAAGGTATTAAGAAAGCATTTCACAAAATAAATATAAATGGCCACAACAAGAATGAAAAACTAATCACCTCAGTAGTAATTTTTAAAATGCAATTTAAGAAACAACAAAGTTTTGCTATATTGCACAGGAAACTATATTCAATATCTTACAAAACTATACCTGAAAAAAATCAGAAAAATAAAAAAGAACATAGATACATACATATATACGTATAACCAATCACTTTGCTGAACACCTCAGGGTAACACAATGTTGTAACTCAACTATGCTAACTGCTAAGTCGTTTCGGTCGTGTCCGACTCTTTGCAATGCCGTGGACTGTAGCCCACTAGGCTCTGCTGTCCATGGGATTTTCTAGGCAAGAATACTGGAGTGGATTGCCATTTCCTCCTCCAGGAGATCTTCCCCACCCAGGGATCGAACGTGTGTCTCCTGTATTAACAGGTGGTTTCTTTACCACTAGCACCATCTGGGAAGCCCCAAAATCAACTATACTTCAATTAAAAAATAAAACACAACTTAAAAAAATTAGAATGTGCCATTTTTTGCCCATCAGACTTAAATTTTTTTCATGTTGGTAAAATCATGAGTGCACTTTCATATACTGTTAAGTGAAAATATAAATTAGTAGAAATTTCTTTGAAGAACAATGTGGTTGGTATCTCTCAAAATTTAAACACATGCTGTGAGGTAAACTAACTGTTCACCCCCAAAGATTGTATCCTTTTCAACTTGTGTATCCCATAAAGGACCATTGCTCCTTCTAAGAAAAATACCCTCTACTTGCCAAGATTTCACTTGTGGTCTGCACTGCAGATTCTCTGATTTCTCTCTAAAATCCCTTATCTTTACTTTTTCTTAATGTTTATACATTTTATTCTTTGACTGAATCCTTCCTGCTTAAATGGAAATACTGTTGATCATTCATCTTTAAATTAATAAACAGATTTGTTCTCTTAGTAGTGAAATTTCATCTATTTTTACATTTGAAAATGTAAATCAGGGCTTGATACACTTTTTCTGTAGAAGACCAGATAGTAAATATTGGATTCGTCAAAAAGTTCATTCAAATTTTTCCGTAAGATTTTATAAAAAAAAAAAACCTGAACAAACTTTTTGGGCAGCTCAATATTTCAGGTGATAAGAGCCGTATCGTCTCTGTTACAACTACTCAACTCTTCTTTGTAGCACAAAAGCCACCACTGACAATACTGAATTAATGAGTGTAGCTGTGTGCCAATAAAATTTTCTATTTTAAAAAAATAATTTTATTTGTGTATTTATTTTTGGCTGTGCTGGGTCTTCCTTGCTGTGAGGGCTTTCTCTAGTTGCAGTGAGTGGGGTCTACTCTCTAGTTGCAGTGCAAGGGCTTCTCATTGTGGTGGCTTCTCTTGTTGTGGAGCACAGGCTTTAGGGCACATGGGCTTCAGTAGTTATGGCATGGGCTCAGTAGTTGTGGCTCCCTGGATCTAGAGCACAGGCTCATTAATGGTGGCCCAGGGGCTTAGTTGATCTGCAGCATGTGGGATCTTTCCAGAACAGGGATCAAACCCATGTTTCCTGCATTGGCAGATGGATTCTTTACCACTGAGTCACCAGGAAAAGTCCCGTGACAATACAATTTTCTATGTGAACTCTGAAATTGAATTTCACATCATGTTCTTGTCTCACTAAATATTACTAGCCTGCTAAGTTGCTTCAGTCACATCCGACTCTTTGCAACCCCATGTACTGTAGCCTACCAGGCTCCTCTGACCATAGGATTCTCCAAGCAAGAATACTGGAGTGGGTTGACATGCCCTCCTCCAGGGGATCTTCCTGACCAGGGATCCAACCCCTGTCTCAGGCATCTCCTGCATTGGCAGGCAGGTTGTTTTACCACCAGTGCCACCAGGGAAGTCCATCATTAAATTTTAATCTTTTTTTATTTTACTATAAAAAAATGTAAAAGACATTATTAGCTCACAGTCCGTTTAAAACCAGGTGACAATTTAGCCCATGTGCCATTTGTCCACCCTTAATCTTAGGGATGGAACACCTGCTTTTTACAGATTAGATAAACAAGCTACAATGTGATCTTTTGTCCTTAACTTTAGATAGTAGCAGAAAAATCCTCAACTAAGTTTCTAACAGTTTTCTCAGCACTCTGTAATATGCATACATTATAAAAATATAATAAATTCCTTTTTTATAGTTTTGGGGAACAAGTGACATTCCTTAACAGTCACGCTGTTTCTAACATGCCGCTGCTGCTGCTGCTAAGTCGCTTCAGTCGTGTCCGACTCTGTGCGACCCCATAGACGGCAGCCCACCAGGCTCCCCCGTCCCTGGGATTCTCCAGGCAAGAACACTGGAGTGGGTTGCCATTTCCTTTTCCAATGCGTGAAAGTCGCGTCGCTCAGTCGTGTCCGACCCTTAGCGACCCCATGGACTGCAGCCCACCAGGCTCCTCCGTCCATGGGATTTTCCAGGCAAGAGTACTGGAGTGGGTCGCCATTGCCTTCTCCACATATGTGTAAATAAACTCAGGGATTGATGGGATTATCGAAATAGTACAAACCAGGGACTTCACTGGTGCTTCAGTGGTTAAGAATCCACTTTGCAATGCATGGGACATGGGTTCAGTCCTTTGTGGGGGAACTAAGATCCCACATGCCTTAGAGAAAATAAGCCCATGAGCCACAACTAGGGAACCTGAGTGCTGCGTGGAAGACACTGCATGTTGCAGCTAAGACCTGATCTGCTGTGTGCTCAGTTGCTCAGTCGTGTCCAACTTTCTGCAACCCATGGGCTGTAGCCTGCCAGGCTCCTCTGTCCTTGGGACTCTCCAGGCAAGAATACTAGAGTGGGTTCCCATTTCCTTCTCCAGGGGATCTTCCTGACCCAGGGACTGAACCCAGGTCTCCTGCATTGCAGTCAGACTCTTTATCAACTGAGCTACAAAGGAAGCCCTAAATAAATATTTTTTTTTAATTATACAAACCAATAGACATTTCAGACAGTACAGAAAGGAATGAGATAAATATAAAATGAAAGAGTGTGAATTAATGTTTTAAGTGTTTTCCATTAAAAGCAGGGATTTTATATTAATATTTTGACAGAGTTGTTTTCATCACATCAGAGAAGGTAGATGCTAAAATCTCAGAACTGTCTTCTGACAGGTGCACTGGTCAGGAAAGCAGAAGGAAACACACAAAACTGTTAAAATATCGGGAATTGTTTGGTGTCCAGTGGCTAGCGGGATTCCCTGGTGGCTCAGATGGTAAAGCATCTGCCTGAAATGCGGGAGACCTGGGTTTGATCCCTGGGTCAAGAAGATCCCCTGCAGAAGGAAATGGAAGCCCACTCCACTACTCTTGCCTGGAAAATTCCATGGACGAAGGAGCCTGGTAGGCTACAGTCCCTGGGGTTGCAAAGAGTCGGACAGGACTGAGCAACTTCACTTTTACTTTCCAGTGGTTAGTACTCCTCACTTTCACAGCGAAGAGGCTGGTTAACATAATCCAAAGTGTTTCAGGAAATCAGGGAAATTGGAACGCTTTCACTTTACACTTTAATCACTGCTTTATCATTTGAATTTGTTATGAAGTGCATGTATTCCTGCTTATGCATTAATCCAATAAGCATTTATTTTAATGATTTTTAAGGTGTCGTCAAGAGCATGGTAGGAGTGTAAATCAGTCCCACCATTAGAGAGGGAAACTAGATCACCAGTAGCAAAAACCTTAAAAAAAGAAACTCCTTTGACTCAGGGCTTCCCAGGTGGCACTAGTAGTAAAGAATCTGCCTGCCAGTGCACGAGATGTAAGAGATGCAGGTTCGATCCCTGGGTCAGGAAGATGCCCTAGAGGAGGGTATGGCAACCCATGCACAGAAGAGCCTGGCAGCTACAATCCATAGGGTCGCAAAGAGTCAGACATGACTGAAGCAACTTAGCACGCGTTAGCATGTGGGGGGAAATATAACCATGAGGATGTTCTTTGCAGCATGGTTTATAATCTGGCCCTCTATATCCACAGGTTCCAAATTCAAGAATTCAATCAACTGCAGATTGAAAAAATACTCAGAAAAAAAATTCCAGAAAGTTCTAAAAAGTAAAACTTGAATTTGCTAAGCACTGGCAACTATTTACATAGCATTTACATTGTATTAGGCATTATAAGTAATCTGGAGATGATTAAAGTATTCAGGAAGATATGCATAGGCTGTATGCAAATATTATGCCATTTTATATAAGGAACTTGGGCTTCTGCCAATTTTGGTATCTGAGGTGTGGTCCTGGAACCAATCCCCATGGATACCAGGGGACGACTGGAATGAAAAATTAGGGTGAAATCTAAATGTGCAAGAATAAAAGGTTGGTTGAATGAATTATGAAGCATGGACAGACTGAATAAAGGTATTCAACAGAAATAAGTGGAAAAAACAGGATACAAGCCAGTTCAAAACTTTATGTGATAATTTTTTGCACAACAGACTTGGAACTTTAATTAGGCTGAAAAGTGTTGAGTTCTGG
Organism: Cervus canadensis; assembly: GCF_019320065.1. Taxonomy (NCBI): domain Eukaryota; kingdom Metazoa; phylum Chordata; class Mammalia; order Artiodactyla; family Cervidae; genus Cervus; species Cervus canadensis. Next base: position 63,132,705 of record NC_057390.1, on the reverse strand, counting down.
GATGATCTAGGTGCTGTGGAATCAACTGTTTCATTTTTAATAAAAGCCTGTTTAATAATGGTCCATAAGAATTTCATTAGTTAATAGGTACAGAGTGCTAGAGATTTGGGGGTATAGCTTTGGTGTCCAATTAACAGATGAATAACATTAACAAATGTCAAAATGCCCTCTGCTTTGGTGTTGCTTCAGCTACACCAAAGGCTCCAGAAGGCCAAGCGCCGCTCTTAAGGGACTGGCAGCAGCAGCCTCTGCAAGTGGGGAACGTGCTCTCAGGGCAGACGTCAGCATCCGTGGCATCACACATCCCTGGCCAGGAGGGATGCAGCAGACCTAGGCAGGCATCACCTGCTGCAGTGGCAGCATGAACTGCAGGAGACAATGGTAAGAAGGGCCAACAGGGGAAACCCATGGTAACTGATAGGGCTGGCCATGAGTCCATGTGAATCAACTGCATAATTTCCAAAATACACCAGGGACCAGGGAAGAGAGCCAGAGTTCGCATCACTGAAAGTATGTGCAGAGCTCGAGAAATACCACGTACAACTGTCATTGGGTAGCTTCATTTTCCCCAGGTTTGTAGGGCTGTAGCTATACAAGTTCTATATCTGCATCACGGTCACTGGATACCAAGGGTATCTTCCATCTTCAGCTTGTTCAGACAAGTCCTTTCCTAAAACGGGCTTCTGAAGACACAGCTGCTTGGAGTTGCAGTTGTCACCCTTCCTTCTTACATTTCTTGCCCGTGTCCAGATGAGCTAAGAGGCATTAAGTGTAGCTGAGGTCACTGAAAAGATTTTTAAATAAGCTATTTTAAAAGTTACTGACATCATCAGCTCAGAGCTGTTATTCCCGGGTCAGCACAACGTCGTCTCTGCAGCAGTGCTGATCACTGCCTGCCTGCACAGGACCGCAGTGGGTACCAGATCTCAGTGCGCCAAGAACACAGTGAGATCACGGGCCTTCTAGCAGCTAACCTTCCATAAAAGACAGAGGAAACTATTTCCCAACAGAATTTAAACCAAATGTTATATCAGATCATGACTTGGTCCTGAAAATATTTGACACTTTAGAAATAGTAAGTATATATTTCATTCTGATTCGAACTGACTTCTGATTTCTTTAAAAGATGCCTTAGTCTCACAGGGAAAAAAGTTAAAATTGAGGTTTATTTAAACAGTTAGCAAATAACTCTGGGAAGGAAAACTGGACCAGATAACATCCAAATTGTTTTTTGACACCTAGATTCTGAAATTCTATGAAATGGATAGGATTCACTCACATTTGCTTTGTTTAACTTTTTCAAGCCCCCAGTTTCTAATGTTAAAGATGATAGCAAAAGAGAAATAATTCACCTCTTCCTGGAAAGGACAGAGGTCAATGCATCTAAGACTTGTATTAATCTTCCAAATGCTATAAACCATTTTTTAAATGGCAAACTTATAAACATTTGATCAACTTGAATCAATAACAATAATAATAAGCTAAGTTTTATTGAATGCTTGCTATGTTTTGGCATTGTACTAAAATCTTCATTTATTTTAATCTCATCTAATCCTCCCAATCTAACAAGGCAAATGTGATTATTATTCCTGGCTCATAGATGAGGCAGCCAGCATAGAGAAGTTAAATGACTTGCCCAAGGACCTACAGATTATCATATTAAGTGAAGTAAATCAGACAAAGACAAATATAATATGACATTACTTATATGTAGAATCTTATCTTTAGTAGGAAATGTCAATCTACTCCAGTATACTTGCCTGGAGAATCCCATGGACAGAGGAGCCCTAATGGGCTACAGTCCTTGGGGTCGCAAAGAGTCAGACAAGACTGAGTGACTAATGCACACACGAACACATATATAGAATCTAAAGAAGATACAAATGACTATTTACAAAACAGAAACAGACATACAGACACAGAAAACAACTTACAGTTACCAAAGGGGAAAGAAGGGAAAGGGATAAATTAGAAATTCAGAATTAACAGATACATACTATTATATATAAAATACATAAACAAGGTCCAACTGTAGACCACAGGGAACTATATTCAATATCTGGTATTAGCCTATAGTGAAAAAATGCACATATAACTGAATCACTTTGTTGTACACCTGAAGCATTGTAAGTCAAATATGCTTTAATAAAAATACTTAAAGGACAAACATTATTCATAAAAATAAATGAGAACACTCAGAAAATAAATACATACATACATACATACACAAATACATGGCTTGCCCAAGGCAGCTCAGCTCATAAGAATGGTAGGCTGAGATCTGATCCAAGTCTACCTCTTTCTAAAGCTCCATACAACACCTGGCATACAGTCAACTTAAGGTCTAGTGTTTGGCAGCCAAGAGAAATCAATCATTAAATTCATACCAGCCTCCAAAAAGAGCCACCATTTCAACAGAAGAAACAAAACTTCACTGAGTCTTTATTTTTAAAAAATGCTTACTGTGTATTTTTTCTATCAGTTCAGTTCAGTCACTCAGTCAAGTCCGACTCTTTGTAACCCCATGGACTGCAGCACGCCAAGCCTCCCTGTCCATCGCCAACTCCCAGAGTCTACTCAAACACATGTCCATAGAGTTGATGATGCCATCCAACCATCTCATCCTTTGTTGTCCCCTTCTCCTTCCACCTTCAATCTTTCCCAGCATCAGGGTCTTTTCCAATGAGTCAGTTCTTCGCATCAGGTGGCCAAAGTATTGGAGTTTCAGCTTCAGCATCAGTCCTTCCAATGAATATTCAGGACTGATTTCCTTTAGGATGGACTGGTTGGATCTCTTTGCTGTCCATGGGACTCTCAAGAGTATTGGAGAACCAATACCACAGTTCAAAAGCATCAATTCTTCAGCGCTCAGCTTTCTTTATATAGAAGTCCCTGAATAAAATATCCCTACAATAAATGCAATCTTGTGTTCTGGATAGCAATTTCTTAAAATTTCTCAACAAATCTGAGGTACAGAAATACTCACCTTCAAAAAGATGTTAAAACGGTAGGAGTTATATATTAAGCTCTATGTCATAATCCAGAAATAACACTTGAAAACACACACATGCACACACACATATATAAAATCTCAGAGGAATATCCTTTAAGCAATTGTGCATGTAAATCACCTTTCATCAAAGTGCTTAAGATAAAAATTTGAGATTATAATCTTTGGCAAAGGACTTAAGTGTATATATTCTAGTTGGTCAACTAGGAGCAGATGTATATCCTCTGAAATAAGTCTTTATTCAATAAATCAAAGTGGTGATAGCCATATAGAAAAACATACATTTAGATTCTACATTTCACACCTTATATCTCAATGAATTTCAGCTGGATCAAAACTATAAATATTAAAAATGATATCAAGAAAGTCTCATCAGAAAACATGAGATAAAGTTGTTTTTATCATCCTAGAGTGGTGATGCCATAAGAAATTGATGGATTTAATTACATAAAAGTTTTTAAAAACTATGTGTGAGAAAAGCATTACATACAAAGCAAAAAGATGTCAAGTCAAAAATCATTGTACTACACATCCCAGACAAAAGACTTATTTCCTTCACACAAAGGAATAAAATACAGAGACCACAGAAAATGGGCAGAGAACATAAACAGGAAAGGGAGTTCAAATGATTTCCTAAACTTATGAAAAATGTGTGAACCCATAAAAGGAATCACTAAAAAGAGATGAGATGCTATTCTTTACCTATCAGATGGCTCAGAGTCAAAACTTAGATGGCACCTTGTGTTGATGAAGGTGTAGGGGAATAGACACGTGGCTGGGAGGAGTGTAAAGGAGAGCAAATTCCACAGAAGGAAATTCAGCTATATTTAGGAAAATTCCCCAAAGCATATGCTCTTCGACCCAGCAAATCTGTTTCTGAGCAAAAATCGTATAGATATAGTCACCTGTATGCAAATAAGAAGTATGCAAGGACTCTGCTCATCGAAGTATAAAGTAGCACCTTGCATCATTTTCCATTTCTTTCTCCTTCTTGGTCATCATAACACTTAGTGAAATGTTCTTACAATACTCAAATCTGTTTTGTCTGTCTCCCCCTCAAGTGTGTGCATATGAAGAAAGGGTGACCAGCAGGCTTGCTTGCGGGACTGATCCTGGGTTTGCTTTCTCACAGTGCTACTTCCTTTCATAAACGTGGACTATTACATACTACGTTTTTGTTTTCTGTCTTGTTTACTGAAAGAGAAGCAGGCACTCAAGCCTTGGACTGACATATCCAGAATCATATAGAGAGACAGGAGGGGAACTAGAGCAGAAAAGTTTCTGTTTCAGAATGAATCACAGATCTCCTGACCTTGTTCATGGAAACTACGTTTGCACTCCCTGTTGGATCACTGATGAATCCGAAGATGCTTTTCCTGTTGCTTTCCATGGCCTGTTTCTATGGACAGAGTAAGCTTAGCACTAGATTCAGTCCCATTGAGTCCAGCCAGTTGGATTGCCAGTCTGGCAATCTACCAGCTTCTCCTGGTAGAAGGACAAAGCACCAAAAAGCAGGCTATGTGCACAGCATCTAGACCAGCACCTGGCACATATTAAAGTTCTATAAATAGTATTTAAAGAATAAATGAATAGATGAATGAATATACTGGTAAGTGAAAAAGTGCAGGGTACACAATGGTGACACTGCATGCTGTCCTTTGTGCAAAAAAAACTATATTGCTCCCATCTGCACAGGCTAACATCTGCATTTGATGGTTGCAGAAATTTTTATGTCAGGACAGAGATTCTTCTTGGAAAACAGTTACTGGTCTACTCTTCCAAATATACAAATATGTAAATGACTAATCAAGGTTGTGTATCAGAAGCAATAATGATTTTGAACTAGAAAAGTCTCCAAGCTGATATCACTAGGATAGCTCTGTGATTTGCTTTCAGAAGTATAGTGTTCTAGTTCTCTGAGGGCATGAAGATGCCACAGTAAGAAAAATTTTAAAAGGCTCTGAACAAAGCTGGGACTGGGATGCAGTAGATAGGCAGGTATGTAACAACATAGAGTCACAGTGATCCCACCAAGACAGCAGGTTGGAAAGTAATATACCAAAAGTAACTAATCATATTGGTCTTCTCTAAGAAATTGTTGAATGTCAATGAATAAGTTTTGAGGGAAGGGATGCTTACGAAAAGTAATTGCTTTTAAGGACCCTGTATTAAGCTTTCTGATCATAGAGAACAAAAATCACTCCTGTTTCTTAACAACTAAAAGTATATCTATTGAAGCAGAGAAATTTTTTTTTTCTATTTCCTACATAACAAATGGGACAGATGAGGAGAAACTTACAGATGATCCAAGAGTTGTTAGAAAATCATTGAGAAATAAACTTAAAAGATAGGATTAGAGCATTGCCTATCTTTATATCACTCAGAAAGATCATGTGATTTGATAGGTTCCTACTAACTGGTTATCAGAGGATGAGTTCTTTAATCAGGCTCTAAATCAGACAATGCTTGTCTATACAAGTTTTCTATAGACTTTGGCCCATTAACTGCTTGCTTCCACAAAATCAAAGGTAAAGTCCAACAAAAAAGCAGCAAATATTACAAGGTTCTTCCCATCTGGCTGGTAGCAGTGCAAACCACTCCTGCGCCCACCCCACCACCACCACCGCCCTTGAGCTCCGGGAATTATTCGGCCTTCTGCTTTCTGGTGGTTCTATCCTCGTCTCATGGGATTTCATTCCACACAGATCAGTCATCAGCCAAAGATTCTCAAGGACTGCCCTGCAGATATCTAGAGTATTCTCTCTCACTCTCTCCCCAAACGCTTCCTCACTGATATTCTGTACGGTAAATTCTAGCCAGTTTCCACTAATTCTGATCTCTGCTCCTCAGTCCCACTGGAGGCCACTAAGCACTCTTTCCATTCTCCTTCTAGCTCTATGGCCTGGAAGTGGCTGTAGACAGCAAGCTGGGACCCCCATTGGGCTTACTTTGTGTGTATTTCACAGTCCTATGCTACCTGCAGTCCACTGTCTGGAAACTTATATATTTTGTTTAATTTTCTACTTTTTTTTCATTACAGGAGGAAAATTCTTGTTGCAGTTAAATCTCCTTGAGAGGAAGTACAAGTCAATTTTATTCTTCATAATTTCTCCAAGAGTATCTACTAGATCAATTTAAATGATATAATGATATTGTGGTCATGTTTTATACACATAAGCACAGCAATTCTTATCTTTTAGGGTTTCTGACTAAGTGATACAATTTCTGGGATTCGTTTCAAAAATATAGGTGAAAGTGAAATTGCAATGGGGTAAACACTGACTATGAATGGATAATTATTGAAGTTGGGTGATAAGTATGTAGTGTCTACTTTTTAATGTTTGAAATTTTCCGTAATAAAAAGTTTTCTGAGATCAATTATAAGAACCTCTATGTTTAAGGCCCACTACACAAATTCTACTATGTCAGCTGAGTAAGAACAAATGAGCTGAGAGCAGGCCTTTATGGTAGAAAGGGGCAGAACACAAAGGAATGTGGGGTAAAAGAAAGAAACTGAAGGAAAAAGAAATAAGCTAATGGCAATCTTCAACTGCTGTATCTTATCAGTTCAGAAGAAACCGCTAATGAAAGGGTATAAATGAGCAGAGCATTATCTACAGAGCAGAAGTAGAGTTAGAGATGTAGAGAAGAAATTTATGGTAACCAGGGGATAAGGGAGCAGGGAGGGATAAATTGAGAACTGGCATACACACGCTACTATATATAAAAGGGGCTTCCCTGGGAGCTCAGCTGGTAAAGAATCTGCATGCAATGTAGGAGATCTTGGTTCAATTCCTGGCTCGGGAAGATCTCCTGGAGAAGAGATAGGCTACCCACTCCAGTATTCTTGGGCTTCCCCAGTGACTTAGCTGGCAAAGAATCTGCCGGTAACGCGGAAGACCTGGGCTTGATCCCTGGGTTGGGAAGATCCCTGGAGGAGGGGACAGTTACCCACTCCAGTATTCTTGCCTGGAAAGGAGCTTGGCAGGCTACATATATCTACACATATCTATATAGGTATATATCTATACATGCTGCTGCTGCTGCTAAGTCACTTCAGTCGTGTCCAACTCTATGCAACCCCATAGACCGCAGCCCACTAGGCTCCTCTACCCACAGGATTCTCTAGGCTAGGGAGTGGGTTGCCATTTCCTTCTCCATATAGCTATACATATCTCTCTCTATATATATACATATATATATATATATATATATATATATATATAATTAGTAAGAACCTACTGTATAGCACAAAGAACTCTCAATACTCTGTAATGGCCTATAAGGGAAAAAAAATCTAAAAAAGAGTGGACATTTGTATAACTGAATCACTTTGCTTTGTAGCAGAAACTAACACAACATTGTAAATCAACTGTACTCCAATAAAAACTTAAAAAACAAACAGAAGACAGTCTCTTCTGATCAACCCAGACATCCAGGACCTGGCACTAAGCCAGGCTGACAATCGCTTCCCCACTTTATGTGTGACTGGGAGGTCGCAGAAGCTCTACCCAACACCATGTTATTACTGCTGCCTCCACTGCCTGGTCCTTAATTTAGAGAGTGAGATTTCACAAATCACAAAACCAATCTGTCCTGTTACAAACTCTGGCTAAAGAGAACCTGGATCACCATGGTAACAGCAAAAGCAGACGGGGGTGGGGAAGGGATACTACTTCGTTACAGAGACAAAACGGTCGGTGAAAAGCAAAAGTCAGAGAAAGCATCCCATCCATGCCTGAGGATCAAGCCCAGAATTCTGCCCTCCTTTCAACCTCCAAGGCCTCTGTTATATAACTAGGTTTATAAAGCACCTAGTCCGTGCACCCGGGAAGCTATCATTATCTTCATTTTGCAGAAGGGAAAACTGAGGCTCAGCAAGACCACGAAACTCTCTAAAGGCCGCTGCTGCTGCTGCTGCGTCGCTTCAGTCGTGTCCGACTCTGTGCGACCCCATAGACAGCAGCCCACCAGGCTCCCCCATCCCTGGGATTCTCCAGGCAAGAACACTGGAGTGGGTTGCCATTTCCTTCTCCAACGCATGAAAGTGAAAAGTGAAAGTGAAGTCGCTCAGTCGTGTCCGACTCGTAGCTATCCCATGGACTGCAGCCCACCAGGTTCCACCGTCCATGGGGTTTTCCAGGCAAGAACACTGGAGTGGGCTTTAAAGGCTATTAGGTGCCAAAGCTAGGACTGAAGCCCAGATCTATCTAGTGCCAGGACTTATGTTCTCCCATCTTGATCCTGTAGCATTTAGCATTTGAGGCTGTCCATTTAGAAATTATCCATATAACCTGTAAGTCACCACTTATTAAAAAAATACACAGTGGAAAACAAAAAAAGGCAAACGTAGACATAAAAGTAATTCTTAAGCATTTAAAGGTCCAGAGTGTTTTCAGAACTCATATTTCATTTCCCTGCTCTCCCAAATTTCAACCATATAAGAATGAAATATTACAGTATAATAATAAGAGGGAAATCTCTTTCCATCGTAGAAACCCGAGAAGAGACACAGAAACTAAGAGCTGCATTAAAGGACTCGCCAAACAAGCAGCATTCTAAGACATCGCACTGTATTTAAATATCGTTGGGATAAATAAAAATTATACTGTTCAGTTCAGGTCTTCTGATATAACTCCTCAAAGAAAGAGCACAATGTAAGTTATTCTTACTCTTGTTCAGTGTCTATAATAAATCCTTTATTTAAACATTTGAAAAAGTGCTAGAGAAAAGAATATTTATCATCACAAACTGGTTTCTACAGAAGGTATTTGTATTTGTTGTTGATGCTATTTTGGGGAACTGTTTGCTTGTGGATTTTATATGTTTTGTTGAACACAAATACAGTTTTTAATCTTCAGTGTAGCTGCCTTGTCATACATGAAGAGAGAAATCTAGGTCTTCCAGAAGGAATTCCATGGCCAAGAGGCTGCTAGTATAGAACATCCAACACCGACCACTTGGACAGCTGATGAATTCTCATTATGTTTTAGTCTTTGCACCATCCATTCCAGATTTAAATCTAGAGAAGTTCTATTTTTTTAAGTTTATTTTATTGAAGTGTAGTTGCTTCACCATGTTGTGTTAATTTCTGTCCAGCAAAATGATTCAGCTATACATGTATTTATATTCTTTTTCATATTCTTTTCAATTATGGCTTATCATAGGATATTGAATATAGTTCCCTGTACTATACAGTAGGGCCTTGTTGTCCTTCCATCCTATATGTGATAGTGTGCATCTGATAACCCCAAACTCCCACTCCATCGCTTCCCCACCCCACTCCCTTGGCAAACACAAGTCTGTGGTCTCCATCCATATCTGTGGCTCTGTTTGTTTACTAGATAAGTTCATTTGTGTCATATTTTAGATTCCACATATAAGTGATACCATATGGTTAAATCTTGAAAAAAATTAAGGCCTATCCCTCACACCTTTTATAAAAAGTAACTAAAAATAGATAACAGCTTTAAATGTGAAGCCTATGGACAGGGAAGCCTGGCATGCTGCAGTCCATGGGGTCACAAAGTCAGACACGACTGAGCGACTGAACTGAACTGAAAACTAAAAAACTTGCAGAAGAAAAATAGGAAAAAAAAAATGTTGAGACCTAAGATCAGGCAAAGATTTCTTAAATATGGCAGCAAATAATGATCCATAAGAAAAACAGATTGGAATTCTTTTAAATTAGCAACTCTGCTCCTCAAAAGACACCGTGAAAGAAAATGAAAAGACAAAGCTCATAACAGGAGAAAATATTTGCAGAGCACTTTTCTGTATTAAGACTAAAACATATGAAGAACTCTCAAAACTTAATAACAAATGCAAAAATTGTCCCAAAAAATGTAATCACTTTGCAGTAGTCTGAACAATGGATTCCCAAAGATGCCCACATTCTAATCCTTAGAATTTGTGAATATGATACTATTACCTTGCATGGCAAGAAACACCCTGAAAGTATAATTAAGTTAAGGATCTTGAGATGGGAGATTATCCTGGATTATTCAGTTGGGCCCAGTGTAACCACAGGAGTCCTTGTAAAAGCGAGGCAGGAGGGTCAGAATCAGGAAGAAGCAATGTGACAACAAAAGCAGAGAGAGACATTGGAAGATGCTAGGCTGCTGGTTGGGAAGATGGATGTTGGGTCCATGAGCCAAGAGTGCAGGCAGCCTCTAGAAGGTGGAAAAGGCAGGGAAATGGATCACTCAGAGCCATCAGAAGAAACACAATCCTGCCAACACCTTATTTCAGACTTTTGACCTCCAAAGTGAAAGACCATAAATTTATATTGTTTAAAGCCACTAACTTTGCTGTAATTGGCCACAGCAGGAAAAGGCAATAAACACATATGTATACGTATATATATGTACACACATATACATGTATACACACATTCATTTCATAATTTTTCTTTAAACTGTTTATGTGTATTATTCACCATTCTTTGTGGTACATATATACATATATATGTATGTACGTATATATGTATACACACATTTTAAAGAAAAACAGTAAAACGTTTGTACATGTATGAGTAAAATATATAAACAGTTTAGAGAAAAGTTACAAAGTGAATATGTATGTAATCATCACCCAAGTCTAGAAATAGAATATCTCCAGCAGCTTAGAAATTGCATACACTTCTCCCTATGGTATACTTCTCCTCCCAGAGATTATCATTATCTTGACTGCTTGATAATAACTGTGTTTTCCTTTGTATTTCCTAATATGTACATATAAATGCACATAGAAGTGCATCTCTAACTAGTACAGTAATTTTGCTTGTTTTCTAAAATTTTTTAAAATACAGGTAAAATACATTGTTACATTGTAAAATACATGTAACATACAATTTTCCATCTTAACCATTTCTAAGTGTACATCACTGTACAACAGAGCTCCTGAATGTTTCATCTTGCTAAATGGAAATTTTATACCTGTTAAACAAGGACTCCCATTCTCCCTTCCCCCTAGTCTTTGTAAACGACTGTACTTTGTTTCTGTGGTTTTGACCACTTTAAATACTTCATATAAGTGAAATGATACAGTATTTGTCCTTTTGTGGCTAGCTTATTTCACATATCATAACACCCTCAAGGTTCATCTGTGTTCAGTATGTCAGAATTTTCTACCTTTATAAGGCCAAACAATACTCCATTGTACATCTATACCACATTTTGGTTATCTGATTATCTGTCAATGGGGCATTTGAATTGCTTTCACCTTATGGTTATCATGAATAATGTTACTATGAACATGGTTTTACAATTATCCCTTCAATACCTTGCTTTTAGTTCCTTTGGATATGCACCCGTATTGTGGGGCTACATGGTAATTCTAATTTTTTGAGAAATCCCACATCAGATATATGATTTACAAATATTTTCTCCCATTCTATGAGTTACCTTTTCATTTTATTGTCCTTTGACACAGGGAAGTTTTTAATTTTGATGTAGTCAAATTAATCTATTTTTACTTTAATTGTACATGCTTTTGGTATTACAGTCAAGAAATCATTGTCAAATCCAGTGTCATAGAAATTTTCCCTTATGCTTTGTTCTAACAGTTCTATAGTTTTAAGTCTTACGTTTAAATCTTTGATCCATTTTTAGTTAATTTTTTATGGCTTTAGTTAAGAGCCCAGCTTCTTTCTTTTGGATGTAGATTGCCAATTTTCCCAACACCATTTGTTGAAAAAACTATTCTTTGCCCCACTGAAAATCACTTGAGCATATATGCAAAGGTTTATTTCTGGGCTCACTATTCTATTCCATCTGTCTATATGTTTGTCTTTATGCCAGTACCACATGGTTTTGATTACTGTAGTTTAATTTTGCTTGTTTTAGAACTATATGAAATCCTATTATTTGTATTCTTGAGGAGCTTGTTTCTTTGATTTGGCATTGAGAGATGGATTTGTATTACTGCATACAGTTCTAGGTTTTACTGAAGTATGGTATTCTATTCTCTGAAACATATCCATTCTATTGCTGGTGAATATTTGATTCTTTCCCCAAATATTTTAATTTTTGGCAATGGATTGCTGCTGCTTGGTCTCAGTGAGTTTTAAATTCTTTTTCATAGCCACCCGAGTCTATTTTGTAGCAGTCTCTTTCGACCTACCACATCAATGTGATTTTATCTTTTTGTTTCTTTAAGCATTTCATCCATAGCTATTTTACAGTTCCTCTCTGGTATTATAAAATCTGGAGTTCTTGGTGGTCTACACTTGCTTATTGTTTGTGTGGAATCTCGTTTTTTTCATTTATCTATGTGGCTTTGGTGATGTTTGATTGTAAGCTGACATTTGGTTGACACTTATCTGCTTGAAATCTGTGGCTCAAGTTGATGCTTCCTCCAGATACGATTTTTATTCATGTCTTCCAGGAGCCTGGGACTGCTGCAAACCTGCAAGCACTTCTAACCCATATCTAGAGCATCAGGAGTCATAGACATCCCTCCCTTTCTATCCCTCCTCCATCTTGTCGCTGACCTAACAGCTTAGTTTCTGGATTGTAGGACAGATACTGTCATTTCATTTGCCTTCTCAGAGGCATGAGATTCACTGAGTTGTTGTTTTTGCCTTTGGAAAGTTCTCTATTTGCTGTGATACCAGCAATATAACAAAATTGTGTTTTCTGTAAATTCTAGGTGTTTTGTAATAGATTATCTGGTCCACTGCCACGTTAAAAGCAGAAGACTTTCAGGTCTCATTTCTTGGTAGGTTGGAAAGGCACTGGGTCATGCTTGAGAACAATAAATGGAAATCATTAGACTAACCAAACTAGGCTATTTTTTTTTAATAAAATAGACAAGAGTTGGATTGTCCTCAGCTGAGGAAAAGAGCTAAACCTGGAAAACAGAGAGGATTTGTAGTAATTTGGGGAAGAGAAGAAGAAAAAGGGGTAACTGGAAAGAGAAACAAACTCTATGGGATGAGTCTGATTTAAGCTTTTGCTGTTTGGTGAGAGACGTGACTCATAAACCAACTACAAATATGTCTATGTTTTACAATAATGTGAATTCCTATCAACTTTGGAAAAAGCAATGAAATCGTGAATTTGGCTCTGAGGTAGGTAAGAGTGAGACTCAGGGCCTATTACCTACATTTGATCATATCTGGAGAATGACACTTACCTTGATCTTCTTATTTTGGTCTCTTGCAGAAATGCCTTCACTATATTAAGATGTAATATAAGTCTTATAGTTTTTACAGCATACTAATATAAAAATTCATTAGAAGAACATTCTGTCTTTTACAAAAACACATTTTAAGATATTTATTAAATTACTCAGTGTATCTTAAACAGGAACCCACACATACAAAATTTCGCCTCAAGTTCAGTGCCAGGAAAAACTTTGCCTTGTTAGAAAAATATGTTTGCTTCTTTTTATCAGACCAAATAACCCATATGTTTCCTGTCTCAACTCATTTTCCTTAACTCCCAAAAAAGTCAGATCTAAACTAAGCTCACTTATGGTAACCAGTGTATCCCAGGTGCCTGGCCCATCTCTGTCTCTGATCCTGCTTGTGTTAAAGGTAGTTTGCATATTAAATCATAAGAGTAACACATATTCATTATTCACTGTAGAGAATACAGACACAGAAAATGAAAAACAAAAAACAATTGTTACTTTTGAAACCTTACTGTAGATTCTCTGGTTATACCATCCCTACCCCCACCCCAACTTTATTATTATTATTTGATTGCCAGAAGGAAAAACTGACTCAGACTTATGCAGGGAAAAGAATTTTTGTTTTTCTTCTACCCATCTTAGGTTCATTGGCTGGGACACTGCAAATTAGACTGACAAAAGATAGGTTAACAAGGGAAAACAAACAAAGGCTTATTAACAAGTACATCACAGACTTGGGAGAACCTGGTGAAATTATAAAATATCTTAGCAAAGAACAATAATTTCGTAGAGAAGTGACAAGACAAAATGACTTTTAGTTTCTAGGGGCAACAGCTTACAGGAAGGCAAACAGATGGGGAAATGAATGGTGGATGAGGGTTCATTTCAGCCAGGTTCGTTATGGAGGTACCTCTGGTGCCTTCTCTGGGCTGATAAGGGTCCAGCATGGCCTCGGTGATTAACTTCTGACCTTCCTGATAGAGAGGAGTGGGGGTACCTATTTACAAATTTACATCCTGCATTTAGGCAAAAAGGGGAGGACAGGGAGCTTTTCTTGTATCTGCTCTTCTCAGATGCCTTCAGCTCAAGTTAACCGTTATGCCAAAGTGGCATATTTGGGGGTGGCAAATCCTGCTACCATTCAGTTATTTAAACAATAAACGGTATTTATTAGAAGGATCTGGTAAGCACCCAGAGTTCAAGTGGAACACTCAGGCCTCAGAATGCACAGGAACCATGGTAGTCTTCAGAAAACGGAAATCACAGACAATGTCCCTAGGACTCATCTCCAAACTGCCTGTCAGACAGCACTGAGCACTGTGCTTGGCAGTCCCACCAAGGCTGCAGGGAATCAGGCAGGGATTAGGAGCCAGCGCAGATGAGCGTGGGTGCTTCTGTCCCCACCGAGGTGAGCTGCGTAAAAAGGAGTGCTTTCAAGCCACCTGCTTGTCTTCCTTTCTGGGGGTCACAGCCAAGCGTTCATGAATTTGTGTTGCCCCACACCTACCACCACTGCTTGTGAGAAAGAAACCCTGGGCTGACTCGCATTCTGGTGGGTTTCCTGAGCGGACATCAGTGACTGAGGACTGTGGTTTTCTGCTGCCTCCAGGCCCCTCCTACCCTTTATCCTGCCAAAGACGACTGGGTGCCGAGAGGAGTGAGAAGAGAAAGTCCACGCTGCACTGGAGGGTGTTGTCCCCGTAAGCACATTACACGCATGCATGCTAAGTCGTCTCAGTCGTTTCCAACTCTTTATGACCTCATGGACTGTAGCCCACCTGGTCCTCTGTCGATGGGATTCTCCAGGCAAGAATTCTGGAGTAGGTTGCCATGCCCTCCTCCAAGGGATCTTCCTGACCCCGGGATTGAACCCATGTCTGTTATGCCTCCTGCATTGGCAGGCAGGTTCTTTACCAGTAGCGCCACTTGGGAAGCCCATATTACACATAATTAAAGCAAAATAAAAGTTGATTATATTTATTTTAAAAATTATTAGGTGATCTGAGTCTATTCTACACCCTCAACAAATGAGACATGAAAGGCAATATCCTCTGATGTGCATCTAAAGCAGTACTCTGTAATACTTATGGGCACTTTCATTTATAGAATGCTAGTGCACTTGGTCAGAGAAGGTGATGGCACCCCACTCCAGTACTCTTGCCTGGAAAATCCCACGGACGGAGGAGCCTGGTGGGCTGCAGTCCATGAGGTCACTAAGAGTCAGACACGACTGAGCGACTTCACTTTCACTTTTCACTTTCATGCCTTGGAGAAGGAAATGGCAACCCACTCCAGTGTTCTTGCCTGGAGAATCCCAGGGACGGGGGAGCCTGGTGGGCTGCCGTCTATGGGGTCGCACAAAGTCGGACACGACTGAAGCGACTTAGCAGCAGCAGCAGCAGTGCACTTGGTGATATTAATATTAATTTTGAGGAAAGAGTTTTGGCAGTCAACTACATTAGGGAAACATTGCATACTATGTTATATTTTTGAATATGCAAAGTACCCTGTATCAAACTAAAAGCTCTAGGAAATTCTACAATTTCTTTGCTGTCTCTCTAATATATAAATATATACACTAAAATTATACAGTGATTATATTCCACAGGGTAAGTGAAACTGTAGACATTTTTCTTTGTTTTGCTTTTCCTTTTATTCTGATTTTGATATTATATTCCAATTTTGATATTACATTCTGATTTTTATGTAACACGTATATTTAAAAAGTTAACAATTTATATAAAATATATGACAATTTAAAAATTATTTTAAAACTAAAGATTAAATAGCTGTTAAATACAACAAATAAAGAGAATTTATTCTCATCAAACACCAAAAGTGTTTGATAATGTCTCCCATTATCTATTAAAATATAGCACACTGTCCATTAAATATCTGAACTGGATATGTGCCGAATGAGCATGGCAATATCAGAGTGTCTGTAAGATTAATGTACTATCCCTATGTCGTTACACAAATACTCATCCATGAGACAGACTCTATTATCAATTTAAGAGTTCTTCATATTCTTTTACCATTATGAGTAACAAGGACATTATTTTAAATGTCCTTTGAAACCAGGGGTTGGCAAATTTTTTATATAAAGAGTCAGATGGTAAATCTTTTAGAATTTGCAGGCTATATAGTCTCAGTTGCAGGGCTTCCCAGGTGGTTCAGTGGTTAAGAATCTTTCTGCCAAAGTAGGAGACACAGAAGATGTGTGTTCCCATTCCTGGGTCAGGAAGATCCCCTGAAGCAGGAAATGGCAACCCACTCCAGTATTCTTGCCTGGGAAATCTCATGGACAGAGAAGCCAGGTGGGCTACAGTCCATGGGGTCACAAAGAGTCGGACACGACAGAGCATGCATGCACTACCATAATCTCAGTTGCAATTACTCAACTCTGCTGTCTCAGTTAAGTGCAGTCACAGACAATATCTAGACAAGTGTGTACAGGTGTGTTCCAGGAAAGCGTATTGATGGACACTAAAATTTGAATCATATTCTTTTCATATGTCATTAAATATAATGACATTTTAATTTTTTTCCAATAATTTGAAAATGTAAAACCATTCTTAGTTCATGGGCCATGTGTAGACCCCTCCCATATCACAGTAGCATATGGGAGAAGTGATGCTACATAATGTCTAAGATGAGGTTATAAGGACTATACATTTCTGTCTTGGATGCATGCTCTCTCTCGGGTCTCTGCCATGTTGTGTAGCCGAAGACACTACCCAATGTTCAGAGATGAACTGAGGCCTCCTGACAACACCTATGAGAGTGAGCTTGGAGGCAGATCTTCCTCTCCCATTTGAGCCTTCAGATGACTGCAGCCTTGGCTAACTGCTTGCATACAACCTCATGGGAGATTCTGCAATAAAATCACCCCACTAACTCTCCTAGAATTCTAACAGTTTTACAGAAACTGTAGACAGGAGACACGGGTTTGATCCCTGGTCTGGGAAGACCCCACCTGCTGCAGAGCAGCTAAGCCAGTGCTCTACAACTGCTAAGCCTATGCTCTAGAGCCCAGAAGCCCTAACCACTAAAGCCCATGCACTCTAGAGCCTCTGCTCCGCAACAAGAGAAGCCAGTGTAACGAGAAGCCCCTGTGCCACAAATAGAGTAGCCCCTGCTTGCCGCAGCTAGAGGAAAGCCCACACGGCAATGAAGATCCCGCACAGCCGAAAAACAAACGAACGAAAACTGTGTGTTCTTTGTAGCTGCTAAGCTTGGGGGTAATTTTTTATGATTCATAAATTAATACAGCACCTATATTCGAGCAAGGTCTGTTGGGCTCCTAACACTAACCCTTCACACATTGCTGCTCTCAAGAACCCTCCGCTCTGACTCAAACCCAACAGCTTGTGTGGGCGCCCCGTCTACAAACCCTGCTGTTCCAAGACACTCCCTGAAACCAAGCCTTAACTCCAGCCTTTGGAATGTCTGTGTGTTACATGTGGAACTAGTAAAAGAAGAGGAGGGAAATGTTCCTACACGTTATTTTCCATAAAACACTGGTCAGATTTTCTGAATCTTGTGGTTTAAAGTATCCTTCCCTCCCAAGAAAAAATAAGAAATTTAGTCACTGCTTCTTAACCTGCTCTATAAATCTCCAGCTCTCCTCAATCACCCTTTTTCAGTATCTTTGCACACAATAAATTTTGTCTTTGAGAACTGTGCTTTATTTTTCGATCAGTCACCTGATTTTCCTTTATAATGCACAATCTATTCCACTGTTTATTGCTTCTTACTTGTCAGCATTAAAGGTCCTGTGATTGTTCAAGATGACATTTTGTAAAACATAAGGCAGGAAAAGCAAGAAAATAATACTCGCTCTGCCAAGTCAATCACATGATCCTGACAGAAGCTTGGAGCCAGGCCCATTGTCATTAGCAGGAAATCATCTTACTGTATTTTGTGGTTTCAGCGCAGTGGAATGTTCATAAACACCTTCTATACACTTAGAAAGTGATTGGGATTGTGCATTCTGCTTCATTGTAAAGGGGTTTGTTAGTCCTGAGCATGTAGGCACGCGTGTGCAGGAGGCAACGAGAGACAAGGGGTGGAAAGTGGGAAACACCCAGTTGTTCTAACTTCCCTTGTTCAATGTGTTTCTTAATTAATCAGAGAACTCTAAATTCAGAACAAACATCAAGAGGTCTTTAAAAGGGCTTCCCTGGAGGTTCAGTGGTTAAGAATCCGCCTGCCAATGCAGGGGACGTGGTTCGATCCCTGATCTGGGAAGATCTCACATCGCAGGGGGTGGGGGATGGCGGAGGCAACTAAGCCCAGGCATGGCAACTACTGAGCCCTCACACCCCAGGGCCCGTGCTCCACAACAGAAAAAGGCACTACAATGAGAAGCCTGTGCAGTATCTTCCCTGGTCCTTCTTTGGGAAACAGCACCCTTTATTGGGGGAAATGATTCTCTCTCCAAGCATTCAGTTCTAAAAATTCTAGTTCCAATGATTCCTGAGGTTCAGCTGAGCCTTTCCGTCTACTACATATGGCTTCATCCACTCTTCATTTTGTTACATAATATACCGAGCTTTCCCTAAACTAGTTAGAACAGAGTTACTTTACTTGCAACCTCTTGCAAATGAATCCCAACTAACTCAGGTGTTGTATTGTGATATAAATAAAAGAATAAGAAACACAAGGCATATTAAAAAGAAAAATTAGAGAATTGTGTAAGAGAGTGTATAAATATAATTATCTGCTGGTGCATCATGTGGTTTTCAGCTAAAGTGAATTTGAAAAAACAGTATTATATTTGTGACAAAAATTATTAAAATTGCCATAACACCTGCATGCTAAAAGACATTTATTAATAAGTAAAATATGCCCAGCCCTAAACCTCTTACCAATCAGATACAACCTATAATACTGTGTTACAGCCAGACGTTTTGCCATTGTTCTGTGCCTTCACAGAGTGAGAAAGTTTGAACTGGAGAAGATGAAAACATTCTGGAGATGGATGTGGGTGATGGTTCCATGAACAATGAATGTGTTTAATGCCACAGAACTATATTTGTTATTGTTTAGTTTAGTTATTGTTGTTGTTTAGTTGCTAAGTACTGTTCGACTCTTTGCAACCCCAGGGACTATAGCCCAACAGGCTCCTGTTTATCAGTTTCCAAAAAAATGGTTATAATGGTTGCCTTGTTGATAAACGTTTAAGGTCATCAGTTTGAGGTAGTAACACTAGACAACTTAAAACTATAGTTTTGTTTCAGACAAAAAAAAGTAGCTATAATTTATTGAGTTTCTATACGTGACTGATACTCTTGTGGGCTTTATATATTCTTACTTGATTCTATCATTGAACAAATGATTTTTCAAAATAAGGGGGTTCTGATAGGCTAAATACCTTAGTTTGTTCAAGGTCAGCCAGCTTGTAATCAGCAGAACTGAGATACAGTTCTGAACACACCCATTAAACTCCATTCCCACATTCTTTGCACATTTATATCAATGATGATAAATTTTCCTATTACTTTGACATTTATTAATTCTATCTTAAGAAGTTGCATTTTATTATCCTGCAAATGTTATTCCTAATGCAAGTTGCCCAGCATTTGTAACACCTCATATTTGGAAAGTAATTTATTTTTTCAAATGCTTTCCCTTTTCTCATTTAATTTTCATGACATTGGGAAGGAAGTGTTTTAATTCCCATCTTGCAAAAAATGAAAAATGAAATGCAAAGATTGAAGTGCCTTGCGTAAAAGAAACCAATTAGTGACCGAGCCAGGATTCAAACTGAAAGACTCTTACTCCATGTTCAACACCCTCTTCAATACCTAGGTGGAAACTGGCTAGAGACCGTGGGGCTGTTGAACAAAAAGTTGAGAAAAAAGGTGAAATTTGAAAAAGACTTTCAAATAATTCCAAAAAGTTATTATCTTCTTCCCAGCCCCATCCACCAAAGTAGCTAACAATAAGTTTGCTGTATACCCTCTAATTTTTTAATATGCTAATAAGGGCATATATAAATTTATTTGTGGTTTTTTTTTTAGTGTTTTTAAATAGTATCATACTATAGATGTTATTTGAAATTAGATTTTTTTCTCTTTATTTTCTACATAAACCATATGGATATAATTACTTTTCAAGATATGGAAAAAACATATAAGGACATGTTTAAAATAAGACAGAAATTCAATTCAACAAATACTTACAGAGTACCTACAATGTTCCAGGCACTGTTCTGGGCATTCTGGGGATACAACAAAGAACTTAGCTTAGTCACTCAGTTGTGTCCAACCCTTTGCAACCCCATGGACTGTATAGCCCACCAGGCTCCTCTGTCCATGGGATTTTCCAGGCAAGAATACTGTGATGGGTTGCCATTTCCTTCCCCAGGGGATCTTCCTGATCCAGGGATCAAACCCACATCTCCTGTGTCTCCTGTGTCTTCTTCATTGCAGGAGGATTTTTTACCACTAGTGCCACCTGGGGAGCCCTAGATAAAAATGCACGCCCTCAGGCTTCCACAGTTTGCCACTGTGTAGCTGCCCCATCTTTATCATTAATAGTTCTAAACATATGTTTGCCAATACAACAAGCAATTTATTATTTTAACAATGGCATAAATTCTATAGTATGGGTATATGAGAAGTTTTTTCAGCCATTTATTCATTGGTTAACATTCAATTTATGCTTGGTTTTGATTTTCACAATCAGAGCTGCAATAAGCACCCATAACACAACAACAACAGTTACATATATCCAATTATATACAATATAATGATGCCTTTAATTCTTCTGAAGGATAGGTTTTTTAAAGTAGGATTTCTAACTCTATATATACATATCCAGAAAAACATCTAATTCTGCTTTATTGACTATGCCAAAGCCTTTGACTGTGTGGATCACAGTAAACTGTGGAAAATTCTGAAAGAGATGGGCATACCC
This sequence comes from Cervus canadensis, assembly GCF_019320065.1. NCBI lineage: Eukaryota > Metazoa > Chordata > Mammalia > Artiodactyla > Cervidae > Cervus > Cervus canadensis. The sequence continues at coordinate 63,111,635 of NC_057390.1, read as the reverse complement.
GACCACCTGACCTGCCTCTTGAGAAACCTGTATGCAGGTCAGGAAGCAACAGTTAGAAATGGAAATGAAACAACAGACTGGTTCCAAATAGGAAAAGGAGTACATCAAGGCTGTATATTGTCACCCTGCTAATTTAACTTATATGCAGAGTACATCATGAAAAACGCTGGGCTGGAAGAAGCACAAGCTGGAATCAAGATTGCTGGGAGAAATATCAATAACCTCAGATATGCAGATGACACCACCCTTATGGCAGAAAGTGAAGAGGAACTAAAGAGCCTCTTGATGAAAGTGAAAGAGGAGAGTGAAAAAGTTGACTTAAAGCTCAACATTCAGAAAACTAAGATATGGCATCTGGTCCCATCATTTCATGGGAAATAGGTGGGGAAACAGTGGAAACAGTGTCAGACTTTATTTTTTTGGGCTCCAAAATCACTGCAGATGGTGATTGCAGCCATGAAATTAAAAGACACTTACTCCTTGGAAGGAAAGTTATGACCAACTTAGACAGCATATTAAAAAGCAAAGACATTACTTTGCCAACAAAGGTCCATCTAGTCAAGGTTATGCTTTTTCCAATGGTCATGTATGGATGTGAGAGTTGGACTGGGAAGAAAGTTGAGCACCGAAGAATTGATGCTTTTCAACTGTGGTGTTGGAGAAGACTCTTGAGAGTCCCCTGGACTGCAAGGAGATCCAACCAGTCCATCCTAAAGGAGATCAGTCCTGGGTGTTCGTTGGAAGGACTGATGCTGAAGCTGAAACTCCAATACTTTGGCCACCTCACGCAAAGAGCTGACTCATTGGAAAAGACCCCGATGCTGGGAGGGATTGGGGGCAGGAGGAGAAGGGGATGCCAGAGGATGAGATGGCTGGATGGCATCACCGACTTGATGGACATGAGTCTGCGTAAACTTCTGGAGTTGGTGATGGACAGGGAGGCCTGGCGTGCTGCGATTCATGGGGTCACAAAGAATCGGACATGACTGAGCAACTGAACTGAACTGATGGTTTAATAAAGTTGGAAGAAATTCATCAGATTACTACTAGGAGGCCTGACTTCCCCACATCTTTACCAACACTGAATGTAAAACTTTTTTAATTTTAAGTTTTTAAATTTAAAAAAATTTTTAAATTTTTCCTACTGATAGGCCAAATAGTTTTTTATTACTGATTCAATCTGCATTCTTCTGACTCTTCTACTAGAGATGGGGAGCATCCTTGTGTGTGTGTTAATCACTCAGTCATGTCTAACTCTTTGCGACCCCAAGGACTGTAGCCCACCAGGCTCATCTGTCCATGAAATTCTCCAAGCAAGAATACTGGAGTGGTTTGCCATACCCATCTTCAGGGGATCTTCCCAAACCAAGGATTGAACCAGGGTCTCCAGCATTGCAGACATATTCTTTACTGTTCGAGCTACCCAGGAAGCCCAAATAGTGACTATTTGCATTTCCACCTAATAACAGTTGTTAATATTAGATTCAGCACTGGAACGTGCATTATCTCATTTGATCCTCACAACAACCACATCAAAGAGAAAGCATCTACTTCCCCCTCCCTTATTTTACAGATCAGAAAACCATTTCCAAGAGGTAATGAAACTTACACAAGTTTACACAACTAGCAAAGTGGTAGAGTGTGGATTTTAAGAAGTCTGATTATAGTGATTCTGGGCTTAATCACTGCACCAACTGCTTCTGCTGCCAGAAATATTTTCAAGCCATTTCCTCCAGCATTACTCACTCCCTTCTAGTGAAGTCTGAACAAGTTGGTTAAATTAGCAAAAACTTAAAAGAGTCCTTTTGCTGAAGACAGTATGGTAGACACTATTGGGAAATCTGAAGAGGCAAAGATCCTTTGCCAAAATCTTCTTAAGGAACCAAAATACACTACATATAAGAAGCATATGGGTTCCCTGGTTCCTCAGATGGTAAAGAATCTGCCTGCAATGCAGCAGATCCTGGTTCAATCCCTGGGAGGGGAAAATCCCCTAGCAAAGGGAATGGCTACCCACTCCAGTATTCTTGCCTAGAGAATTTCATAGACAAAGGAGTCTGGCGGGCTACAATCCATGTGGTCACAGTCAGACACGACTGAGGGACTAACACTTTCATTTTCACTTTTTTAAACAAATTAATATATATGGATATATATCTGTATTTTTAGAAGGAAAGTAGCAGCAATGTTAGTAACTGTGGTGTGATGGGCAAATCTATCCAGTGTCAGGGAAACAAATGACCATACCCAATTCTGCAGCTGTACAGAATTTAATACCCTTCAAACAGTAGTGTGGGGAATATTGCAGACAATTCTGAAACGACAATTAAAGCTGATTTTTTTTTTTTTAGATGACCAGGTTTGTTCCTTTTTAAAAAAAAAAAAAAGCTGATTTATATTTGTAGAATGTAGGAAACAAATCACCTTCGAGATGGAGCTATTTTTAAAGAAAAGTATTGCTACCGTGAGTGAGCAAAAACCACCGAACGGACTCATCTCGCCCCTTCGTCCTCACTAACCTGCTTCTCCATTCCCCAGGTGTGCTCCGCGGCCCTGGTACTATCCACGAGGTGGTGCTGAAGCAGGTGATCATTCCCCGCTATCTGAAGCCATTCCCAGTGGAGCCATAACACCCTTGGTCTTCCCTTGCCTCCAAAATCTGAGCTGTCAACCGACTTCTGCACGCTTAATATGCAAATCTGAACTCTGCGGGTATCGCACCGGATGCCCTGCCAATAATCTTTTCACTGATCCCTCCTGTTGGCCACCGTCACCATGCCTTAGACTCATGTCAATTCCTTTGACGGGGTTATAATAGCTCATCCTACAAGATCAGTTTAAATGTATGTGATTCATTACACGGTGTCATTCTTGAGACAAGGACATGCATAATGGAAATACACACCCAAGAGAAGATGTGGCTCCTTGAATATGTATTGGTTATTTTCTTTTTTTTCTTTCTTTTTTTTTTTTTTTGAGCGCATTCCTAATCCAGAATGGTTTGCAGTCCACATTAGATGGAATTGCGTGTATCCTCAGCCTTGTCCCCTAAACTTTGGGGAAGATATGTTTCCTGAGATTAAAATCACTAGCTAACGGTTTCCTGCCCCGCTTTGGCCCCTCAGCCTCCTCCTGCCTGGCTGGGGCCAGATTCGCGAGAAACGGTGTCCACAGCCCTTCGCTGTGCGAGGGGATATCCAGATTCCGAGGTCTTCGGCTGGATGTAGTGCCTCTTAAACCCAGGACCTACCCCGTCCCTCCCCATCCTCCCCTCCGCCCGCCCCGCGCCGCCCTAGGAGGAGTCTAAATGTCCGCTTCCCCCGCTGAAGGGGATTGTAATGCGTAAACAGGATTAACTCTCTCTCCTCCAGCTGCGCGGATCGGCCCGCGCGCGGCCTGCGGGCCGGAGTGAGACCCATGGGTGCGCGGAGCGCGCGGCTCGGGGAGTGGGGGATGTGGGAGCACGGGACCTCCGAGCTGTCCCTGGGGCCCGCTTCCTCGCCGAGGGGGGCTGGGGACCACAGCCTGGGGAGCTGCTCCTGGGAAGCCGGGGCTGCCGGCCGTGACGGCTCGGGCTCCTAGCGGCAGCCACCGCTCCGCCACCTCCCTCTCCCTCCCCGCGCTTCCTCTCCGCCCACCGCGCTCCAGCCGCCCGGTCGCCGCCGGCTCAGTCCTCCGCCCCCCCGGAGCCGCCGCGCCCGCCCGCGCCCGCCCGCGCCCAGCCATGGGAGACCTGCCGGGCCTCGTGCGCCTGTCTATCGCCCTGCGCATCCAGCCGAACGACGGCCCGGTTTTCTACAAGGTGGACGGGCAGCGCTTCGGCCAAAACCGCACCATCAAGCTGCTCACGGGCTCCTCCTACAAGGTGGAGGTGAAGATTAAGCCCACCACGCTGCAGGTCGAGTGAGTGCGGGCGCGCGCCGCGGCTGACCGGCCTGTCTTGGGATACGCTGGGTGGACCGAGGCTCCCGGCACAGCCAGAGCCTCTCCCGGGCACCTCTCACCTCGCCGGGAGGGCCCAGGAGATTTTGTGGCGGGGGGGAGGTATGAGGTCAGCTCTCTGCTCCCTAGGTCATCTCCTTCGCTATTCTCGCTTCCCTCCACGCTTCGAAGGGTGAGGTGTTTAATACTGCAACTGGAAGCCAGGGGATCGGGGGCTTTTTCTTGTAAATTTCTCATCCCTCTGTCCAGCCATTGATGCGGACCCTCAGGCGGCCGGGGTGGGGCGGAGGGGAGAAGCTCGCCTTGGGCTTCACCTACCGCAATTCCGGTTCATCTCCGCCGGGTTCTGCAAGACTGAAGGAGGCAGAAAGGCTGCGTAATGAGGTATAAAATTGGGGGTGGCTGATTATTGGGGCTTCTTAAGGATGCTCGCCACTCATCCATCAGCCATTATGAGCCTGGAACCCCGGGGCTGGAAGAGCAAGACGGAGGGCAGCCTTCCCCGCTTAGGCCTAGTTTCCCTTGCCTGGTGTGTTTCTTTTTCTCCTGAATTGTCTGTTCAGCCTGGTGATGGGATTAGCAACATCCTTACAACAAAAGGATGGTGGTGTGTGTGTATCTGTGTGTGTGTCTGTGTGTGGCAGGAATTATCTCATCTCTGCTATCAGAGGTGGTTGTAACCTGTAAACCTCAGGCTAGAAAGTCAGTGAGGAAGGGTGCAGGAACTTATGGGGAAGTATCCTTTACCATAAGAGGTGGAGTCCTTTACCTCTCAGCTTCTGCCTAAGCATGGTGTGAAGTCTAATGTGGAAAGAGGAAAGAAACCACCCCGTATTGTATCTACTACCATTTGCTGAGCTCAGAAGGTGGGGTGGAGAGGGCTGATAGCTTAAGTCTTCCCCAGTAGACCTTAATTCAACAAAGTTGTGTCGGCCAGTAGACTTTTAACTCAACAAAGTTGTATTGGCCTTCTAGGTGCCAAGCTCTCGTTGAAAGACCTAGAATCAAACCTGGCTTGACTCTGATGCTCTTGGTCCATTTACTTGTCAGCATCCCCAGCAGCTCCAAGCATCCATGATTCTCACATTTCCCAGTGTTCTGTGCATCTAGATATGATCTAGACTTTTCCTTACCCATCTTTCCTGGCAAACCCTTCTATCAAGTTACCTGGTCTAGTTCCCTCAGGATAGTTCTCTATTTTTCAAGTTAATCTAAAAATAAATTTGTGTTAATGAAAAAACTTTTTTTCTTGTTATACTTTAATTTTATCAAAGTGCTTCAATGCCCTAACCAGTGGTTCTCAAACCTGAATGTACATGAGAATCATCTGGAGGGCTCTTTAAAACACAGATGACTGAACCTCACCTTAAGTAGATGTAGTAAACTCTAGCACTAGAGTGGAGCTTAAGAATTTGCTTTCTGATAGATTGGCAGGTGATACTGACATTGCTGGTCCAGGGATGACACTTCAAGAACCATTACTCCACTGGGAAGACCCAGAGGAATCGGGTGGAGAGGGAGGTGGGAGGGGGGATCGGGATGGGGAATACGTGTAACTCTATGGCTGATTCATATCAATGTATGACAAAACCCACTGAAATGTTGTGAAGTAATTAGCCTCCAACTAATAAAAAAAATAAAAAAATAAAATAAGTAAATAAATTAAAAAAAAGAAAAAATAAATAAATAAAATGGAGACCCTACAATCTATTTCTCAGAGTAGTTGAGATTAAATGAGATAACATGTAGTACTCCTAACATAATAGTAAATGCCTTTTTATTCTCCAACATGGCCTCTTCTCCCCCCTCAAATCACTTTAATGCTATTGTCCTTTGTGGTAAGTCAAGAGGAGAAAACCCAAGTTGGTGTCAAATATAATTGTTGCCCTCATCAGGCTAATAAGTAGCTAAATGATTAAATATTTGCTTATGTTTATTCTCCATTTGTACAAACTAAAAAGATCATTACATTGACCATTTGGTATTGCCTGGACAAAGTGTAAGTAGCATGGTCTTATGATACTTGTCATGTTTAAAAGAATCTAGGTGACCTCCTTAAGAATCAGCTGAGGTTCGCAGTTACAGAATGAAAATGTCAACAGTAGCAGCAGTGAATGTCACAGGGCTCAGTCACCTATGGGGCCTGGAGGCATTGTGTCCTGGGATCCTGACGATGTGTGGAGTAGTGTCTGACTAAATGCATCTCAAGCTGGTTTCCTTAGGTGTATTTAATAGACCTTAACAAGCTCTTTAGATCATATAGTACTGTATGATGTTATTCAGTTGCTAAGTCATGTCCAACTCTTTGTGACCCCATGGACTGCAGCACTCCAGGCTCCCCCCCCCCAAAAAAAAAGAAAAAAAAGAAGAAAAAAAAAAGAGAAAAAAAAAAAAAGAACCATTACCCTCACATGAAGAAATTATGCAGTGAGAATTTTTGGTATATGCCTGGCTTGAGGAAGAGTACCCCCCAAATCATGGGACCCCTAATGTTCTGTTGTTGGAACAGAAAAAAAATTATTAGAGAACTCATTCAGTGGTTCTGAATTCTACCTGTGCATTAGGATCACCTCTGCAATGTTAAAATAAACTTACAAATGCCCAAACCACACCCCAAGCCAAGTGTTTGAGATAGGCTGGGTATAGCTAGATTTTTAAAAGTTCCACAGATGAGAAACTAAAGAGGAAGACCATTGACAGAATCTGACTTAGCCTTGTACAAGTATTCTGGATGAGAATACTCATGTCAATCCAGAGAGATTAAACAGTTGATCTAGGTTCACATGACTGGTTAGTTGGGAAAGACAAGCTCCCTAAAGTTTCAGAACTTTCTATCACACCACAGTGTCTCTGTTAGCCAACCCTGTATGGTTTTTGCCCAGGGTTATGGTCCACACCAGGACAGGGTGCCTAAGCTAATTTCTACCATATATGGTCAACTCAAGTCCATTGCAGGAACATTTCCATCGGTGGTGTGGTTGTCCCACTGGAACTGAAGTCTAAAGAGCCTGATGGGGACAGAATCGTATATACGGGAACATATGACACAGAAGGTGTGGCCCCAACCAAGAGTGGAGAACGGCAGCCCATCCAGATCACCATGCCGGTAAGGTCTGCTTGGGAGTGTTGGGGTGTGATGCCAAAGCAAATGGAAACCATGTAAAAGAAAATAATCACTATTTTCCCTTAAGAAAGGATATAAAATCAAATATTATGAAGTGTTATATCAGCTCATAGTTTCATATATTTTTTCATAATGTCCCAGTTGTTGTTTTAGTCTCTAAATCATGTCCAATTCTTTTGTGACCCCATGGACTGTAGCCTGCCGGGTTCCTCTGTCTAGGGGATTTCCCAGACAAGAATACTGGAGTAGGTTGCCATTTCCTTCGCCAGAGGATCTTCCCAACCCCAGGAGCAAACCCACATCTCCTGCATTGGCAGGCAGATTCTTTACCCCTGAGCCACCTGGGAAGCTCAGTGTCTCAGTACGGTTAATTAAATAATCCATGCTTCTCCAATGATCAGTTTTACAGTAATTTCTTTGTGACAAAAATATAATTCTCTCCCTACATTTTTGTTATCTGTTCCATTGATCTGCCTATACTTATGCCACTGCTGCATTGTTTTTACAGTATATGTTTGTGTATTTTATAATTGGCCACCTTACGGAACTTGCTTACTAAAATTCTTCATTCAGTGATCTTGGATTTTTCAGGTAGACAATCATAATCTATTAATACATTTAATTGTGTCATTTTCTGGGTTGTTTTTTTTTTCCTGCCCTTATTGCATTGGCTAATGTTTCTAGAATAACATTTTCCACTAAGAGTGATAATCCTTATCTCCAGCATTTCACTATTAGATATACTGTTAGTTTTGAATATTTATCTTGTTAAAGCATCCTTTTACTGGTTCATTAAGAGATAATTGGGAGATGTGTTGAATTTCATTTCATTCCTTTATCTATCTATGGAAATAATTTAAAATACTAAACTTCTCTTTATTTCTTAAAAGAAACCCTACTTAATGTCATTTATCATTTTTAATATGTTATTACATTGAAAATGCTAATATTTAAGGGTTTTAATTTTTAATTTTATAGTTGTTTTGTTTGATTTATCAGCAAATATGTAAAGACTTCCTCTATATATCAGGTATTGGGAGAAGAGTGGTGAACAGAATAGATATCCTTGGCTTCATAGGGCTTCTAATGTAGAGGAGGAAAACATACTTTATACAAGATTATCAATAATAAAGTAAATAATTATTATTGTACAAAATGTGCTAAAAAAGTAGTGGTACCCTTGGGACATATACCAGGGCTCTTAGTCTAGCCGAAGATTTAAGGGATGGCTTTCTTAAGAGCTGAGAGAAGAGGGAACATTTGAGGAGAAAGGAGCTACAAAGATCAACAGCTGGAGGAGAGCAAAATGTGTTTCAAGGAATGAGTAACCCAGCATAGCTTGAGCAGACAGTGAGGTAGAGACTGACTTAAGATTAAGATGGATTTAACCCAACATTGTAAATCAACTATATTCCAACAAAAAATTTTTTAAAAAAAGATTAAACTGGAGAGGTAAACAGAGCTCAGATGTTAGAGGGCCTGCTTATTGAATTTATCTTCATGCTTCTGGGACTCCATTGGAGGTTTGTAAGATTTAACAAATCACATGGTAAGTATATGTTTAACCATATAAGAAATATCCTGATTGTTGTACCATTTCATATTTTTACCAGCAATGTATAAGAATTCTAGTTACTTTACCTACTTAATTATATCAGTCTTTTAAGTTTGGAAATGCAAAAGACCTACATGAGCTAAAACATTTTATTTCATGATCTATATTGTAGTCTTTAAATTGGATAGCCGAAATCTTTCAGCTTTGTTTTATTCAAAGTCATTTTGACTATTCTAGGTCCCTGGCATTGTTATATAGATTTTAGCATGAACTTGTCAGTTTATTCTCCAATTCTTCAGGAACTGGAATATTAATTGGGTTTGCAAATTGGGCAGTTTGAAAAGATTTGACACTTTAATATTGAGTCTTCTGATGCACAAATATATCTGCTTATTTAGGTCTTCTTTAATTTCTCTCTATAATGCATTACAGTGTTTCCTGTACAGGTTTTATACACATGTTGTTAAATTTTTCTTTAAGTATTTCATATTTAAGCACTATTATATATGGTGGTTTACTATTTATAGAAATAAAATTTATTTTTTTCTATATTCATCTTGAATTCTGAGGCCTTGCTAATCTCACTTATTAATCCTAATAAGTTGTTCAGGATTTTTTTTGTAGAACACTTAAGCTATTCCATGTTTGATATAATGTCTTCTGCAAATAAACAGTTTTTCTTCTTCTTTTTCAATTCATATTCCTTTCATTTCTGTCTTGATGGCAATGCCTAGGACCTTCAGTTTGATGCTAAGTAGAATTGATGAGAGTGGACATCTTTGTTCCTTAATCACAGGAAGACAGCATTCAGTTTTTCAACACTAAGTACGATGTTAGCTGTAGGGTTTTTTATTAAATGCCTGTTATCAGGTTAATGAAGTTCCCTTCTACCACTAATTTACTAAAATTCTCCTGAGAGGTTTAAAAAAATATGACTGTGTCATATGTTTTCAAATATTCTTTTTATACCTACTGGGATGATCATATAATGTCTTCTTTATCCTCTGGTAGATTTTATTGTTTATTCAATGTTGAAACAACTTTGAGTTATTGAATACTAGGATAAATACCAATTGGTCAATGGTATGCTCCCTGTATATATGACTGGATTTGATTCATTAACATTTTATTGAGGACTTTACATCTGTGTTCCTGAGAAATATTGGTCTGTGGTTTTCTTTTTTTGTATTGTCATTGTCTAGTTTTGGTATCAGAATAATAATAAAATTATTTGAAAGTTGTTCACTCTTCTGTTTTCTGGAAGAGTTTATATTATTCTTATTAAAATATTATTTTTATTTAATGTTGGTTAGAATTCACCGATAAAGGCGTGCATTTCATTTTATTTAAAGGTTTTGAGTTACAAATTCAACTTCCTTCTTTGATAACGGGCTATTCAGGTTTTATTTCTTGAGTTGATTTTTGTGATTTGTCTTTGATTATCATTCATTTTTTTCAACTAAATTGTCAGATTTGTTGGCATGAGGTTGTTGGTAAGAACCCTGAACCATCCTTTGATATGTTAGGATCTCTAATAATGTCCACTCATTCTTTATGTTTATAATTTGCCATTCCTCCCTTATCCCCAACCAGTCTAGCTAGAGATTTACCCATTTTATTGGCTTTTTCCAAAATCCAGTTTTGTTTTCATATGCTTCACTGACCCATTTTTCTGTTTCATTGACTTCCAGTCCTATCTGAATTGTCTCTTTCGTTTGCATTAAAATATTTTAATTTAGGTTATATACACAGAGATAGAATTTGAGTCTATAAGTTAATGTTCTTACCAAATTTGAGTTATTTTTAATTACTATTTTGCCTCAAATTCTTTTCAACTTTATTCTCTCCCTTTCTTGTAGTGCTTCAATTACACATTGGACAGTTTGGTGTTATCCTACAGGTCTTTAAGGTCTTGTCCAGTTTTCTTTTATGGATCTCCAAATTAGATAATTTCTATTGATATATACTCAAGTTCACTGTTTTTTTCATCTGCCCCTTGTTTTCTGATTTTTTTTCTATCATTATATTTTTCAGCTCTAGAATTTTTATCTGTATTTTCTGTAGTTTCCATTTCTCAAGGTTCCTTATCTGTTTGCCTATTTTGACCATATACCCCTTTACCTCTTTGAGCATATTTATAATTGCTGGTCTGAAATATTTATTTGGTAAATCTAGTATCTAGCCCCGATTAGAGCAGGAATGACTTTTTTCCTGAATATGGGTCATGCTTTCATTACTTGTTTGATAATATTTGATTAGAAACTAAATATTATAGATGGTATATTATTGATTTTAGTTTATTTTATTCTTTTGAGGATTATTTTCTTTTTGAGTTACATTCCTGGACTGAAGCTGCAAATTCTGTCTTTCTAGCAGGACAGCAGCTGAAATCTCTGCTTAATTTTTTTTTCAACTTCCAGTTGCTGCTTTTCTAGCCTGGTCCCCTTTGTCTCAGTGGAGTTTAGCAGTCAGCTATGGAATCGGACAGTTTACACTAAGATTTTGGTATCCATCTACCCTGAGGTTTCTCTAAATTTCCAGTTTTTCTACCAGTCCTGAGCCGTTTGCTTTGGTACTTTCAAGCCATGAAGACTCCAACTTCTCAGGTTTGGGAATGCATTCAATTTAAAAAAAAAAAAAAAGGCAGCAAACTTCCAAATCTTATTCAGCATAACTTTCTCTTTCAAGAATAGATGCTTCACTTAGATGAAATCAACCCTGCTAACACCCTGATCTGGGACATCTGAGGAGCCTGGCATCTTATAGTCCATGAGGTCGCAGAAGAGTCAGACACGACTTAGCGACTAAACCACCACCAACCTCTTGAACTAGAAACAATAAACTTCTGTTGTTTGGTGGGGGGAAATAGACTCTTTACTGGTTTGTCTGCTTTTTCAAGCAGGAAAAACCCCCTCCCAGCAGCCTATACGTGCGATTAGCCTGTAGAATTATGGCGGAGTCATAGTCAGATTTTGGGTCTCACCTCTTCTGCAGCTTTCTTGCTTTCAGGATTTTCTCCCTAAATTTCCAGCTGCTCTTCCAGCCCAGGACATTCTTCTCCCTTTTCCAGTAGATAAAACTGCTATTTTCTTCTGCCAGAACTGCCTGGGATTGGGGAGCATCCTCAGGCAAAAAACCACAGGAACGGTTCTTAATTGTTAGAGTTGAGATCCTTCAAGAGTAACTCTGATTTCTGTCTTGCTTTCAAGCAAGTTGCTTTTTAAAGGCATCAAATAGCTTTTGTTTACATTTTGTCAGATTTTATAATTCTCTTTGTAAGTTTCATCCAACAGTTCCACCCCACTATTATCACCATTTTAAAAAACATTTCAATGTAGGACTTCCATTACCTGGTAACAGTGATAAGATTTGCCAGTTGTTAAAAATCAGTCTAGTAGCAATGTGTAGATTAGACGGGGAAATGGGCAAAGGACAGAAGGTCTTCACAGTTTAACATGGGGTGTTAGAGTTAATCGCTTTATAAAATGAATTGGGCACATTTTCATAGTTTATGTTCTGAAACTGTTTACATGGTGTATGATTTAGCTGTTATTTGAAAGTCTGACAGAATTTCCCCATAAAAGTCAGGATCCAAAGTAAAGATATTTGGAAAGAATATCCATAACTTTCAACTTAGTCCATAAGTTTGCCTTTGGAGAGGCTTTGAAGATTTTATTGAGTCTGTTTTAGTTGGTTTTCTGAGAAAACCATCCATTTCTACAGAAACACATTTTAAAAGGTATTTTTAGACTTCTAAAAAAATATTTGAAGGTCTCATATCCAGTAAAGGGCTGGTGGATCAAAATAAGTTTCTTTTATATCAAAGATCCTTCTATTCTAGTGTGTCAAGAATAGCATATGTATCAATAATTAGAGTTAAAGGAATGATTAACTGGAAGCAAAATTGGAAATGCATATCAGAATTTTATGTTTATTTTTATTTTTTAAAATTTACTGAAGTTTAGCTGATTTACCGTGTTGTGTTGATTTCTTCTGCACAGCTCAGTTACTCAGTCATATATGTTTATATATTTTCCGGAAAATCCTGGAAGACACTATATATATATATTCTTTTTCATAGTCTTTTCTATTATGGTTTGTCATAAAACATTGAACATAGTTCCCTGTGCTATACAGTATGACCTTGTTGTTTTTCTATCCTATATATATAATAACTTGCCTCTGCTAATCCCAAATTTCCTTTCCTTCCCTCCCCTACTCTCTCTCCCCCTTGGCAACCACAAGTGTGTTGTCTATATCTGTGAGTCTGTTCTTGTTTCATAGATATGTTGATTTGTATAGTATTTTAGATTCCACATGTAAGTGATATTATATGGTATTTGTCTTTTTCTTTCTGACTTACTTTGCTTAGTATGATAATCTCTAGGTCTATCCAAGTTGCTACAAATGGCATTATTTCATTCTTTTTGATAGCTGAGTAATATTCCATTGTATGTATGCACCACATCTTCTTTATATCCATTCATCTGTCAAAGGATATTTAGGTTGTTTCCATGTCTTGGCTAAATGGTGCTGCTTGAACATAGGGATGCATGTATGTTTTAAAACTTTACTTTTGTCTGGGCATATGCCCAGGAGTGGGATTGCTGAATCCTATGGCAACTCTATTTTTATTTTTTTGCAGGAACCTCCATACTGTTTTCCATAGCATCTGCACGAATTTACATTCCCACCAGTGGTGTACAGATCTCTGCCCTCTGTCCAGCATTTGTTATTTGTAGACCTTTTTTTTTTTTTTTTATTTGTAGACCTTTTAATGTTAGCCATTCTGACTGGTGTGAGATGGTACCTCATTGTAGTTTTGATTTGCCTTTCTCTACTAGTGATGTTGAGCATCTTTTCATGTGCCTATTGGCCATGTATCAAATTCTAATGAGAGCTCAAAAGGCCAGTGAGCTGACTTTAAGTTGTTCATTCTTTCACTGAACTGGTGCTGAGCACTGGGTCAGGTACAGAGGCAGTCACAGTAGATGAGACTGTATCCCATTCAGGTGGTCACAGAACAGGAGAGGAGACCTCCCTTCCCCACCTTCTCCCTGGAGCCAGAATGGGCTGAGGGGAGCAGAGCTATAACTTCCTCTGGTTTTAGAAGGGTGTGAAGTCATACTTCTTTTGCTGTAAGTTTAAAAAGAACACTAGGAAGAACGATTAACAAACAATTTAGAACTTAGTTAAAAACTTCTTAATTGGATTGGTAAACTAAGAACATCTACATTATTTTGAATAAGACTGAAATACGGTATTTTTTTTAGTATGAGTATAATTTAGACATATCCATTAAAAGAAAGATTTTATTACTCACAGTAAGTCTGGATTGCCTGTCCAGGTACCTGCTAAAAGGCTGGAGAGCTTTTAAGTTACTCAATACCTTTGGGGTATGTTGTGGGGAAAAGAATTTCTACGCTCTAACTCAAGAATCCTGAGTTCTATCTGTAAAGCCTAGATTCTTCCATATTATTTCTACTCTAGAAGAAGCAGGTGATTGATAGTTGAATGTTCCAGCAGTGATCACATAGCGTTAGGTTTGAGCATTGGCCATGCATTTGTGTTTTATTTGTAGTAGGCTGATTCTCAGGAAAACAATGGAAATTAGAGGTTTTCTGATTATGTCAGCAGCTCTGGTATTGAATTCAAATGTTCATTCCACTGGTGAAGCTTTCAGCTAATTTCATCATTATCCTGTGACATTTTTAAGTTACCATTATTATGACTCAAGTTTTTAAAAAGTGTAGACATACCATATTCTCACAGGCAACACTAAAACCTTGAACTATCCAGGTAAATACAATCAGTTAAGCAGCAAGTTCCTGGATTATTAAATTTACATACTTTATCAAGGGAAACATCCGTGGTGTGGGTGCCTTAGGAAACCTCTAGAATGTCAGAATTAAAACTGGAAGTTATAAAGGTATTAGGATGTCATCTTCTTCTATAATTAACTCTGTATTAGTCCCTCAGTTGTGTCCGACTCTTTGAAATCCCATGGACTGTAGTCTGCCAGGTTCCTCTGTCCATGGGATTCTCCAGGCAAGAATACTGGAGTGGGTTGCCATTCCCTACTCCAGGGGATCTTCCTGACCCAGGTCTTCTGCATTATAGACGATTCTCTGTCATCTGAGCCATGAGGGAAGCCCCACAATTAACTGTGATCCCAGGCAAAGCTTAACTCAGTGGGCCTGTTTCTTTAATACAAATAGGTGAATTCTACTCTTTGATCACTAAGACTACTGTCAGCCCTAACATGGTATAAAAATTATAAAATTACCCTTAGGGTATGATACTAGTTGTTTGCTGAAGAAGTCAGATTCTCAAATACTGTCATTTAGGATGACACCAACTAGGACTGAAATCCAACAAATCCATATAGGATTCCTTTCTGGTTGGGTACAGGCATGCTGAGAAGTGTGGCTATGCATCCCAGCATCTCAAGGGATTTGCATGTTTCTTTAAAAAACTGTGAAATATCAAGACAAGATTCAGAAATGTGAGCTTTTAAAGCACCAGTAATCCCTGCATTTTGATTTGGTTCATTTTCAGATTAACTTTCACATAAATACATTCTATAGTTGCAATCATTTTTAATATATATTGTCCAACTTTCTACATATTTTAAAAATTTTAATGGTAATATAAGACTCTATCACAATGTATCATGATTAGACTTACCCAGATATTAGATATATTGATTGTCCCATCATAAAAAGTGCTATAATGTAAAATTTTATATATGTATATACATACATATATATATCTACTTCAATCTGAGTAAAAATATTTGGTCAAAAGAACTGAATCTTTAAGGCTGTTCTCCAATATGGCATTTTGGTGTTTTTTTTTTAAGTTGTACATACTATTTTACAATGTTACTAGCAATGAAGAAGCCTACTGACTTTGTTATAATTATGACATCACTGAGAATTACTTCAAATGTAATAGATTTTCTAGTTTACTTTTCACTATCACAAGAATGAACATTTCTACATGTCAATTTAATTTTGTTTCTTCTATAGATTGTTCTTTCATGTTTTGTCAATGCTTCTGTTGGAAATTATTTTCTTAAATCAGACTCCTAATAAAGAAAAAAATCTGTCATATCTATCCTATTTCTCTTACTCTTGCTTTATTTTATTTTTCATTGTGTAGAAATACAATTACACTAAAATTTTTCATTTTCTATTATGATTTTTTCTTTTAAAATGAAGATGGTTATTTTTTCATAGTTAACAGTCTATTTTGGGTTTCCCATAATTTTAGATTTTATGTGATTTAACTTTCCTCTAATTCAAATTTGATTTATGTTTATACCGCACATCATTTCCAAAAGATTTAAAATGGTATTTCACATTTTATGAGTCCAAGCAATAAAGCCTAGGTCCTTAAATATAATTTCTACTCTAGAAGAAGAAGGTGATTGATTGTTCCAACAATGATCATACAGCTTTTGGTTTGAGCATTAGCCATGCATCTGTATTTTATCAGTGATAGGCTAATTCAATTACAGCTGAAATTAGAATTAGCATTAATTGAAATTAGAAGTTTTCCTGATCAAGCAGCTGAAATGTTAAGTGAAAATTTCATTTTTGTGATGAAAGCTTTGCATATGCTTTAACACTATCCTATGACAAAACTTCTGTCAAGCTTAAATATTATACATTGCTGACACAACCACTTACATAAGTAATAAGGAAGTCTTGAGATGTCCAGGTAAACTCAATTAATCAAGTAGGTGAAGCTAGCAAGGAAAGCTGAATTAAAGGTACACCAAAACAACTTCTTATAAGTCTAGGGTTATCTCAAGATAGTTTCTTAGATTTTTAAACATTGGATAAAGGATGCTAGGATACTTGGCTATTTGGGAGGCTCTGTTCTTTCCTGATGCCTTTCCTTCTTTCCTGATCAAAAAATATTTCAGATGGATTATGAGATTATCTCTAAAGCATCAACTTTGTAAAAAAATCAAAATGAAAAAGATGTATCTAAACCTAAAAGAAATGGAAGAAATCCAAAGGTAAAAATGGAAGAAATCCAAAGATTAAAAATGGAAAACTCTGGTTACATAAATGTAGATTTCCTGTTAAATGTTGTAAACAAAGTTAAATTAAATTTTCCTTAAAAGGCAATTTAAAAGGCAAATGATACTTGGTGACATGTGAAAAGCTTGTTTATAACATGGATGGTTAAGCAGTGTTGCCTCGATTTACCACTGCCTGTGCAGACAATGCTGCAGCCCTGAAGCTGGACTCAGGATGTTATCAAATGCCATCTGACTTAGATTAGTGGCAGTGATCTCTTTATTCACATAATTCCAGAGGCCCTGGTACAGGAATTTATGAATGATACCCAACTCTAAGGGCTTCCCCGACAGCTCAATGGTAAAGAACCTGCCTGCCAGTACAGTAGACAGAGGGGATGTGGGTTCCATCCCTGGGTGGGGAAGATCCCCTGGAGAAGGAAATGGCAACCCACTCCAGTATTCTTGCCTGGGAAATCCAATAGACAGAGGAGCCTTGTAGGCTACAGTCCATTGAGTCACAACAGAGTTGGGCACGACTTAGTGACTAAACAACAACACCCAACTCTAAAAGCTCTCCACCCCCACCCCCACTTCAAGGAGTATTGCTGACTTGTATTTTAATGGGACTAATTCTCTACTTAGTCCCTTCAAGGAGAGAGCCCAAAGGGAGATTCTGTCTGCATTATGATAAGTCATCGCATTATTCCCCTTCTGGTTGGCCCTCTTAGACAAGAGACTGGGGGGAGTTTGGAGGAATGAGGCAAGCAGTACATGAGCTTGTTGTGAACCTGTGTTGTGCGGGAAGGTGGCCTTACACATGCATTCCCAAACATAAAATGTGTTCCTCCTGTCAACTCTTTCTAATATTTTGGCACAATCTGTTACTTCATATATAAAGAATTCTTAGAAACCAGTAAGGAAGAGAACCTTACTGGACATAGGAAATTGAAAGAGAAGGACATAGGAAATTGAAAAATAAGCAAAAAAAAATAAAGAGGCAATTCACAAAGGAATGCAAATCATCAATAAATATTAAAAAAAGACTTTCACTATTATACATATATATATATATATATAAATAATACAAGGCCAATTTTCACCCACAAAATTGGCCAAATATTAAAAAATAATACTACTAGTTCAGTGCTAGTGTATTTCTTTGTGAAATATGATTTACTCTAAATTGATTTTGAGTCCTGCAAACTTGCTGAATTTGCTTGTTAATTGCTTCATAGTTTTTGCACACATTTTTATCGTGAATTGAAAGTTTTGTTTCCCTTTTTCCCCTTCTTGCCTTAATTAGGGCCACTAATACAGTGCTGAACAGGAATAGAAGCAACTGCTCTCCTTGCCTTATTTCCATCTTATAGGGAAAGGACTCGGTTCACTTAACGTTGAAGGTGATGTTAGCTATTGTTTTTTTATTAATGGCCCTTAATCAGACTGAAGAACTTTTCTTTTATTCCTAGTTTGCTGAGAATTTTTATTATATATGATAATAAAGTATAAGGATGGTAAAAGGTATAAATAAGGATGGTATAAGTATAAATAAGGTATAAGGATGTTGAATTACCACATGTTCTTTCTGCATTTATTGATATGATTACATAGTGTTTCTCCTTTATTTTGTTAATATGGCAAATTACACGGATTTTCAAATATTGAACCATCCTTGAGTTCTGAGGATAAACCTCCAATGTAATATCCTTATTATGTATTGCTGGATTTGATTTACTAATATTTCAAGCAAATAAAATTATATGTAAGTTTTATGCATAAATCCATAAGGAATTTTTGTCTGCAACTTTCCTTTACCCATAATATTTTGGTCAGGTTTTGGTATCAGGGTAATAGTGGCTTCACAAAATGAATTGAGAAGTATTGCTTCCTCTGTTATGTAGCATCAGTATTTTCCCCTTAAGTGTATGAATTTATCATTGAAGCCACTGAGCCTGAAATTGTCTTCCTGGTAAGAATTTTAATTACAAATTCAGTTTCTTTAGTAGTTAGAGATTTAGTGATAGTTTGTGTCTTTCAAAGAATTTGTACATTTGTATACCAAATGTATTGGTATATGTTGTTGTTTAGTCTCTAAGTTGTGGCCAACGCTTGCAACCCAATGGACTGCACCCTGCCAGGCTCCTCAGTCCTTGAGATTTCCTGAGCAAGAATAATGGAGTGGGTTGCCATTGCCTTCTCCCAGGGATCTTCCCAATGCAGGGATTGAACCCATGTCTCCTGCATCAGCAGGCAGATTTTTTACCACTGAGCCACCAGGGAAGCCCATATTGGTATAAGGATCCTAATCTAAGGATTCCATGTTGTTACCAATGTAGGATCAATAGTGATAGCGTCTTTCATTCCTAATATTGGTAATTTGCTTTCTTTTTCCTACTCAGTTTTGCTGGGATTTATCAATTTTAAAGATAGTTTTTTAAGAAGATTTTAGTTTCATGAGTTTTTCTTTACTGTTTTTCCTTTTTCTGTTTCATTGGTTTCTGCTCTTTATTGCTTTTTTATTTGCTCTTTATTGCTCTTCTTACTACTAGACTAGCTAAAATTAAAAGAACTGGCAATGTCAGCTTTTGGAGAGAATGTATCAATAGAACAACTGAAACTCATATTGCTGGTGGAAAAGTAAAATGGCACAATCACTTTGGAAAAGTTTAACAATTTCTTATGAAGTTAAGCATACTTATAAGACTTAGAACTGTTAGCCCTATCTATTCAGCTAAGAGAAATGGAAAATAAGGATTTACTAATAAAACTTCAAATGGTACAGGAATAGAGATGTTCAGAATCCAGTAGGAATTGGTAGGTCAGACCACAGTAAAAGTCACAGATGCTTATTTAAACTGAATTTGTTTACTAATAAAGTAACGTCATGTCTCTATCAATACAGTAAGTTGATTCTGTGCTCCTAAGTCAATGAATTTCTGCATCACTTTATTCTTGATGAATTTCACATGTCACTGGTGAAATTGAGTAGAATGGTGAATAGAGAGAAGTACTCTGGGGATTCTAGATCATATGGTTGTAAGACCACCACAGAAATTGTTTAAAATAAATTCTTCAGGACTTCCTTGGTGGTACAGTGATTAAATATCTGCCTTCCAATATAGGAGACATGAGTTCAGTCCCCAATCCGGGAAGATTCCATGTGCCATGGGGCAACTAAGCCCATGTGCTGCAGTTACTAACCCACGCTCTAGAGCCCATGAGCCACAACTACTGAACCAGCACAACTACCAAGCCCAAGTGCTGCAACTATCATCGCCCAGAGCCTTTTGTGCCTGGAGCCTTTTCTCTTCAACAGGAGAAGCCACCACAATGGGAAGCCCATGTACTGCAACTAGAGAGTAGCCCCTGCTCTCCACAACTAGGGAAAGCCCGCACAGAGTGAGAAAGACCCAACACAACAGGAAAAATTTTTTAATAAAATATTTACTGTTTATTAACAAGTCAAGATTCCTCACTTGTTACTGAGGACAACAAATGAGTCTCCTCTCCTTAGAATCTGATGGGTTTCCCTTCACATTGGTTGTGAAATAGAAGTGTACCAAGGCTTGTAACTTGTAAGAACACTAAAGTAAAATGTCCAGGTATATAGTAGAGTGTCAGTTTCAGAATACGATAGACTGGGTGGCTTAAACACCAGATATTTATTTCTCACAGTTCTGGAGGCCGGAAATCCAAGATCAAGGTGCCAGCAGACCTGGTGTCTGATGAGAACAGTCTTCTTGATTCACAGACAGCTTCTTTCTTACCGTGTTCTCACATGAAGGAAGGGAAAAACAGATCATCCCTCTCATGTCTATTTTTATAAGGGCACTAATCCTATTCATGAGGGCTCCATCTTCCTGCCATAATTACTTCCAGAGGACCCCACTTCCAGATACTATCACTGGGGATTTAGGCTTTACCATATGAATTTGGGGGAGATACAAACAGTCTGTAGTGGCATCCTAAAACATTCTACACGTGACAATTCATAGATATTCTTCTCATTCAGGGAGAAAAAAGAAACACTGTTCAGTAGCTTGTAGCTCATTTGCTTGTACACTGGTTATCATTTTCTGGATGAAAATTAGGAAACCTAGGTTCTTGACTTGCTCCTACCACTAGCTGGCTGCACAGTACTAGAGCAACTCACTTAACCTCTCTGAATTAGTTCTTTCATCCACAAAATGGAGATGTTAAAACCAGACACAAGACTGAATGAGATAAAGGATAGTAACTGTGTATTTTAAAAAAGAGAGCTATTAAATGCACAGAATTATCCTGTGTCTAATTGCATCACTGGGGAGCTTGCCTGGGTAAATTTTCCTTGGAAGGCACAGATGGGTTGGGAGCGGGTAGAAAGCTGTGTAGTTGTTTCTGTTCTTCAAAAGCAATGTCAGTTTTGAAGACCCCATCTGTTCTTAGCCAGAACAGAAGAAAGCCCGAGTTAGGGAGATGGCCAGGAAATAGAGCTCCAGAAGGAAGAATAGAAAGGGCGCTTATGAGAAGTTAAAACAATTAAGATGTGGGAGAGAGGAAAATACATGCCTAGTCAGCAGCAGTTAAGTTTACTGTAACATGACCTTGAGTCCAACATTAATAAAAGAGAAACAAAGTAGAATCTTTAGCTGTGACTTGCTGTCAACATATTTCTGTTTTGGTTTACTGTGTTACTGAGAATTCTTGGATGGAGACTTTCTTAGTTGTAAGGTTACTCAGATATTAAGTGTAGTGCCTTAAGGGCTTTTGTTTTTGTTTACTGCCTGTGGTCTTAATCATCTTTGTTTGTTTTTGTGACTAACTTTTATTTATATCTATTTCCAAAAAGGCCTCAGTATTGTTTCTCCCACTTACCTAAGCTTGTTTCAAGCTGCTCCTGCGAAAGTTTAGTTGGTGTTTATAAAATATTTTTAGAACTTAATTCAGTTGCACTTAAAATGTACAGTATCCTACATTGGTCAAAAATAATAGTAAGTCATCTCGGTGTTTTGTAAAATGAGATATCAGTTTATTATTACCACTTAAGGGTGGTATTATAAACAAAGTTGTATCATACTTCATACTATGTATCCTTAATAGATTTTATTAAATCCCTAGGGTTTGAGGGATATTTGTATTAATTTTTCAGGGGTGATAGATCCATCTCACCATTTAAAATATTCTTTCTGCTTATAAAAGTAACATATTTATTGCAGAAAATTTAAGTAGAAAGCTAGAAAAAGTTTTCTTTGGGAACTCTTGTTAATATTTTTCCATTTTCTTTTCTCTATACATCTTAGTGTATTTGAGCTCATTTTCATCCATCTTTTTTCTGTTAACATTGTTTTAATCATCTTCTGTCATCATTAAAACTAAATTCCTAGGCTTCCCTGGTGGATCAGTGGTAAAGAACCCACCTGCCAATGCAGAAGACACAGTTTCAATCCCTGTTGCAGAAAGATTCGACTTGCCACTGGGCAACTCAGCCTGTGTGCCTGTCTCTAGAGCCCACCGACCACAACTGCTGAGCCCATGCACTGCAACTCCTGAAGCCCACGCGCCCCAGGGCACATGCTCCCCAACAAGGAGCCACCGCAGTAAGAAGTTCGGGGACCACAGCCAAAGCACAGCCCCCACTCACCACAACTACAGAAAAGCCTTCACGACAGCGAAGACCCAGTACAGCCAAAACTAAATAAATAATACATTTAAAAAAAAAACCCGAAATTTCTGTTTAGTGGTTATACATATTCAGAGTACAGATATACCACCATTTTTCATAATACTTTCCTAAAGTTTTAGGCTTAAACTGCTTCTGGTATTTGAAATTGTTTGCTGAGTTGATAGGTGAACAAGTTACAAAACTCTGAAAGTTTGTATTTCTTTAATTACTAATATGACTACATTTGAATATTTTTCAGAGTTAGCCAATTTTTTTAATGAACTGTTCAGTTTTATCCAAATGTTCTTAGTAGTTCTTAACATATTTTATGTTAAGGATATTAGCTATTTGGTAAAACTTGTAAATACAATTTTGGCTTAACATTTTTTTCTGATTATAAAAGTAAAATTTGATCATTAAATCTTTAAAGTACCAATAAGTACATAGAAGAAAATGAAACTTATTCCATCAGCATTAACATGTATAATTTTTTATTATTAAATTATTTATTATTATATTATAATTTATTATTATTATTATTATAATTTTTATTATCAAGCCTGCACTGGGTCTTCGTTGCTGCATGCAGGCTTTCTCTAGTTGCGGAGAGTGGGAGCTCCTCTCTAGTTGTGCACGGGCTTCTCATTGCTATGACTCCTCTTGTTGCAGAGCCTAGGGTCTAGGCGCATGGGCTTCAGTAGTTGTGGCCCCCGGCTCAGTAGTTGCTTCTCACAGGCTCTAGAGTACAGGCTCATTAGCTCTGACATATGGGCTTAGTTGCTCCACGGCATGTGGATCTTCCTGAACCAGGGACCAATCTCCTGTCCCTACACTGGCAGGCAGATTCTTAACCACTGTACCACCAGGAAAGTCCTGTATAATTTTAATGAAATTAATGCTAGACAGTCTTGTTGGTACTCTGCTTAGTTCAGGTAACAATACAGAATAATAGAAAATTTTTATTTAAATATTTACATTTAGACTTGTTACATAGTATTCCACTATATAGATATGCCATAATGAATTATGGATGGAAATTTATAATTCAGTTTTTCACTATTCTGAACACTGTGATGTCAAGATAAATTATAAGTGAAATTGCTATACCCAAGTATATTCACAGCTTTCAGTTCAGTTCAGTTCAGTCGCTCAGTTGTGTCCAACTCTTTGTGACCCCATGAATCGCAGCACGCCAGGCCTCCCTGTCCATCACCAACTCCCGGAGTTTACTCAAACTCATGTCCATTGAGTCAGTGATGCCATCCAACCATCTCATCCTCTGTCGTCCCCTTCTCCTCCTGCCCCTAATCCCTCCCAGCATCAGGGTCTTTTCCAATGAGTCAACTCTTCGCATCAGGTGGCCAAAGTATTGGAGTTTCAGCTTCAGCATCAGTCCTTCCAGAGACAAATTACCCTTCCAAAAGGCTGTGTAATTCAGTTCCCACTGGCAGGGTTAAGAATACCTGTCTCCTTGTTGCTCATTAAAAATCAATATTTCTTATTTTTAATCAACTTTGTTGCATTGTTTACATATAATAAATATACCATTTTAAGTATACTGATCAATGAGTTTTAACAAACACGTACATGTGCTCTTGTAACCACCACACCAATCAAGATGTAAAATGTTTCCGTTACCTGCAAAAAGTTGCCTCTGGCACATTTTCATCAATTATCTATCCCCTCCTCCTACCTCAGGTAACCGAGGTAACCACAGATATTTCCTCTCAGCATAGATTATATTCTGGGGCTTCCCTGATGGCTCAGCAGGTCAAGAATCCACCTGCAATGCAGGACACACAAGAGATGCAGATTAAATCCCTGAGTCAGGGAGATCCCCTGCCAGTAGGAACTGGCAACCCACTCCAGTATTCTTGCCTGGAAAACTCCATGGACAAAGGAGCCTGGCATTCTATCACTATAAACTACATAGATATACATATATATGTACATACATATATGGACTCATATAGTACATATATTCTGTGGGGGTCTGGATTCTTTTGCTCAGCCTGTCTTTTTTTTTTTTCAGCATGTCTTTGAAATCCAAACTTATTGCTGCCTGAATCAGTATGTTCTACTTTACTGTTAAGTAAAAAGCCTTTTTATATTAGTAGATATACCAAATGTGTCTATCAGCAGGTAAATGATGAAACATTTGGGTTGATTCCAGTCTAGGGCTTTTGTGAATAAAGCTGCATATTTGTACACAGGTCTTTAAGTCATGACTTTCTACAAAGAGAGACTTCATTTTCTTAGCTGAGAGAAGATTTGTGGACTCAAGGTACATCATCCACTGTTACAAGTCAAGCAAATTTTCCAAAGGCAAGCCAAATCTTGTTTTGGGATCAGATTAACAAGATGAGGCAATGGTGCAGGATATAATTTTGAAAGCATCTTGGAAAGCTATCTGGGAAGCACCTGATCACCCTTCCCCTGTGGCAGCCGCTAGCAGAAGGCTTCTATTGCTCACTGCCCTCCCCCCTCCACGTCTTCTGGCTCCTGACAAGTCTAAGAACCTGCTAAGTCAGTCCCTGTCTCCTCCCATGACAAGGGAGGGTCAGAGGAGAAAATAACAGCAGGCATCATGCTGTTTAATGCCAGGTCCCCTAAATAGCTCCAGGAGACGGTGGCAGGGTCAGGCTACCCCGCAGGCCACTTGAGCCCCTGCCCAGTGGCCTCTAGGGTATTCTGTACCCTCTTCTCAGCTACATGAGAATTGTGTGCTCATGACTCTGGAGAATTCTGTGCGGTGTTTTCAGGGCCTGTCTTCTGGAAGAAGGTGGCAGATTTCTTGAGAGCAAGGAGTATCCCTTATACAAATTTTTCTATGTGTAAGTCACACATATCCAAAGCTATGACTTTGGATAATGTATAATCAAAACCTGAGGCATGGGCATGGCTTATAAACACTCAATAGTACTTGAAAGTTAGCATCTTTAACAAGCAAATGCTTTCAATAAAATAGGTTTTCGTGGAGTTGAAATTAATGATGAGAGGGCAGTTGTATATTATGTTTAGTCATGTTGGACACATGTTATTTTGTACAACTGTTTTATTAAACAGAAACCAAAAGCAATCATTAAACACCATTTCTCCTCTTCTCTTCCCAATCTCCCTTCTGTGGCAAGCTCTGAAATTCTGAGATTCTAAGAGTGGTTTCCAGAACTTCAATTTAGGAAACATATACATTTGGAGAGTTATTTTTATGAAGGCAATATCATAGCAAATGCAATAAGTGTAATGGGAATATGATTTTATAGAGAAATAAATGACTTACAGATAGCTTTTCAGGAAGATCTCTCTTGTAATAAAGGAAGATCATTCATTACAGTAAAAGGCCTAAGCTTTTATCACAGGAGCCCGGAGTGATTATACTGGTTACTGAAACGTGAGGGGCAGAGTGTGGGGAGGAGGAGAGTTAGTCATTGCAAACCTCTTGGTGCAGGAATCTGTTCTTGCACAGTCCACATCGGTCAGGTTACAATGTTCCTGTAAACCTCCAACAAGATGAATGTTACTCTCGGTTCTGCAACATTTTACCTCTATATGAATAAAAAAGTGTTGTACTCTTAAAAGTCAGAACCTTGAAAATGGGCTATCCTGTGTATTTCAGGTAACATTCTTACCTTGAAGCAAAAACAATAGAATGCGAAGGTTAAAGTAAAAGAAACAGCTCTAATATGGAGTCAGATTTGTTCTTCCCTATTACACCTCTTCCAGGAACATCAGCTCTTGTCTATTGCTAGTGGCAGAATGAGTTTTTGATGGGGTGTGTTTCTCTTCCCTCAGTTCACTGACATTGGGACCTTCGAGACAATGTGGCAGGTCAAGTTCTACAATTACCACAAGCGAGATCACTGCCAGTGGGGAAGTCCCTTCTCCGTCATTGAGTACGAATGCAAGCCCAACGAGACCCGCAGTCTCATGTGGGTGAATAAGGAGTCCTTCCTCTGAAGATAGCACTTTCTGATGCTGCTGGACAGTCTCATCAGAGATCCACTTTTAGACAACCCAGCACAAGGCTTCACCGAGGCACACCAAACCATTGCCAGTGTCCCGTCTGGTGCCAAGGACCCACTAGCCCCGATTATTTTTGAAAGTGTAATTCCCCTCTGTTGCAATATCCCTGACACAAAAGATTGTGATGTTCCCTGCCCAAGAGGCTCTCTTTCTGTATTCTGTATTGATATCCCTGCCTCCAGTTGTTCTTGGTCACCCTGGTGACCTCTTGAAGGAGCTTCGTGGAATCTGCAGGCCCTGTTCCGCACTTAACTTCTCCAGTGATGACTGTGCTGTTCTGTTTCCAAGTTGAGTGCTTCCCTCTTTTTTGTTAAATGTTAAATAAAAAATAACAATGTGCGTGGGTTCCATCCCAAGTGTGCTATGGTAACATGTAACTTGCAATGTTTTCCAACTCTCAAAGCAGGCTTTGTGAAAATGTGATGCAAACAGCAGTCAATGGGACTCAAATATTGTGCTTTCTATAAACAGCTTGGCTTTTTCAGGGAAGGATGATGACAGAAGAAAAGGACAAATGTTTGAGTATTTATACCTTATTAGAACTCAAGTGATGTATTGTGCTGTGGCCTAGTGGAAGTAGGAAAGAGCCTTGTGTGGACCACTGTTAAGGTGACCAAAAGTGACAAGGTTACCTTTCTGGAAAGTGATTGTGGTGTCCAAACAGGCATACTGATGGCCTCCCTACTTTCCCCTTCACTCGAACTTTGTAAAACTGTGTATGGAAATGTAATCAACTTTTGATATTTCTTAATAAAGACATTGAAAATCATCCTTGACTTACTTTCTTAGTTTGGGCAATATCTGTTCAGTAGGTAGACCTCTGCTTCAGGTCAGCTCTACTAAGACTGTTCCCGAGTCCAAATTGGTACTGCTCACTGCGTGACAGGTCAATAAATCAAGAGACGATGTGTCGGGGGTCAAAGAATAGAACTTTATTTGGAAAGCCAGCAACCCAAGAAGATGGTGGACTAGTGTCCCAAAGAACCATCTTACCTGAATTGAATTCAGGCATCCTTCAGAATACTAAAAAGGGAGGCTGCTGCTGCTGCTACTGCTAAGTCGCTTCAGTCGTGTCTGACTCTGTGTGACCCCGTAGACGGCAGCCCACCAGGCTCCCCTGTCCCTGGGATTCTCCAGGCAAGAACACTAGAGTGGGTTGCCATTCCCTTCTCCAATTCATGAAAGTTAAAAGTGAAAGTGAAGTCACTCAGTCGTGTCCGACTCGTAGCCACCCCATGGACTGCAGTCTACCAGGCTTCTCGGTCCATGGGATTTTCCAGGCAAGAGTACTGGAGTGGGTTGCTATTGCCTTCTCCAGAAAAGGGAGGAAACGTGGCTGATTGTTGCAAACTTCTTAATGTCAGAGTCGTTTTTCTTGCAGCTGTCTGCATAGGTCAGGTCATGATGTTCCTGTAAACCTCCAATAAGACAAATGTTACTCTCTATCTTTTGCAACCTTATAATCTCTCTACGATTAGAAAAATGAGAAATTTTTAAAGGTCAGAGCCTTGAGAATGGGCTATCCTGTGTATTTCAGACTATAGGCGATATTCTTTTACAAAAGGTACAGAGCCAGCATGACAATGCACTGGCAACAGAACACAAAGATTAGAGCTAAAGGAATAGATCCAATATGAAGTCAAGTTTATTTTTCTCTGTTACAAGATCTCCACCTATGTTGCAAGGCCAGGGGGATATACCTGGAGGAGAATTAGCACACTTAACTCATAGGTCAATTCTGACCATTACACAGGGAATACTCCCCCTGGCCCCAGCAAAGCAAACCCAGGCTTGAGTTCTTGATGAACAATCAAAAAATGTCCCTCCCCCGCTCCATTCCTTCTTCCAGGGTGACCAGTTACCCATCAGCCAGCGATGTAGCTGAGCTCTTTGAGGATGTGGCTCTGTAACTGCACATGTCCATCAAGTTAGAGGCCTCCTTGCCTGCTCCTAGACACTGCAAGACACCTGGCACAAAGCCAGTACTCCATGCAGATTGAGGATAAATCTCTAAAATGCAAAGAAACATCCTTTTGAAAGGTAACTTAATGGAACTTCTCTGGCTGTCCAGTGGTTAAGACTCTGTGTTTCTAATGCAGGAGGGCTTGGGTTTGATCCCTGGTCGGGGAACTGGGATCCCACATGCCATGCAACGTGGCCAAAATTTTTTTAAAATATATATAAGTATATTTGCACATAGATGAGGGAGAAAAGAAAAGTAACTTGCCACTTGGTAACAATATTGTAATGTTCACTTGGGAAGCACAAATCCTACTGGGTTGGAAAAAGTTAGTTGGGGATTTGTTTCTTGCTGCCTGTGAACCTTCCATGTAAGAATGAAAAGTGAAACTGAAAGTCACTCAGTCGTGTCTGACTCTATGCAGTCCTTGGAATTCTCCAGGCCAGAATACTGGAGTGGGGACCCTTTCCCTTCTCCAGGGGATCTTCCCAACCCAGTGACATGAATCCAGGTCTCGTACATTGCAGGCGGATTCTTTACCAGCTGAGCCACAAGGGAAGCCCAAGAATACTGGAGTGGGTAGCCTATGCCTTCTCCAGGGGATCTTCCCAACCCAGGAGTTGAACCAGGGTCTCCTGCATTGCAGGTAGATTCTTTATTGCCTGAGCTATCAGGGAAGCCTGGGACTGTTGTAGAAATGAATTTGGAAGACTGGCCCCAGAACCTCTGCACCTGTAAGTTACTTACCTGCAATGAGGCCGGACTGCCAGCAGGGCACAGCAATGCCTTGGATTTGGGCTAATCGCGAGTGGTACTAAAAGAGAGGAGTATGCTTCTCAATCCGCTTGTTTTTCAAAAATGATAGTGTCTATTACAACTACTGCTACATGTTAGCATTCATCCATTCCTAATCACTGTATTTTAAAAGTTAACACTTGACTTCAAACATTGAGATATTTAAAGTAATAGATTTGCTACAGGCAGAGGCTTAAGCTTTCTTCCAGAATATCCAGGGGAAATGCAAAGTAAATGTAGGTAAATGTAGAGTAAATGTGAAAACTACATATCTTACTTAGCCTGTTGAAACATTTGCTGAGTAAGTATTCTCATTTGGGAAACAAGCTAGTGACTCATTCATCAGAGCCTTAGTATTTGTTTTGAGAGTTAGAAGCAATATCGTGACTTTGGTCATTTTCCATGTTTTTTTTTTGTTGTTGTTGTTTTGTTTTTTAACTAGAGGCTTCCATTTTTGAGCTTGGAATGACTTAAGGTAGGGCTGGGGGAAATATGGCGCACATCACTGGACACACCTTCCCACCAAAGAGAGAGAAGATGAACTCCGACCCAGAAGCTGGAGGGTCCAAGTCCTAGAGACATGCTGGGTGGGTTTCAGTGCTCACCATATTCTGCTTGTGGCTAAAATGAATTGGCTAGTGGAATTCTAATGCACATTAAGATTCATGGTTTATACCTCTACTTTGTACCCCTTATTTTTTTTTAAGAATGTGTGTGTGTGTTTCCCTTGAGGCTAGGAGGTAAGGTTGAATCCAGGGAGGTGAGGAGGGGATGAAGATGAAGTAAACAGGAAATCTTAACAGCTAATCTGCCACGTTAAGTGATCTCTCCTGGCATCTCCTGTTCTACTTATGATTGGACGCAAGCCCAGTCTCTCTGGCTACTTCTCGGCATAGCTCTCCTCCTACTCCTAAATTCAAGTGCTCAGCTATATCAAGCTGCTGAGTTGTAACTTTGCCCCTCGACCATCTGGAAGGGCTATTTTTATACAAGTTGTGGCCGTGTCTCTCTACTTCTAAGCATCGGATGGCTACCCAGAAGCTTGAGGAACTAGGCCATCCTTCTAATTACTATGATGACTGAAACACTTTGGAACAGGTGGAAGAGGAGAAATGCCTTTAATTTCTATTTTGTGACACCTTGCTTATTGAGAAGTCACTTATCCAGCCACCTAAACCATCCAGAATCCCAGTTGAGAACAGAAAACATGCCAAAAAGTGAAGATCTCCATCACAGATGTCACAAAGTCCAGTCACTAAAGGCTTAGGTCTTCTCTCAAGACCTCATGACTCATATTTTAAAGACAGTTCTAATTTATAGGGTGACCTGGTCTCTAGCTCTTAGAAAATTGGGAGCAGAGTAACTAGAGGAAAGATGGCAATTTGTAGGTCAATATACTGAAAATGATTTTTTCACAGAGAGAGGACAAAGAGAAAAAATATTGAAAGAAGGTAAGTCAAAAAGCATAATAGATAGGGACATAATTCTGAATTAAACAATAGTTTCTGTGGATATCAATAAAAATTGTTATACATAATCATGACTCTGATTTATTTAGGAAGGTGATCCATTATCTTCAGAAATGTTACATCATGACCCAGTGTTTTAAGAGTTCAGTCTGGAGCCAAGATGCCTCAATTCACAACCTGACCCAGCCTCTAATTAACTGTGTGATCTTAGGCAAGTCACTTAATATCTCTTTGCTTCCATTTTCTCAGTTGGAAAATGGAGATAATAACAGTATTTACCTTAAAGAAAGAGTTGTTGTGAAGATTAAGTAAGTTAATGCATATAAAATTAACTGATGGACACATAACATTATTACTTGGTGTGTTTGGGCCCAGTCATGTTCAACTCTTTGTGACCCATGGACTGTAGCCTGCCAGACTCCTCTGTCCATGAGATGTTATTTTAAAAGACAGGGAAAAAGTACATTTTCAACTAAAACCATTAAAATGCAAAGAGAAAAACTGAAGGTGTTTAAAAAGATACTCCATGCATGGGTAATGGTCAAAGTTTGTGTTTCGATTTTATAGAAAACATGAAGAAGGAGAAGGAGAGAAAGAAGAAGGAGGAGAAGAAGAGGAAGAAAGAGAAAGGGAAGAGGAAGAAGAGGGAAAGGAGGAGACGAGGAAAAAGAGAAGTAGAAGAAGGAAAAGGAGAAGAATGCATGTAAAGACAATATTTTTAATTATTTAAAAACAAATAGTTTGAATCAGTATATTTTCAGATATATTAGGGAAAGACTTTCTCCACCAACAGGTTTCATAGAGTCTCTTTTACAAAGAGCCAGTTCTTAATAATATGTAAACATCAGGACTGAATCAAAAAACTTAAAACCAGGGAAAGGTCAAAACTGATGTCAAAAGTTCTGTTTGTTATTTCTTTTAATCCTCCCAACAGCTCTGTGAGGTAGGCAGCACATGTCAAATCTCTGTTTTTTAGGGGAAAAAAAGTCTCAGATGTTGAAAAATAAGGCTCGAGTTTAAACAGATGATTTTATAAGAAACTATTTGTTCCTCAGTTTTCTCATTTGCGAAATGGTGACATTACTATCCACTTCCCAAAGTGTGTTAGGATTAAATAATATGTCACATGCAAAACACCTTCCTCCTGACACATTGTATTTTTTTTTTGACACATTGTATTTAAAATGACTTCATCATGTGCCCACATTCCTGCAGTGTTTACTTTTTTAAACTGGTGGTTTTGCCTTCCTTCACTTGCAGTCTACTAGGTCAATGCCTTTCCCTCAAAAAATTACTGTGGATTGATGAAATCTATATAGATGACTCTAAATTATTGTCAATAAATAGAAGTATTCCATTCCTAGAAACTCTGTATTTAGTTAGAAACCTACAGCTCTCTACAAACAGATTACTTGGAGAGAAACTTTACTCTTGGAAGTCATAGGAACTACTGTTAGAGCATTAGAAAAGACTAATTCCATATTTTCTTATCAAGTATGGTATTTATTTGGTATTAATACCAAATAAAAGTATGGTATTTTATTTACTGACAAGTGAAAAATATGACAATATTTTTGGCCCTAGTCTCGTGCTAGAACAGTAATCCTGACAGGCACTCCAGCCTCTGGCCATG
The DNA here is from genome assembly GCF_019320065.1 of Cervus canadensis. Taxonomy (NCBI): domain Eukaryota; kingdom Metazoa; phylum Chordata; class Mammalia; order Artiodactyla; family Cervidae; genus Cervus; species Cervus canadensis. The sequence continues at coordinate 63,079,458 of NC_057390.1, read as the reverse complement.
TGGATCTCTGATTCTCCTTCAGATAGTCAGAGCTGGTTCAGTTTCCTTGGCACCACACAGCCTGTACCCTCTGCTTGGAATGCTCTGCTCCATTTTCTACCTAGCAGATGCCTTGGAGCGCCAACTTAAATGTCATCTCAGCAATGAAGTCTTTCCTGACTCCTCTAAAATGTTGAGTCCAGAATTCTTCTGAAATCGTGTTTATTCAAATGTTTTCTTTGATGACCCCATTTCTGAAAACTGTCACCAGCTCCCATCTAACTTCTGCTTTTCTGAAGTTCCCTGGATGACTTCCATGTATTCTGACTAACTCGGTGAAAATGAGCTGACTCAATAAAAAAGCAATGAGATTCTAGAAAGAGCTAGCTGGCTGGCTGACTGGCTGAAAAAAAAGAAAAAAGAAAAAAAAAAAACAGCAAGAAGTTTGGGATTTATTAGCCTTTAACAGATTAGTTCTTCTCCCTTTAAAGCAGACTGAAAGTAGGCAAGTGGATGAGAAAGGAAAAGCATCTGAGTTTTCTGTCCGACATTTCTTAAAGTGAATATGACTTTTCATGTTAGTATCATTAATGATGACAGGATTAAGGTGCGTGGTTCTTGGAAAGAGTCTATTTATGTCAGGATCGTCATTTTGTGCTGCCCACCAAGTGTTTATAACTCTTTGCTATCTAGGCACATGACAGGATTGCACTCTCATGACAGGGGTAGGGCCATGTGAGAGGAGCTCAGGTCAATGAGTTGTGAGCAGAAATGACATGAGTCACCTCCAGGCTGAAATAGCCAACTGTCTGCACAATATCCAGAAGAGCTCTCTTTCCTTCACCACAGCAACTGGCCACTTTCAAGATGGTCCATCATCCTGCATCCTGATGTGAGAAGACACGGAGCAGAACCCTAGTCAACCTTTATTGGACCTGGAGCATAAACGAGAAATAAACTGTTCTCCTTAAACCTTTATTGTGAAAAAGTTGAAACAGAAAATGGAAAGACCTGGACAACAAAGACAGACAGCAAAAATCCACATACCCATCACCTGGACTTTGTAATTAACATTTTGCTATGATTACTTTATCACTTACCTATCTATTCATCCATCCATCCATCCTTGCATGCCTCTTTCTATGCTGTATCAATACTGCTTTTTGGAGGGGGGAAGAATGAGAAACTATTGCAAAATACTGCTGAGATTAGGTGGTTGTTTATTATCACAACATAGTCCAGGCTTTCCTTGCCTACAACATCTGCAGAGCCCTGGCCAGCTACTCTCTCTTTCTGTTGACGATGCTGTGTTAGTGGCAACCTCACTCCTTGCTTGAAGAAGAATTTAAAATGTTAAAATTACTTGACAAGAATATTGTTTGAATGTTCAGAAGAATTCAACATTAAGCATAAGAGCATCGTGAATTTCTCAAAGCTGAAATAGCTGTTTTTTTTTCCTTTGGTTTATCAGTCACTTTCTCTTACCAAAAAACATATACACACACACACACACACACACACACACACACACACACACACAGAGATTCTATAATACCAATATTTTTTTCTTAAGCTCAAAGCCCGCTTGGAATCTTGATTTTTCTGACAGTTTATTCTTTATGCTTGTATTTTGTCATGGAGTAAGAGTGTATTGGTATATGAGTGTGCTGGATATCCCCCCAAATCTAGATGATAACACCTTGAAATTGAATGAGTATGATCACACTGACAGTTCATTTTCAGAAGTCTCATGACTCTAGCCTAATGATTTCAGAGTCATGTGAGTTATACTCAGAAGAACAGGTATGATGGGTGTAACTTTAAATCATCAAGTTCCCATTACAAGAATGTTTTTCCTGAGCTAAGTAGCTCTTGCTCGTCTGAGTAGGAGGGAATAACTGAGCCAACTTGCCTGGGAAGACAGCCTAAGAACCCACTTAGAACTTGAGATCGTGAGCATTTGTCCTCATCCTATAGAAGTAATCTAACCTTGGATGAAGGGATGACAATTCCCTTTAAATATTGCACACAGGTTATCTTTTTTAGCTTTTCTACAGAGCTTATTAACCATTTCCTGTTTGGTTTTTTTTTTTAATGTGATTAAGGCCTTAAAATAAACCTTGGATATTCAAAGGGAGTGTCTTGGGTGATAGAATTGTTCTGTATCTTGTTAGTGGTGATACTTGCTGGCTCAGACGGTAAAGCATCTGCCCGCAATGCGGGAGGCCCGGGTTTGATCCCTGGGTTGGGAAGATCCCCGGGAGAAGGAAATGGCAACCCATTCCAGTACTCTTGCCTAGAAAATTCCATGGATGGAGGATCCTGGTGGGCTACAGTCCATGGGGTCGCAAAGAGTCAGACACGACTGAGTGACTTCACTTTCACTTTCACTTTCTTTTCATAAAGGTGTTAAAACTCAAAGAACTGAATGTAAGACACATGCACATACACATAAACAGAGTTAGTTTTACTGTATGTTTACTTTTTAAAAACCTGAACACACTGATACAAAAAGGCCCAGGAGATCAGAAATCAAGCTGTCAAGGTCAAACCATCTCTACAAAGCATCAGGGAATAAAATCCCAGAGCGCAGTCCACTGAACAGACTTCCAATGTGTGGCTATCAGGGCAGTCCTCTCCTCTTTCCTTCATTTGTATAAATCCTCCAGAAAACTGACAAGTGCAATGTTTCTCATAAACCAGCAGAGAAGAGTTCAATGTTTTTCACAGATGAGCTACTGATCCTCGTCGACGCTGGCATCCTGAGACTAAAGATCTGGCCACCCCTGAGAAGGCAGAACCTAGTAAATATGGGTCAGAGAAGTACCTAAATCAGAAACTGGGTTAGTTCAACTGGGTTAGCTTCAGTGGATCTGAGGAAGTCAGAGTCTGTAAAGCTGAGAAGGGGTTCACCGGAAGGAAAGTCACAGGAATGAGAAGTCAAGGTTAGCCTAGGCAGATCCACGTGGCTGAGGTTGCGGGGACCGGACTCTGGAAGAACTGGAGCTCTGCCCCCACTGAACATCTGCTGCTGGAAGACCCGCCTGCACACAGGTGCCTAACTCGTGTCCACCTCCTGTCTCTGCAAGGGGTTTGCAGTCTTGGCTTTTTGCTTTGGCCAATGTGGTCCTTGGCAGTTCCGCATTGCCTAGAACCTGGGATTCTTTTCAGAGCTCATTTATCTCAGGAGGGAAATTGCCTGAGCAGACTTGAAGGCAGGGGTGGGAGCCACCTGCTGAAGACAGCAGGGAGCATTTGGCAGGGTGGGTGGGGAAAGGAGGCAGAACAGAGGGAGGGGCCTGGGAGCACTCCCACTCTCTCCCTCCCGCCTGCATCTGGTGCCCCAGGAGTTGCTCTTGAGCAATGCCTCTCCAATGAGTTGGCGTGAACTTGTACTTGTTCCTCCCCGAGGGAATAAGGGAAGACAGGCTGAAAGCCGCTAAAATGTTTGGAGAACATCCAAAGGGAAGCTTTTCACAAATGCAACATATTAATGAAAACAGCTTGGGTCTGGCTAAATAGTGACTCTTGGAACAAAACAAACAGATGGGAGTTGACGACAATTGTTCTGAAAGAGAAACAGTCCAGCCCTTGTGCAGAGAGCCTGATGCTTCTTGAGAGTCTTCAGGGAATTCACTGCACTGTGTCTTTCTCCAGCTTACACTGATATCCATTTATTCTCAGGAGTACCAACAACCACCGCGTCAAGGGAACTCCTATGGGCTTAAGCACAATCTCCAATGTATGCCATCTCCAGGAACAAAGATTCTTTGCTTTTTCTGTTTTTCAAATTATTTGCTTTGCATTCTGGGGGTTGGTCTCTCATAGGTCATGGAATGATCTCAGATGCTTGTTAAAATGTAGATTCCTGAGCTCTACCTTTTCACGCCTGCCAAATTAAGTGGACTCTCTGGGAGGAGATCCAAAGTATCTGAATGCTGTTTACCAAGAAGGAGAGGGTTGGGGCAGGATGGAGTGGGAGGTTGAGGTTAGCAGATGTAAGCTTTTATATATAGAATGGATAAACAACAAGGTCCTACCACATAGTACAGAGGACTACATTCAGTATCCTATGATAAACCATAATGGAAAAGAATATTTTTAAAAGAATGTGTGTGTGTATATATATATAAATGAATCACCTTGCTGTTTAGCAAAGTGTACAGAAATTAAACAACATTGTAAGTCAACTACACTTCAGCTTTAAAAAAGCACCTTCACGATCCTTATCTCAAAGTTTAGAAACCATTGCCCTAAGGTCTTTTGATGGTAGTCCTTCTCTTTAATGTACAGTTATTCTTTCAACAAACATTCATGTGCCACCTACTCTGTAGGACAGGAAATGAAAAGAGTACTACAATAGATGTTCGAGTTGCTCATTGCCAGGTAATTACAATTAGATGTGGTAAATGCTATGCTAGAAAGTGATATAAAACACACGAAAGAATAGAGGAGGAGCCTGCAAGAGTTGGAAGGCAGCTTCGTAGATGGTATTTGAACTGCATCTTGACCAATGAGAAGAAGCCCTTCAGGAGGATGAGAGAAAGCACATTTGAGGCATAGAGAAGGTATGACAGGGTATGGGCAGGTGAAGGCATATGATCCACTCTGTAAGAAGGGATTCTGGGCGTCTGGAGCACAGGGGATAGTTGTGGGGGGTGGGGGGGAGAGGCCTAGACCTGACCACGAGGAGCTTTGCATAGACGCTGAGCAGCTTTGGCTTTCCTCTAAAGAAAATGGGAGCTGGGGGAATATTAGAAGCATAAGGTAACAGGATGGCATGCGTGGTATAGAGTGAGCTCCCTATTTGGTGCAGGGAGGGGAGTAGAGAAGCATCCATATTGGTGAGAGGTGAGGAGGTCAAACTGAGACAAGAGCATGTGGGGGCAGAGAGGTCTCTGAAGGGGGAGTTAAGGGTCTGTGAGAATACAGAGAGAACTTAGACCACATGGTGGAGAGGTAGAGGGGCTGTAGCTCTACCTCTAAGGGAATGAGGTCCACACAGATTCGGCAGAGGAGATATGAAAATGGCCAGTTGGAGTCTAGAACTTCATCCGAGGGAAGGCAGTTTCAATGCCCGCATAACTCTTTCAGCCAGCCTAACACTGGCGCTTGTGAGCAAATTGTCATGTCTGGGCCCTTTGTTGAGTTTCTGCTGTGCTGTGGAATAAGTTTAAAGGTATCTGTTAAGTCGAACGACTAGGTTCTACTGTATAGCACTGGAAACTACCTTCAATACCCTGAGCTAAAGCATAATGGAAAAGAATGTTTAAAAAGAATGTATGTATATGTATGACTGAATCACAGCAGAATGAACACAGCATTGTAAATCACTTTCCTCAATAAAAAAGATATCTGGTAAGTGGTAAAATCACCCCATAATATTTAGTTTGATTTCATTTCTGTTTTTAAAAACTAAGGGCAGGTAGATAGATTGGGAGAGAGAGAGAAACAAGGAGAAAGAGAGAGGTCAGAGCTGGAGGAAATACATAATAAAGGCAGGTTACTATTAATAACGATGAGCAGTGGAGTTGGGAGAGGGAACAGAAGAACCCTCGACAATTTATTCTGAATTCTTGCACATTTTCAACTTGTTCTGAACCATGAGGTCTGTGGACATAGGTTTTTGTCGCTTTTTTACAGCAATTTTTAGAAAGATGCTTACACATCTTCTTGGCTGCCACTAGGTGGTACTAGTGGCAGGACAGATTGGATGGCCTTGAAGCTTCTTGGGCGCATCCATGACACCCGTATGTGGATCTAACTTCTAATTTCAAAGAGTGAAACAAATTAAGGCACCAATTACTAGAGCTCAGGGATGCAAGCCCTTAGACTTCCTTTTATTCCTCCTTCAGGTGTGAGAAGAGGATTTTCTGTTTAATTGGTATCAAAATATTTTCAAATAAAACAATGTTCTTTCCATAACAATCCAAGCTGTACACAGTTTTGTTCACATACATTCAGTTCATTTCCAGATCACCACCTTGCAATGATACCCCCAAGTCAAATCTTCATCAGGTGCATAAAAATAATCGAACTCTTCTCTGTGATGCAGCTGCATCACCTGAGGTTCCCTCATTCCAAGACCAGTCCTCTCTTTCCATCCACTTACCCTTAATTCTCATGGACAGTCACATCTTCCATCACCTCAATTGATGCGGGCAGGAGATAGAGATGTTACACTTATCTTCTTTCTCCATCCCTTGATAATGCAGCATGTGCCATTTCAGTGCTGGGAGATTTCCCTTTTCAGCATGACTTCTTTCCTATAGGGAGTCGTCTGAGCTAGCTAATGTGTTGTCCTTTGTTCTAAAGCAATGAAAAGTGAAAGTGTTAGTGCTCAATCATGTCTGACTCCTTGCAACCCCCATCAGGCTCCTCAGTCCGTGGAATTCTCCAGGCAAGAATATGGGAGTGGGTAGCCATTTCCTTCTCCAAGGCATTTTCCTGACCGAGGGATGGAACTTGGATCTCCTGCGTTGCAGGCAGAGTCTCTACCATCTGAGCTACCAGGGAAATATTTCATTCCAAAACCACCAATCCTGCTAGATGGCATAGTCTAGCAGGACACAGTGAAAATAGTCATGTGCTCTCTTTGGGATACCAATGAGGCCAGCCTGGCACACAGAAGCAACCCAGTCCCAAAGGTTGCAATGCCAAGAGGTGTCTGCAGTGGCTCTGGCGTGGCTAAGGCATGCTCCCAGTTGTAATCCCCACAGGACCTGGCATGATTCCTCATTGCCTTACCCCTAACCCCACCCCATCCCTCGAGCAGAGGCACCGTGCTGACTTGATCTCTGGATAAAACCCAAGAAGAAGGTCACCAAGGTTACAGAGTTGTACTTGACACTCCCTGTGTGGCCGGTTGAGCCACAGATAAATACCAGAAGGGAGAGTCAGGAACATTCCATGCAAAGGACACTGGATATTAAATGAATATTAGCCACCATCCAAATAATGGGCTTCCTAGATGGCACAGTGGTAAAGAATCCACCTGCAGTGCAGGTTCTATCCCTGGGTTGGGAAGATGCTCTGGAGGAGGAAATGGCAACCCATTCCAGTATTCTTGCCTGGAAAATCCCATAAACAGAGGAGCCACGAGGGCCGCAGTCCATCAGGCTATAAAGAGTTGGACACAGCTGAGTACACACACATGCAAGGTTTTCTTCTACTTTTCTTTTGAACTCGTGCTGTTTTCTCAAACCTCATACAAAGAAAGGCAATGCCAAAGAACGTTCAAACTACCACACAACTGCACTCATCTCACACACTAGCAAAGTAAAGCTCAAAATACTCCAAGCCAGGTTTCAACAGTACGTGAACTGTGAACTTCCAGATGTTCAAGCTGGATTTAGAAATGGCAGAGGAACCAGAGATCAAATTTCCAACATCCGCTGGATCATCGAAAAAGCAAGAGAGTTCCAGAACAACATCTACTTCTGCTTTATTGACTACATCAAAGCCTTTGACTGGGTGGACCACAACAAACTGTGGAAAATTCTTAAAGAGATGGGAATACCAGACCACCTGACCTACCTCCTGAGAAATCTGTATGCAGGTCAGGAAGCAACAGTTAGAACTGGACATGGAACAACAGACTGGTTCCAAATAGGGAGAGGAGTACGTCAAGGCTGTATATTGTCACCCTGCTTATTTAACTTATATGCGGAGTATATCCTGTGAAATGCTGGGCCAGATGAAGCACAAGCTGGAATCACAATTGCTGGCAGAAATATCAATAACCTCAGATACGCAGATGACACCACCCTTATGACAGAAAGTGAAGAAGAACTAAAGAGCCTCTTGATGAAAGTGAAAGAGGAGAGTGAAAAAGTTGGCTTAAAACTCAACATTCAGAAAACTAAGATCATGGCATCTGGTCCCAACACTTCATGGCAAATAGATGGTGAAACAATGGAAACAGAGAGAGATTTTATTTTTTGTGGGGCTCCAAAATCACTGTAGATGGTGACTGCAGCCATGAAATTAAAAGACACTTGCTCCTTGGAAGAAAAGTTATGACCAACCTAGACAGAATATTAAAATGCAGAGACATTAGTTTGCCAACAAAGGTCCATCTAGTCAGAGTTATGGTTTTCCAGTAGTCATGTATGGATATGAGAGTTGGACTATAAAGAAAGCTGAGTGCTGAAGAATTGATGCTTTTGAACTGTGGTGTTGGAGAAGACTCTTGAGAGTCCCTTGGACTGCAAGGAGATCCAACCAGTTAATCCTAAAGGAAATCAGTCCTGAATATTCATTGGAAGGACTGATGCTGAAGCTGAAACTCCAATACTTTGGCCACCTGATTTAAAGAACTAACTCTTTTGAAAAGACCCTGATGCTGGGAAAGATTGAAGGCAGGAGGATAAGGGGACGACAGATGATGAGATGGTTGGCTGGCATCACCAACTCTATGGACATTAGTTTGAGTGGGCTCCTCGAGTTGGTGATGGACAGGGAATGGACAGGGTGATGTCCTGGTGGTAATGGATAGGGATGGAGAGGAATGCAGCCTGGGGCCCATAGGGTCCATAGGGTCCATCAGTCCATAGGGTCGCAAAGAGTCAGACACGACTGAGCGACTGAACAGAACTGATGCTAGGTATTTCATAATCTTGTCTCATTTGATTTCCTCAACCATCCTGTAAGTTAGCACTATTGCTCCATTTTACAGATATAGCAAGTTTCAAGTGACAAGCGTGGGTTTATCTATTTTCGAAGCTTGTCTTCTTAATCTCTATCCTGTTCTGAAGCTAGTGAAGGGCTCTTGTTGTTTAGAGATCTGTTTACACCACATTTGACAGACTACTGAGAACCCTTAGTCTTCCTCCTCCTAACCCTGTAGTCCACTATCCTCTCCAAGAAGGGAGGAAAGATCAAGGCAGAAAGAATCTAAACATCCACATGCTTTGTAATGATATACACTTTTTATACTTTGCATACACTTTTTCATTACACACTTTTAAAAGATAAAGACTATGCTTTTCAGTTACTTCTTGTCTTTCCTTGGAACCTCCCAATATGCTCCACCCGTAACACTTTTTTTTTTTAATACTGTGCTGCTTCAGGGACTGACTGACCTCTTGTTCACATCTGGAGTCAAGAAGGTTAGGGATGGGATACAACCCAAGGCTTGTGATTTTCTGTGGGTCAAGATTATTTTTACCATCTGTTTCCTCTGACCATGAATCCTTGAAAATGAAGTGTCATTTGGTTTCCAAACTGAGATATTTCATCCAATTTTTAAAAGATGAGCTTAATTTTATTACTTTAAGAGAAACTTATCGAATGAGACTGGTTGAAAGAAGTAAACAAGAATAAATCTACCATCACCACCAAAGTCTCTTTCCTAAGAACTTAGAGCTGGAGCTTGTTTTCATGATATAATTAGTCAGGGACTTATGTGGCTTAATTTAAAAGTCTGGAGTATAATCACCTTTCTTTTTTTTTTTTTTTTGAAAACAGTTTTCTTCTCTGCTACCCCTGGATGAACCTGGCTCTGCTTTTCCAAATTCAATGATGTCAAGTCATCAGGGAGCAAATTCGAGATGGTACAATTCCCATCAGCTATTAGCTGGAGAGCGCTTTCCATCCCCAAGGTCTAAGCTCAGTTCTAAAGGGCATGTTTTCTTTTCAGCAAATGTGGTTATCCCTATTAACAGTAATGGGTGTTATATGCGAATGTGCAGAAGACTCTGTACCCCTAAGTTTTCCCCAAATGCGAATTTCATGAGGCCAAATTAAACACAGTTTGGCTCTTTGGCTCTGTCCTCCTCTGTGTTCAGATAAATGTTGATACTCGAATAAGACTCTCGGTGATGAAATGCCAACACATGTGGCTTCTGCATCTGTCATCTAGAGGATGTGCCTTTAAAAATGGATTCCTTTCTTTGTTTAATTCTTGGCCTGGTAAACCATTGTAACCCTGCAAGGGAAGCGAGGTGAGGAGATATTTCTAAACAGTCTTTTTCTGCCCTGACATCAAACAACTTGTGCTAGTGATATTCTGAAATGCTTGCACCCTAGGCTACCTCCATTGATTCGATCAGTATCAGATACTCTGATGTCATGAAGTGAAAAATCGGCATTAAAAATAATCAACTGAAATACGAATAACAAACTGTTGAAGAGGAGACAGCCAGTTCTGGAGGACTGACTCCACTCGCTTAGAAGTGTGTACCAGTGCCAAATAAGCCGAAATAAGAGGCAGCCTTGTTTGTGTAGTAGTTAATAGGCCCCAGAGGGGAAAGGGACAGCTCAATGAAACAACCTTGCCTACTTTTTTTCTTAGGTTCTTTACTCTGTTTCACCTAACTCATGATTTAGAAAGGTCTCTAAAATGTGGTGGTTGTAAGAACATCAATGGGCCAAGGATCTTAAAATACATGTTAACAACTTTGATCTTGTGGCCTATAAAGCTATCTATGGAAGCAATGGCGTTTCACGTGTGTTTAAACTCAGTAATTTCTGCATGAGAAGGACTTTACTGACATTTGTAAACTCTTTGCCAGAAAAACTGTGGAAAATAATAGGATTAATAGTGAGCCAAAGACTTCCATTTCTTCTGAAATTATTTTTAAGGATGTAAACAACTTACCCCCTTCTTTGCTGGTGCTAACCTACAAAACACAAAAAATCAACTGGTGGTTATTTTTTCCTGACTCTTGGCCTCAATTCCTGGATCAGGAGATAATACAAAGTAGTTCAACTGGTTTTGCCTTGTTTGAGAAACTAAAATGAAAATCTCAGGAGTTATTTATTTTAACCCGCAAATAGGAAAGAAAGTGGTCTGTCAGAAAAAGTCATAAAGAGAATTTTCCAAATGTGTGGACCTTTTTAACTTTGTACCAATCTTAAAAAAAAAATGTTTTTTTTAGAAAATATTTTTTATTGTGTTTTTTTTGTTTGTTTTTTTTTAAATGGGTCTCTCTAGTTGCAACCGGACCCTTTAGGTTTTAATTCTCATCTTTCAGCTACTGGCATGTCATAATCTAGTCTAGGGAATGACTGCCTAAATTACTACATCCATAAATATATTCTAGTGGAAAACATTTGCAAGGCTTATTTTCAGAAGTACACTGAAGTACCTTGACATTGACTCCTAGCTCATAATACCAAATTCAATTCTATTTTTCTGTATCATAGTCAACAATTTCTAGGTGTTATTTTAAACATAGCAACTCCAAAGTATGATAGAAAAGAGTTAAATGGGTGCTACATAAACCAATCTTGCGGTTCATTATGGAAAAAGAAATACCTAGTGATGGTGACCTCCATTTTTCATACCAACCAATACTGATGACCAAGCAACCTCTGGTATTTACTCTTGGCTAAGATAAGTGATATTTTTGAAAACAAAATTTGGACAAATGTATGTTTTTCTGACTCGTGACACATTTGATCTCTTTCTGTTTTTTAAAAGTCATAAATCAGACTCTAGTTGTCAGAGTTTTAGCTTTTGAAGAAGAAATAGCATAAGGTATTTATTGATCAAAGCTAACTGAGTCAAAGCTATAATGGCTAATTTTGGCTCATTCCTCAGTTCAGTTCAGTTCAGTCGCTCAGTCGTGTCCGACTCTTTGCGACCCCGTGAATCGCAGCACACCAGGCCTCCCTCTCCATCACCAACTCCCGGAGCTTACTCAAACTCATGTCCATCGAGTCAGTGATGCCATCCAGCCATCTCACCCTCTGTCGTCCCCTTCTCCTCCTGCCCCCAATCCCTCCCAGCATCAGGGTCTTTTCCAATGAGTCAACTCTTCTCATGAGGTGGCCAAAGTATTGGAGTTTTGGCTTCAGCATCAGTCCTTCCAGTGAACACCCAGGACTGATCTCCTTTAGGATGGACTGGTTGGATCTCCTTGCAGTCCAAGGGACTCTCAAGAGTCTTCTCCAACACCACAGTTCAAAAGCATCAATTCTTCAGCACTCAGCTTTCTTCACAGTCCAGCTCTCACATCCATACATGACCACTGGAAAAACCATAGCCTTGACTAGACGGACCTTTGTTGGCTCATTCCTAGGACTTTTCTAACTACAAATTGCTTGGTTAAACCACTAAATGTGCTTTGTTAACTGAAAGTTTGAATAAGCAGTTGTGTATATATTGTGTTATCAATTATAAAGCCTTCTAGTCGCGCTTCCCTGGTGGCTCAGAGGATAAAGAATTTGCCTGCAATGCAGGAGACCCAGGTTCGATCCCTGGGTTGGGAAGATCTCCTGGAGTAACGCACTCCAGTATTCTTGCCTAGAGAATCCCATGGACAAAGGAGCCCAGCAGGTTACAGTCTATAGGGTTGCAAAAGAGTCGGACATGACTGAGTGACTTGACTTCACTTCTATACTAGTCACTGGTTGATCACTGAGAGGGGTATCTGTATTTCAGTCAATAAATCTTTACTGAGTGCCCTATAAACACTCACAGAAGAAGAGATCATAAAATAATCTGTGAACTACCTTACAAATTACAATGTTGAGACAAAATAAAAGTAAAAACACAATAAATGTGTAAATCCCTTATCAGCTTAAGGAGAAAAATCTTTTATCTTCCTTGTTCCTTTTGGTCTTTACTTTTTTTAATTAAATTCCATTTTAAATCCATTTATAGGAATAATTTGAAATTTACTAAGTAAATTTAGATCTCAGACTTGGAAGTGTTAGTACGACCAACACATGATTTGTGATTGCAGGTCCTGGAAACAGCTAACATCTTTGAGAGTCTCAGGAGGACACCCAAACCACTCTCCCTCAACTCTATCAACCTAAATAGAAGCAGAAATGTTTGTATATATGACGAATGAGTCTCTTCTTAAGTTGTAGACACATAAGGCTCTGATTCCAACCTCCTGGGTTCCCTTTTCTGGCTGGGTGACTTCTTCCACATATCCCCAGGGTAAGTTGCTTGGTCTCATGGAATCTTCGTCTCCCTGCCTGTTAAAGGGGGATGAAGCATGATAATGCTTTTACCACAGGGTGTTGGTAAAAATTAATGACTATTTATAATATACTCCATTAACGTCCTCAGGTAATTCATAACAGAATTTATAAGGCACTTGATCACTGCTTAAAGTTTTAAAAACTGTCCTTGGTTTTTCAACTCAAGCAAGAAATGTAACAAATCTTTATACTTCAAACAGTAGGATTAAGCGTAGAACATTTGGCTTCCCTAGGAACAATTATTTTCCTGAGGTGAAAAATATTAGCATGCTACAAAAGCTTATTTCCTCAGCTTTAGACTATGAATAGAGTAGCTTTCATTTGTAGTTGATAAAAGTCAAAGGAAGAAGGTTGTTTTTTTTTTTTTGATTAATAAATCCCACTTTAATAGCTGCCATCTTTGGGGATGTTTTCCACTCCTCACTATTGAAAAGGAATTGGTTCATCTATTTTACAGTGATTTAATTTTAGCACTTAAAGGAAACCCAAGGGGTCATTTCCTGGTTGCCATCTCCTGCCTGAAATAATGCTATTGAACACCTACCCTGCACCTGCTTGGGGCTTCCCTGTAGCTCAGACGGTAAAGAATCCACCTGCAATGCAGGAGACCCCAGTTCAAGCCCTGGGCGGGGAAGATCCTCTGGAGAAAAGAATGGGAACACACTCCAGTACTCTTCTCTGGAGAATTCTATGGACAGAGGAGACTGGCAGGGTACAGTACTAGCAGGGTACAATCCATGGGGTCGCAAAGAGTTGGACACAACTGAGAGACTAACACTACTACCTCTGCAAAGCCACATTCTCATATTACAGATGAGGAAACTGAGGCGTGGTGAACTTAAATAACAAAGCAGATTGAAACTCATGCCCCTGGACAGTCCATGCTCTTTCCACAACCCCAAAAAGCTGCCTCCATGAGTTTATACCTAAAGTTTGGCCCCCCAACATATTCTGCACGATGTGGTTTCTTCTCTTTTTCTCACCTCTCTCCAAACTTAAAAATTGAACTAAAATAGTCTATCAGAACTTCAATCTCATTCCTAGAGGGCTCAAAGGCATTCTCAAATCATTTGGTAAGTTATTTTGAAAGATAGGTAGTTTAAAATAACATTTAAAAGACACTTTTATAAAGTTTTATGGAAGGGGGAAAAGCTACCTTTATCTCTTCTTGAGAATTTACTTAGTTCACTCAGTAATTTTCTTATGCCAAATCAAAATGCATGTTATATTATCAAAACCTTTAAACTTTCTACTGAAGCATAATATACATTTAGAAGTGAAGTACATTTAGTTTCTGAAATGTTTAAAATCCATCCCATCTTTACCTAGTGAAGACAAGATGTCATTTCACATCTCAGAGAAATGTACCTAAGTAACAATGAACTCTAATAATGTATAAATTAGCTCATATTCCTAACAGTGCTTTGAAAGGTTAAGCTCATTATTTAAATTAAGGCATTACTGGTAAAGGATTGTAATTATGATGATCATTTAAATGACAATGTATTTTCTGATGCCTTTAGACAGCAAGTAAGACAAGATAAAGATAATAAAAAAAATTATAGATACCCTACACACTATCACTATCTTTAATGACTAACAATAAATACAATGTATGAATATGTATGAAATCTACCTTCACAAAAATTTCCGATTATTGGAATGATAGGGCCTCAAAGTCCAGAAGTACCTAAGAATTTGAATAGCAATTGAACGAAGTCAATTTGAAGTAGATAATTATCTTTATCCTTTCATTTTGACTCATATTCCTATTTAACATTCACTGATAATTAAATGGATGGAGATCCCTTATCAAACTCACATTAATCACTATTCTAAGCTGGTAAATATGAGACTCCTGATTATGGAGCCTCAGTGATGCTCCTGGGCTGGGAACATATATTCATTGAAATATTACCAATAAACAGAGGTCTTTTATAGTAGTTGATTGCTTTCCTCTTATCTCTAGACAATGAATCAACTCAGCCCTATCTTTAACTTAAATAGGCGGACATAGGCACCAGATATCCTGCCCTATGCCAAGCTCAAATTAAACAAAAACAAAATAGCCTTTTCCCCTACACCTTGAAAGATTGGCCTGGACTTAATCCCATTCTCAATGTCTGTTGTGGCAGGTACAACAGCTGAGCAGACCTCTGGGTACCAGTCTCAGCTGCACAGGTCCCTTCTGGTCCTGGGGCTCTGGCCCCATTAGTAGAAAACCCCCGAGGAGATCCCCTGAGGGCCTGAACTCAGCTTTTGTCTGCCTGGCAAAAAAACAAAATTCTTCTCTAACAACTCCTCTGAGATTTTCCCCAGGGAGTAACGTATAACACTAAATCAACTCAATTTGAAGAACAAGTTAGCTAGATGAGAAAGAAAACAATGTTCCATAAATTTAGTGACTGAAACCTCAGAGTTTAACCTGCTATCAGAAGTTGATTAATTATACTCACAGCACTAAATTATGGCTACAATATTTCAGGAAAAAAAAATCATATTTTTAAAAAGTTTCAAATGTAAATGCAGGTATTTAAAAGAAAATAAAACTTTTTTATTTAAGAACTTTGTTGAGAGTAGCTTATTTATGAAATGAACAGTCCACTATAATGGCATTTAAATCATTTGATTTTCTAACTTCTCTTTAGAGTTGAAATTTTTACAGTTTCAATTCTCCCCAAAATTCATTGAGATAGAAATAAATTTAAAGGTCTTCATTTCATAGACATTATATGGTCCCAGAACTTATAAAATAAAACAAATAACCAATTTAAAAAAGAAGTTGTAGGATGAGGGGTAGAGAGAAATTAGAATTGATCCATTGGTCTCATAATACATTCTCCTGCTAAATCAGACAGGAATTCTAGGTCAGCAGATAAAAAGCTATTCCTATTTCCCTCATAAATGCTTGCTGTCACTTTAACAAATCCCATGGTGAGAAAGTGCTTTCAGGTATCCAAAATCAGTGATAAAGAACAAGGGGTCATTATCTACATAGAAACACTGTACTTTTGGTACAATTAACTCAAAAAATAAAATTCACGAAGCAACTAAAAACAGGTAAACAGAAAGTCTGTATGAATCCATTTCAGACATGAAGTCTTTTGACTAATTCAAAAAGTACTGGTCTTCTCTGTCCTTCCAACATTTACTCGATCTCTTTGACTTACCTAGTTACATAACTGATTCTGTGACTTGTAAACAAACAGCCGCATTGCTTGACAATTCTGGATCTGTGGGTTTGTACTGCTGTTTCCTTGTGGAGGTTGAGAGCTGCATAATGATTTATTCTTCCCCGCCCCTGCCTTCTTTTCCTATTTTGCTCCCCCCTCTTTTTTTTTTTTTGTCAAAGTAGGTTAAAAAAAAAAAAAATCCATGTGAACTGGGTGTAAGAACAAACCCTGGTGCTATAAGATTGAGGCCACCAATTTAAATACCCTAGGTGCAAGAAATGCAAAATGTGAGGGTCTCATACTCAGATGAGCTTCCCAGAAGGAGATTACTAATAGTCTTTTTCAGCATCTCCTGGACTCCAAACCATGTGCATTTGTATAAGGCAGCTTTGATTTCCCTAGTTTCCCACGCATGAAGCTCTCAGAGCTTCAAAGAGAGCTCTGCATGCAAGAGATACATGGGGGTGTAGTTCAGGAGGAGAATGTGGGTGAATTAACATTCGAGCCTGTTCTTTAATTCCTGTGCTATGATCCAGTGGTGTGCCCCAGTTATAACATTGACTGCCAGCAAATTAGAAGCTTTCTATTTTGGTAATTAGACTTAATCAATTACCTGGAATTAAAACACACCTAAGTCCACCATAAAGAAGTGAAATTTTAGATTGGTTCCTAGGTCATGGATTCAGTTTATTTTTGATAGTGTAGATTAAGTACAGTTTATACTGGAGTATGTGTGCCAGGCACACACTGGTACTTTGTGTCACTGATGGAATCTTCAGGAAACATTTTCATTGCATAATAATTTAATGCAGATAAAATAAATACAAAATAATTGAGAATTTTGTTTTTAAAAAATCTAGAAATTTATGCAGGTTGAAGTGAAGGAAGACAACAGAGCCTTTAACTACCTTATGTGAGTACATGAAATTTTAACTAATTCTCCTTTTGTGTGTGCTATTTTTAGGAGACACAAAATATTTATTTCTAAATATTTTCAAACTGTTTTCTCTCCCATTTATCACCTGCTCTTCTAGTAGTATGGGCTTTGTAAATTATTTCTATGCCAAAGATTCTCTTGGGACATTACAGTCTAATCTACTAGTAGACTTTCTTCCTTAAAAAAGCTTCAGGAAGTATTTTATTAACTGAATCAGGGCAGAGATAAACATCTTTTGAAACTGCAAAAGCCTTCTTTGAATGCTGTCTTTGGAAGTTTAGTCTTTTTCCATGAATGTGATCAATGGATATTTAGTGATCAATGGATATTTGATGAGTTCTTCATTAATTTATTTTTAATTTTATACCATTTTCTAGAGGTTACCTTCCAACAGTGTTCTTTATAAGAAATGTACCTTTACCCCTTTTAAAAATCATTTTGTCATAGGAACTTTCTTTTTCTATCAGTATATTCTCAAGCTTTAGTTTTTAAATATATTTTCATGTGTGTATCCTGAGTAAGAATACCTGGATTCTCTCTGACTTCAATTCATGTGATCCTGGTTGAAATGAAAGTGGCTGGTCTCAATTTTGCAGCCACTGAAATGAGATTCTAAGGAGAAATAGGTGCTGAGCCCAAGAAATGAAGAGGAGCCTCTTTGTTTCTCTCGGAGGCTGCAGTTGGAGCTTGCTGGGCTTTGTTCTGGCAGGTTCACAAGGTCTGTTAGGAACAATGGAAGCACAGACCTTTAGAACTGGAAGGAAAGATGAATAGCCCTCATCAAGTCTAAACTCTTCATGTTAGAGATGTGAAAATGCATCCCAGATGGGGATTGTGATGTTTTCTACTTTTCTTTTTCTGAAGCCATTTTTTTTTCCATTTATTTTTATTAGTTGCAGGCTAATTACTTTACATTATTGTAGTGGTTTTTGCCATACATTGACATGAATCAGCCATAGATTTACATGTGTTCCCCATCCCAATCCCCCCTCCCACCTCCCTCCCCATCCCATCCCTCTGGGTCTTCCCAGTGCACCAGCCCTGAGCACTTGTCTCATGCATCCAACCTGGGCTGGTGATTTGTTTCATCCTTGATAGTATACTTGTTTCAATGCTGTTCTCTCAGAACATCCCACCCTCGCCTTCTCCCACAGAGTCTAAAAGTCTGTTCTGTATACCTGTGTCTCTTTTTCTGTTTTGCATATAGGGTTATCGTTACCATCTTTTAAAATTCCATATATATGCGTTAGTATACTGTATTGGTGTTTATCTTTCTGGCTTACTTCACTCTGTATAACGGGCTCCAGTTTCATCCATCTCATTAGAACTGATTCAAATGAAATTTTTTTAATGGCTGAGTAATATTCCATAGTGTGTATGTACCACAGCTTCCTTATCCATTCGTCTGCTGATGGGCATCTAGGTTGCTTCCATGTTCTGGCTATTATAAACAGTGCTGCGATGAACACTGGGGTGCACGTGTCTCTTTCAGATCTGGTTTCCTTGGTGTGTATGCCCAGGAGTGGGATTGCTGGGTCATTCATTTGAACAATATTTATACCCTGCTAAAGCACATGGAACCCAAAATTTGTTGTGATTACTCCATCCACATGGTGGAGGAATTGGAGGGAAGGGGAATTTTGCTTTCCTGAAAAAATTAAGCAAATACCGAGCAAAATATAGGACAAAACTTAAGGACCTGGGTCTTATGGACACCAACTCCCATATTAATATGATTTAATAAATAATGAATCACTCTCTGATTTACTTTATATGATCACAAACTCCAAGGATGAAATATAAAAAATAAATCAGTATTATGGAGGACTGAAGCAAGGAAACCATGGCTGGGTCTAAAATGAAAACAAGATGGTTTAAAAATTCACTTTCTTTCTTCATATGTCTGCTTCCTGTGTATCTTAGAAACACATTTATTCAATTTATAAACAAGGTTGTAATTTTTTTAAGCTTGCTGTTACATATGATTATCTAATAAGTAGAAACACTAGTTGAGAAGACAAGG
This sequence comes from Cervus canadensis, assembly GCF_019320065.1. Lineage (NCBI taxonomy): Eukaryota > Metazoa > Chordata > Mammalia > Artiodactyla > Cervidae > Cervus > Cervus canadensis. The sequence goes on along the minus strand of NC_057390.1, from coordinate 63,060,407 downwards.
GAGAGGATTACATTTCTGCCATTTCTACACAATAACCTGAAGCATTCCAAATATGAAAAAAGTTATGAATATTTCCAAATGTCTCCATGATTTGACTATTTTTACAAAGTCAAAGAAATTAGATCATTGTCTTTTCCCTTACCTCAACTTCTGGGCTTGCTCTCTGACAGACTGGTGGCTCAAGTCATTGGTAGCTTTAGTATGGCCTCTGGGATGATTTTTTATGAATTGGGAATTGACTTTTGTTTAAATATGGTTCTTAGGCCTATGGTTGGGGCCCTGGAACCAATGTTATCAGAGCTCTCCAAAGCCTAGTGTGTTACATGAATATAAAGAGTCGGTGAGGCAGACTTAACGGTTGCCGGGGTTGGGGGAAGAATGGGGGAAGAGATAGGGAGTTTGGGATGGACATATACATATTTCCATATCCAAAATGGATAACCAACAAGGTCCTACTGTATAGTGCAAGGAACTCTGCTCAATATTATATGGCAGCCTAGATAGCAAGGGAGTTTGGTGGAGGATGGAAACATGTTTTATGTATGACTGCGTCCCTTTGCTGTCCACCTGAAACTATCACATTGTTAACAGCTACATGTGGAAGTTTCTCTGTTGTGTCTGACTCTTTGCCACCCCATGGACTACAGCCCACTGCAGCCCGCTGTCGTCCACCATGCCCCTCTGTCTGTGGAATTCTCCAGGCTAGAATGCTGGAGTGGGTTGCCATTCTCTTCCCCAGGAGATCTTCCCCACCCAAAGATCAAATCTGTCTCCCACTTTGCAAGCAGATTCTTTACTGCCTGAGCCCTCAGGAAGCCCATTAACAGCTATACCCCAATATACAATAAAAAGTTAAAAGAAAAGAGTTGGTGAGGGAACTAGTTACAAAACAGCATGATTCTATTTTATTTTTAACTTTTATAGTAGTATAGTTGATTTACAATGTTGTGTTATTTTCTACTGTACAGCAAAGTACATTATTTATATATATATATATCACCACTAATTTTAGATTCTTTTCCCATATAGGTCATTACAGAGTACTGAGTAGAGTTCCCTGTGCTATATAGTAGGTCCTTATTAGTTACCTATATTATATAAAGTAGCATGTGTGTACATATATATATATATATATATGTCAATCCTAATCTCCCAATTTAGCACCCCCTTTCCCCTCGGTAACCATAAGTTGGTGGCTCAAATGGTAAAGAAGCTGCCTGCAATGCAGGAAACCCAGGTTCAATCCCTGTGTTGGGAAGATCCCTTGAAGAAGGGAAATTTGTTTTCTATACCTTTAACCCTATTTCTGTTTTGTAAATAAGTTCATTTGCATCATTCTTTTTTTAGAATCCACATATAAGCAACATCATATATGTTTTTCTCTAATTTCACTAGTATGACAGCCTCTAGGTCCATCAATGGTGCTGCAAACAGCATTATTTCATTCTTTTTCATGGCTGAGTAATATTCCATTCTCTCTTTCTTTCTCTCTCCCTTCCCCCCACCCCATGTATGTATGTATACAGGCTTCCCTGTTAGTTCAGTGGTAAAGAATCTGCTACCAATGCAGGAGACACAGGTTTAGTTCCCATGTTGGGAAGAGTCCCTGTAAAATAGAGTTTCAAGCCACTCCAGTATTCTTGCTGGAAAATGCCATGGACAGAGGAACCTGGTGGGCTACTGACCATGGGGTCACAAAGAGCTAGACACGACTGAGTGACTAACACACACACACACAAATATGTATATATATATCACATCTTCTTTATTCATTGGTTGATGGATTATTTCCATGTCTTGACTATTGTAAACAGTCCTGCAATGAACACTTCAGTGCATGTATCCTTTTGGATTATGGTTTTCTCCAGATATATGTCCAGGAGTGGGCTTGCTGGATCATATGGTAGTTCTATTTCTAGTTTTTTCAGGAACCTCCATACTGTTCTCCATAGTGATTGTACCAATTTACATTTCCACCAATATTGGAGGGTTTTCTTTTCTTGATGACACCGTCTCTAGCATCTAGATCCTATTTTATTTTAAAAAGAAAATCAAATATATAAAAATGATGCATGTGTTCATACACACACACACACACAGTCACACAGGAATACACCATGGTTATACACCAAATGGCAGTATAACACAGTGGTGAAAAGCTTGAGTTTGGAGTCACACAGATCTGAGTTCTACTTCCAGGCCCAGCACTTCATCTCTACTCTTCTTAGATGCATGAAATAATTTTCAGTCAACTAAAAAGATTGAAAAATATATGAGTTTCAAAGTGCTTAAATTTGAGTCTTTATGAATTGCTCATACCCATCCCCATGCTCCTCCAGTAATACCTATGATTCTCTATGCCCTGCTAACCAGTCAAGCTCAGATCCCTCTTTGCTTCTCCAACAGCCAATATTGGAGCACTCTGTTGGGGTTCAAAGTTCTTAAACTAGGTTTATAGTGCCTAATCCTCCCACCCACCACTGTGTAAACATCCTGCAGCCCCTGCCTATTTACTCTATCACAAGAACATAGGCATTTCAAACACTGGTTGATTTGGTTCTGCTGAGCCCCCTCTCTTGATCTCAACCCCCTAAGTTCTTTCTCTTAATCACACACATTTGGAGCACCAGGATCACTTTGCCTTCATCCTTCAAAGACCAGTCTTTTTCTCAAAGCACCTGGTAAAGGCAAACAATGAATTTCAACATCTCTGGTGTCCAGGATTAATGAGGTTTTCTTCCACACTGAAAACATCCATTACTAATCAGACCTTGAACATGCACATATTTAGGTAACTTAAAATGACTACTACTGTACAAAAAGTTTTCATTTCATCCTTTACCCTATATCCTTAAGAAGAGTTTCTTGTATTGCTGCAGAACTTAGGAAAGGTACAAACGAGAGATATAGTCACAGTTTAAAAAGACCCTAGGGTTCCAGACTGCTCTGTTAGAAGGGAGCCTTTCTTCCACAGTGTCAAGATTAATAGTGAATAGCAGATTAAAACATATCCTGGTAGGTTGTGTTCTTACTTTGCAGTTTATTCAACTGCATGACAGACAGAAGGAGGTTCTGTTCAGTCATAGCCAAGTATTTACCCAGCATTTAGACACTGCCATCAATTACTTTCTGTAACCTGCTTTCTGCAAATAACACCACCCTTTGGCTCTGGGTGGATACATTCTAATTGCTAATCTTAGTGTTTTATAGAATCCTATAAAAGGAAACAAGGGGCATTAGGGACTGAGTGTGGGTTAGAAGAGAGTGTGAAATGAGTCTATCAAAGCTCAGAGCTTGAGATTAGTGTAGAAGCAAGAAAAGAGGGGTGGTGATCAGAATGAGTACAGTTAGAATGTGGATTTCTGGGTGGACCTGAGTGCAATTGTTGTGCTGGACCAAAGGCTCTACTGTTTGCTCATTGTGTCACTCTTCACTGTTCCCCATTGCTCTTTGCAGAGTCCTTTTGTTTCTAGGCAAACTGTATGTCTAAGGTTACTGATGCTGCTGACACTGGAAAAGGATACAAGTTCTATTAATCGTAAATGCTTTGATAGTGAATGAGAGTCTTCGCTTAAGTAATTAATAATTATAGTGGTGCCTCGGAACTAATATGAGCAGCTATTTAAGAAAAACAATGGAAAAAGCTACTTGAGACTAACTAAACCCAATCATCATTGACAAAATTTGTGTCTAAGGTAGAATGGGCCCTGAAACTCTATTGCTTCTGGGTAAAGGTTGTCTGCTTGTATGCTAACATTTCTCTTCCTTTTGATTTGTCACACAGAGTGGTTAGTATTTTATGATGACCTGAAGATGCTCTTTAGAATCACAGAAAACACAGGATTCACTGGATGAAACTTATTCCCCAAACATTTCAGCCTTACTCAAAAGTACAACTTTTTAATGAAAACACCTTCTTAGAAATACAGTCGACTTCCCCAATCTGACAAAATGCATAAAATACATCTACATTGCCATTTCATGCTGTGACCTTGAGAACTTTAGCACTGGTGCAATTTGCTAATTTTATAGAACAAGTTCTATTTACAGTATTATAAATGTCATGTATTTCATACATGTTTATAAATTCTTTTCAAAGGAGGAAATTACTTTTTAAAAAGCACACTCATTTATTTTAGTGATACAATCTTGAATATGCAGGCATGGTTCATTTACTGAATATTATTTTAAATATTATAAATTTACAATATTATATTGTATATTTTTATTTGCACAAGTATATTTCTTTAAAATTTGCCTTTTGGTTAGTCTTACATTTTCTGGAAGAACAGCATTATAGAGAATATGCTAGTGAAAAATTCAAATTTGGTTCCAACCAATTTGCCCTGCAAAAACAAATTTCTATGAAGCTGGTATAACTAGTCAATTCTTTTTTTTTTAAGATATTTCTATTTTAAAATATTGCACAAGAACTCATTCCAACAGAAAAACACAATGAGAATTAACTACCCAGCATGGATCTTGGGCTCATGACTATATTTAGTTATGATGTTACTTTTGTTGAAGCAAATCGTTTTCATGTATTCATGCAATTGTAAATGTAGAGAAGCTTTGTTACAGTTACCTATATGTATAAATAAAAGGCTGGTTTAATCTTCTGCCATTTATCTTACTTAGGATACCATGGAGAGAAAGAAAATGTGATATAAATTTTTGTAAAATGTTTTGAGTAGTGTGTGTACTTGATAGAGAAAAAACATAAAGCAATGTGTATCTCACATATACATTTTATAACCATATACACATACATTTTATAACCATATACATTGTACAGGCTATGTGTGCAACTGATACATAATGCAAAATAATACAGTGGACCCTAGATCATTGACATATTCAGAAGATATCTTCAGTTGTTTTCAGCCTCTGAAGATTTCAGTTTTTGGTTGTGTATATAGTTCATTATGTGTCTTTGATGCAACATTTTCATATGCTACCTTCCTCTTCATTGAAGAATATGATTGAGAGATAAAGTCAAATAAAATTTTGAATGAATTGAATTTGCTATTCAATAGAAAACAGAGTTAAGTAGCTACTGTCAAGTCGGCATTAATTAACCTATTCTCTGTAAGTAAAGAGTGGTTGGTAATTTACTAGATAGTCTACCTTCCAATCTAACCATTGAATGTATACTTTATAATGTTTTGCATGGGAGGGATAGATTATATGAAAAAAGTTCTTAATTAACTAGAAGATATTTATATATTAAAGGTGTTAACTTTTAAATTATCATTCATATGTTATTTCTCTCCCATATTCAGAATGGGAAAATAATCTTTAAAAATGCCACAAACCTAGTCAAAACATGATAAGGGGATAATATCCTTCACATACAAAAAGTTTTTATAAATCACTAAAAATGACCAATTTCCCCAAGAAAAGTGAGCAATGAACAGGTAAGTCACAGGAATATATTCTCAGCAGTTGAGTTAAAAGATCAAAATTTAAGAAAAATGTTCAATATTACTAGTAAACCAAGAAATACAAATTATAATGAGGCGCCAGTTAAAAAAAAAACAACTCTACATTTAAAAGAAATATCAACACAGTTTATACTGCTGTTGAGAAATGTGCATTGCTGGTGGGAAATCTACAAAATTTCTTGAGAGTAATTGGAGTCTTTCTCTGTCTCTGTCTCTCTACGTATATGTAATATAAAGTCTTTAAAATGTTTATACCCTTTGGTTCTATAACTCCACTACTATGAATGTATCCTAAAAAAAAAAAAATCAGAAATGTGCACAAAGATTTTACAAAAGTGTTTAATATATAATGTAATAGGAAAAACTGAAAACAACCAAAATCAAAACTAAGTTATAGGAGATTCTTAGTTAAATAAATTATGGCATACATTAACATTACTGAACACATATAAGTTGAAAATCATATTCTTGAAGAATATGTACAGATGGGAGAAACATTTCCAAAATATTAAGTAGAAGATTATAAGACAGTAGGTCCCAATTATACACATATATTTTAGTATACATTATATATATTTATAATTATATATGTTATATTATATATACATAGAAAAAAGATTGGATACACATCCAAATATAAACAATAATTATCTTTTGCTGACATAATTACAGATCATTTTCCTGTTTTGAAATTTTCTGTATGTAAAACATTTTCCATAACCTTGCTACTGATCCAGTGGTTTTCCTCCAAGGGCCCTTTAGAATTAAGCTCTTCCATTTATGTCATTAAACAATTGCCCAGTGTCCAGAGTCAGAAAAAAGAGAGAACCAGGCTTCCTCAAAAGTGAGACATTCAGAGTAGTTCCCTCTAGTGGAAACAATGGCAGTGAAGGACTGGTTACAAATGCCTAACACTGAGCTTCAGTGTTCCCCACTCTGCACACACCCATCTAGAAAATGCCAGGCTAAGCTAAGCACCAGTTTATGGCTTACCATCATGAGGGTATGGCTTTCTCTTAATGGCACTGTAATGGCATCGCATTGCCTCTTCACTGCCCCAGAGAAGTCAGGGGGACCTCTGAGATCTGCCATCTTATAAACAACTAATTCCTAGTACCTGTAGTTATATCTACAAAATATCGTTCCCTTTTCTTGGGGTTAGTCTGATCCTGGTGTGCATACCTTTTCATATATCAGATGGGTTAAGTCAATGAATGGATATTTTATGCCAAATCAATCTTTTTTTGTTTTGCTAGTTTATTTATTTCCTTTCCTTTGGAAGCCAAGGTTTGTCTTGAAAATTCCCTGAGAAAACCCCTGATGACTGAAAGAAGAGGATTCAGTTTGCTGCACGCTCAAACTCCTGATTCAGCACTAAGGAATGTTATTTTTAGATGGAATATAAAACTGAAACCCTGATCCCTTATTTATTAAAGATCTCTTAGGAATCTTTGTGAGATGACAGGCTTAATACTTTATCTCTTACACATTCTCTTTGCATTTTAAAACTTCTCTATAGTATCCTGAGTGCTACGTGAAGTCTACATTAATGTTGTGGGTAAAATACAGAAACCAGATAATAGTAAAAAATAAAACTCTTTAGTGAAAACAAAGTATATTAACTATTAGTTCTATGCAGTTGCTAAAAATATTTTTATAACTTTAAAATTTTTAGTATCTTTGTTGCAATATAGTTAGATGTTGAAAAAGCTATATTAAACATTTTAATATAGAATACATGCATTTTAGTAAAAGTACTGACAATAAACTTTAAATGTTTTTATTTTTCAGTCTCTCTTTCTAATATATTCACATACACAGGGTTTTTTTTTTTCCTGAGATTTGTCCATTCTCATTTGTTCCAATATACATTTTGTTTTTTTTTAGTGTCTATTACTTGTTTGTTCAAATGCCAAGGGCATCTAAACTAGCTTCAATTAACTTGTTGTATTTGAAATTTGCTTACCCTCATAACAAACAAACATATGTCAGTGGTTGGTGATGCATATTCTCAGGTAAAGGACTTGATCAATAGAGAGCTGTTCAATAGTACTTCTGTGGTGTCAACACGGTAGCCACAAATATACAGCTATCAACCACTTGAAATATAGCTAATGAGACAGAAGAACTAAATTTTAATTTTATTCAATTTTAATTAATTTAAATGTAAACAGCCACAAGTGGCTGGAGGCTACCAAACTACACAGCACAAACTTAGGTTTAAACAACTATCCAAAATTCATCAACGGAGAACTCGTAATTCATAGAAGTGGACTGGAGTCAGAGGTAGGATCAGAACTAGGGTCTCACTTGAGTGTTACACACAGTCTCCTGTGAAGCACATGTGGATAATGTGAGTAAGTATATACGTGAGTCAACAAGTATGACAAACAGGTCTTCTCTAGTGTTATATCTGTTTTTCATTTAAATCATTTGTTTCTGATACACTTAATGTAAATACTGTTTGAAAAGTGAAGTCGCTCAGTCGTGTCCGACTCTCTGCGACCCCATGGACTGCAGTCCACCAGGCTCCTCTGTCCATGGGATTTTCCAGGCAAGAGTACTGGAGTGGGTTGCTATTTCCTTCTCCAGGGGATCTTCCCGACCCAGGGATCGAACCCGGGTCTCCCGCACTGTAGGCAGATGCTTTTACCGTCTGAGCCACCGGGGAAGTAAAAAATGCTATAATGTAAATACTCTTGTAAACTAGTTAAATGTAAATACTGTAACAGCTTTTCCTTGGTTTTCATTTTTATGTGCAAGAGACCAAAGAAATGAGAATTCTAACTCAGAAAGACTATTTTAAGACACACTCTAGCACATTTCAATGGATATATATGAATGTAAACCAGCAGCCTGTGCTACTCCATCTGACTTGGTCCTCTCTGACAACACTGCTGGACCACTCCTTTCTCCTGAAAACCCGTCCTTTGGTTTCCTGAGCATCTGTGCTGGATCGCCTGCCCTTCGGTCTAGTTCATTTTTGTTTCTGTCATTACTTTCTCTTTTAGCCACTTAGATGTAGATGTTACCTTGATTCTGCCCTTGGTCTGGCCCTGTTGCTTCTATGCTGTTTTCTGACCTTTCTCTCATGGTTTCAACTGTTATACTTATGCAGGTAATTACTCAATTATCACGTAGTTACTCAATTATAATGTACTTATCATATAGAAAAATCATCAGTTTAGAAATATAATAAAGCTCATCATGTAAAAAGTGTTAATGCATTGCCTTCAAAAACACTGAATTTTTCCTTCAACACATGGAATTAGATGTGGATTTAAGAAGTTCAGGAATAAATCTCAGGAAGTTCCTTCACCCCCCTCCCCCTTTCCTTTTTGGTCCCGTATATAATACAAAAGTGATTTATATAGCCAATTTACTGAATAAGTTTTGGAAACTTTCCCAATTAAGGAATATTTCTAACCTGTGTTTCATCTGAAAAGCAAATTACAGATTTTGAACAGACTCAATATTATTAATTCTCTTATGGTAATTCGAAAAGTTGCATACAATTCCATAGTTTTAAAACTAGTTATGTGTAGAATTTAAAAAAAACATCCACCCAGCACTTGGTACACATTTCTCCCAAATTCATTAATTCATAAAGCTATATATATTTTAAGGGCATTGATTTCTATCATTGTGTTTTTAATAGCAAATACAGAGTTTCAGTTACATTATAATATAAGTAGGCTTTTGTAGGAAGGCCATTGTTTACAGAATTCTTTGTAAAATCATTTCTATGGAGAGATGAGTTTCCAAGATAGAACTTGGAATCCTTGGTTCCTACCTTCGCTGCTTAGCAAGCAGGGAACTAGCCACTTCCCTGCCAACTCAGGTGCCAAAGAATCTTCCCTCAACCACACCATGGAGCAGGGGGCTACCTGGCATCCCTGCTTTCTTCTTGGTATAAAAAGAGATTCTAGGAAGGAAAGTGATTTTTTCCCCATGCAACCTCGGTGCTCACAGCAACGAGAATTTTATATGAAACTGGATGATGGAAAGGTACAAAATATTCTTAAATTTTGGCTTCTTGAGCTGGGACATGTATGGTTTTATTTAGGAGGGGAGGTAGATGTTTCCTCTGTGTTAACAGATGTGTACTAAAAAGGAACAGACATTATTTACAAGTTGTTTTGATTTTTTTCAACTGGCATTTTCTTCCCATGTATGAGTATAAAGTTAAATGAGTATAAAAGTTAAACCATTTAACTTTATGTTGACCACACTGTCATTCAACATAATCGTGAATGGCAGTGCGTATTTTGGGGTAATACTGCACAGGAATGTCTTAAACAACTATAGAAATGGTAATCAGCTCTTCTGCCACTCTTATATATGACATATAAGGAAATGACCACAATCAGACCTTTATCAGACCACAATCAGACCAGAAACCCAGGTAGATTTCTGGATATCATAATGACCTTGATAAAATTACCTGTGATATAGCTAACTTCGGAAAGATAACTGCAGAGACACTGAAGTCTAAACCTGTTGTGCAGTCAAATATGACTGCAAACATTACTCTTTTTCTTAAAACCTCAAAAAAATTTTCTACTTAGCTTTATTATGATCTTGGGGTCCTTTCTTTTTCTTGTGACTAAATAACGGGACACCTGAAGATTTCAATTTCGATTTCTTTTATTGAGATGATTCCCACATCTCTCTCCCTTTCTACCCTGCAGTTCCAGCTTCTTTCTCCTTGGGTGCTTCCACAAGGATATCTCACCAGCAACTCAAATTTAGCATTTTAAAATCCAAACTCATCTCTTCCCACTCAGTAATCAAACTTCTCCAGACTTCTCTGTTTCTCTCAATAGCACTACTATTTTCTGTCATCAAACTAAAACTATAATGGTCATCTTTTATTTCCCCTCTTCTTATTCCCTACATTGGTTAAATTGCATAGTTAGTCCATTTTTACTCCATGTCTTTCCTATTGATCCCTTCCTTTTCTCCACTACTGATACTTCTCCTGACCTCATGCTATCTTACCATTCCTGTAACTGGTATCTCTGTCTTAAGTGTCTCTCCCTCCGACTTACTTCCATAATATTCCCCAACAAATCATCTTTTAGATGCTAAGTTTTCTAGGAAATAATAATCCACTTATTAGATATGTCCTTTGCCCTGTGTGTTTTTGGCAGGACCACTAGGTACCTGTTCCCTTAGTAAAAAAAAACAAGAAGACTGATTACAATACTTTCTATTTTGACCTCAGGGGAAAAACCTGGACAATAAAAGTGCATTTTGGATTTACCTCTCTTAATGAATTCAGAATAATCTGTTTCAGAGTCAGAGATGCTACCAGTTTGTATATTATGCAGTATATACAAAACTGGGAGAATATAAGTGGTGAATTCCGGTAAATTTGCAAGATGCCAAGAAACAAGTGAACTGGCCTTGGTTTCTTGCTTTTGTTAGTCACAAAGCCTAGCCAATCTTTCACAGCTCTGAACTCTTAAATTTCTGATTTAAGTTCACAACAGATATTTGTTGAATGATTATAGCCTACATTGGTACAAATCATGACAAAATTATGGGTCACTTTGAATCTATTGCATCCCATATAGCTCAAATTCTTTCTCAGTATTTAATCCTCAGTCAAAATGATAATTTCATTTTCACTAAATGTATCCGAGGGACACACAAATGCAGTTACAGTGATTATCTCTGAGAGGCTGAGTTGAGGGGGAGGAATTTTTAAAATACTGTTCTTTTAAAAAGTGAGCTTGTCTTAATTTGATGATGAAAAACTAATTAAAATTAATATACCTAGCAAACATAAATGACAATATACCTCAGAGATTTCCCTCTGTTTTGGAATACATATTAGAATCTAAATAGCAACATATCTAAGGCAAGAGTTATTAACAGATTAAACGGTGGAAGAAACAGGGTCATTTCTTGGCCCTTCCTTCACACATTCGCTATGTGATACAGCTTGTCATCAAAGTTACTTTTCCGTATTTACCCTGAAACGGAAACACAGTAGTTTTTAAAAGAAGAGGCGGGGACGAAGGGTGAGTTGCACATCTCCAGGGCACATCACTGAGGTTCTATTACAAATGATGAATGTTTATCACATAGAAAAATGATTAGCGCGTAAGAATAAAACCCATGTAAGGAGCTTTAGCAGACTGCCTTTAAAAATACTATAGCTTTTAATAAAACTATTGAAAAGAATTTGTTCATCAGTTTCTGACCACTCAGTAAACATCTCTCTCTCTCTCTCACACACACACACACGAGATTATCAAGAGTTGAAAAGGAGTAACTGGTTAAAACTTTTGCAAATTGCTTCCATCATTATCCTTAATCACACCTCTCCTGGCAGCTCTTTTTCTTTTTCCCTGAACATAACTTTCCTCCTTAGGCTTTTCTGGATTCCACGTCCCACCGCAGTCCGAATTTTCTGAGAACAGTAATTACCACTAAAGTGAATACACCCCTACTAAAGGGACAAGTGGGCAATTGGCCTTTCAACGTTTCACCAAAACACTGCCGCGTCAAAAAGGTAGCCTGGAGGGTTTCAGGAAAAGCCAGAGCTGTGTGCGAAGGGCTTCGCGGCAGCCTCTCTACCGTCCGTTTCGTTGACTGCACGCCTCCTCCTGTCTTCCCAACCCGGCTCCTGACTGCCAACCTATATAGGAGTGTGGGCCTGCGGGCGTTGCACCTGGGTGACAAGTGTCTAGATGCGACATGCCTTCTGAAGGGCATCCAAGCCATCACACTGATGCAAAGATACCTGTCTTCAGGCGCAAACTGATTCCCTCGAGCCCCAGGGCTGGGGTTGGCCTCTTTTTGGTGAAGAGTCTGGGTGTTCCGACCTTAAGGCCGCTCATCTGTTCCTCCTCTCCTACGAGGTTTTCACTCCCGGGCCCAAGGCCCCCTGTGGCCAGGCTCGCGCACCCCTCGCACTTCCTCCCTCACAGGGAACCCTCGTATTTCCTCGTTTCCCCCTCTCGGCTCAGCCTCCCCCTCTTTCACCCCCTCCACCCCGCCCGCCTCCAGCCACATGACAGGAAGGGCTCCACCACGCGACGTCACTGACGTCCGCGCCCCCGCCCCCGCGCTCCCCCCGCCCTGCACGCAGGGGGCGGCCGGCGAGCTCCGCGCTCCCCAACCAGAGCTCGCCAGAGCGCCGCCGCGGCCGCCGCCGAGCGGGTGCGCGGGTTCCCGGATGTGCGGCGCTCGCGGAAGCCCCGCCCCCGCCGCCGGCTCCGCGCGCGCCCCCGCCCTCCGCCCCGCGCGCCGCTGCGCTCCGCTTTCCCCTCCCTCTCCTGCCCTCCCCCTTTTTCGTGCCTTGAGGTTGCGGGTCAGTGCGAGCCACTGCAGTGAGTCCGTCACGGCTCCGGTGCGGGCGCGAGCACGAGTGCGAGGCTGCAGCCCCAAAGCCGTTTGGCCCCCTTCTCCCCCGCCTCCCCCCCTGCTCGGTCTCTCCCCACTTCTCGCCGTGTCTCCTCCCGCGCTCTCCGTCTCTGAATCTCGACCTTAATTTCTCTTCTCCCCGCCAGCTCCCGCGTGTCCAGTCACCCCGGCCGGCGCGCTCCCCGCGGCGCCGCCTGCCCTCCCCCAGCCTGAACCCCCCCTTCCCCCGCGGGCGTCCCGAGGGCCGCAGCCGCCCCAGCCGAGCGTAGCTGGGCCGCCGCCGCCGCCGCCACTGCCGCCGCCGCTGCTTCCTGCGGGAGCCCGTCAGAGCGCCGACACTCTTCTCTGCGCGAGCGAGCCGCCGACCGCCCAGCAAAATGGTGAGCTCGCCGCTTCCCCACGCACCATCGCTCCCCGCCCGCCGCTTCCAGGGGCGAGGGCGGGGGCGAGCCCCGACGCCCCCGGGCGGCTTCCCCCGGTGGAAAATTCGAGAGACCCGAGAAAGCCCCAGCGGCCCGGGGGCGACGGGCGGCAGATTGACAGCCCGGCGGGGCCCCCGCGCCCGCCCCCGGGCCTCCGCGGGGCGCCGCTCCACCCCTCCCCCCCCACCCCGCGCCCCTGGGATTCCGCTCGGGCCTCGACCCCCAGCCACCCCGGCCGTCCGCCCGGGACTGTCCCCAGATCGGCCCGCTTTCCCTCTCTCCGGACCCTCCTCCACGTGGAGCCCCCTCTCTCACCCCCAGACTCACTCTCTCAAGTTCGGGGAGATTCCGGAATCCTACGGCAATCATAGGTGGCGAATGGCTCTTTATATAAGACCCACTTTCTCTCCAGGGCCGCTCTCTATCCCACTCCCACTCTATTTTGAAGCAGCGAGTCTTGGCAGGAATCCTGCCACTTACTTCCCCCCTCTCTCGTTAGTGTTTATTTCACTGCTGTTTGCAACCTTACGAGGCTTTTTTTTTTTCCCCTTCGCTGCTGGTTTTCTCTTTGCAGTGGCGAACCGGAAAGGTCCAAGGTGTAGATTCATGAACACAGTGTAGCTCGGATTGTGATAAACGGGTATACTTGTTTTTAACACTGCTTACAGACTGCCAAGGGTTTCTCGTTTTCTTTGTTACCATCGTAAGTCTCTCCGGTGCTGGTTGTTTTTGAATCATGGCGATTTAAATTTGTCTTTCCTTACCCTCACATTAATCCCTAGGTAGAACTCGCTGCTGTAGTGTTTCCGACCGACGCTAGGGGTGTGTCTCCCGCCTCTGTCACTGTAGCCAAGAAATCAACGACGCCCTTTTAGCCTGTTACCCTACCGGTTCTCTCGCTCCGGCTAGCCCGTGGAGTTTTCTCTTTGTAATCAAGAATTGCATGCAGAGTAGAAAAAGTTTGCAGTGCTTTTTCATATAGATCAGATATCCGAACAGGTGATTTGGTCGTTAGGCTATTTCTAAAAGTTTTTCAACAGTTGTCCGAAGATTATTCCTACTGATTGCTAGGCGTTGAGTAATGTCTTACAGCTTTTAATTGTATTGTATTTCATCTTGTATGTAAAATTTCAGTATTTCAAAATAGCGTGGTGGGTGAGTGAAGAAATTCTGAGGACTGCAACTTGAGATAAGTTTAGTGTGATTGTGGGGGAAGAAAGTGACAGTAGTCGAGTAAGTCAGCTTTTATTTAAAAAACAGGACAAGTGATTAAGTGCACCTATTGTGTGTGTGCTTAGTCATGTGGGACTCTGCGACCTCATGGATTATAGCCCACCAGGCTCCCTCTGTTCATGGGATTTTCAGGGCAAGGATACTGGAGTGGGGTTGCCATTCTCTTCTCCAGGAGAATCTTCCCAACACGGGGATCGAACCCTCGTCTTCTGCATTGGCAGGCGGATTTTTTACCACTGAGCCATCTGGGAAGCCGCAAGTGCACCTATTAGTGTCCTTAAAATTCAGATTAGGAGCAGACTTAAATGTTTGGTAATTTTGATATGTGGAGGAGGTTTTTCCTTGCCAACTTGGGAGGCAGCTTCGAGGCGATTTTGGCCTTCAGAGTCAAAACTTAGGTTTTTCCAGAGTGCTACAAAAACAAGTTATATCAGACCCATTCATAGTACAGTCTCTCTCTTTTTTTTTTTTTTTGGCATAATCTTTTGGAGTTATGAATTGTGCTTTAGTGCTTTAATACAGCTTCCTTATAGATGTGTTTTACCCGAGGGTCCAGATCTTGAAGATCTTTTTCCAGTGTTTTTTTTACCTCTATTTATAAATGATACGTTTTGAGGAACAAAGACCTAGTCTTGTTTATGTAGTGTATAGGAGAATGATCTGACTTCCAAATAGTTCTTTTCCCTTCTGTGGTGCATCCTCCCCCCCCCCTTTTTTTTTGCCTTGAACTACAGTCAGAATTTGGGAAATCCTCTTTTAGCTTTTAAATTTATCTTCAATGTTAGTGTTTCTTTATCTTTCAAAAGTGTTTTAAACTTCCCATAGGATATTTTTTTCTTCCAGGTCATTATTTCCCTCTTTCCAGTTTCCTTTTTAGTATTTATTTTCTGGTTCGCTCTTGGCTCTTTTTTCTGCCGTCCTCTCAATACCATTTCAGGGCATAATTTGTCATGACAGTGGCTCCTCAACTTTTAAGATTGTGTTGGTCTGCTGAGTATAGCACTGGTTCGAAAGTGTCAAGCCTGTACCTCAATTGTGCCTTACGGAGTATTGATTAGCTCAAATAAATAGGAGGTTTTGGAGTGATCTGGTTCATTTTCTTGTTAATTGAGCATGTAGTTCTGAAAACTTTCACTGTCTTTGGAAAATCTTTGTAATTTCTCTTGAGTATCATGGACATACTTGGATTTTTGTCAATAGATTTTAATTTGTGAGTTAGTGATTAATTCAGGTAAGGGGAAAGCACAGAGGCTTAGAGATTGGATTGAATCTATCAAGACTCTCTTGACAGGTATTAATTTTAGTTGCTACCTTAAAAGTAGCCAACTTATTTCTTACCTGTTGTATCTTTCCCTCTCTTCATCATCTTTGTTTGACTCTTAAAATGTTGAGCAAGTGGGCTGAAAATTATGCATGTCTCCCATATAAAATAGTGGGTACTGAGCTCCTAAGAATTTTTCTTGAATCATAAATGATCAGTTTTCTGTGATTACATAAATGAATGTATATTTATTGAAATAACTGGATGTCATCACAATTTTTTCTGTAGGTAGTTATGTATAGTTTTAGAGTACTTCAGTGTTACTGAAATGCTGAGGTAGAATAAGAATAAAATAATCAAATAGAATACTTGTTTGAGTGAGTGAAAGTTGCTCAGTCGTGTCCAACACTGCTTGTTTAGATGGGTATAATTGAAAACAGTCTCAGTTTTGAAGGAGTAAACTTTGTAAGGGCATTTTTAGAAACTAGTTAACTTTTCATTTATCAGAGGTGGTTTTTACTTGTTCTTAGTGTAATTCAGAAATATGACCAGGTTTTTGGTTGGGATAGGTAATACAGATTTTGTTTTAGATGCATAAATGAACATACTGTATAAATAATTAGCTATTCTTTTAAATTTTGTTTCTTAGGGTAAACTTATATTTCCTAAGTGACCTTTTTATATTTTTGTGTTTTTTAAACTTTTTATTAAAATTATCTCCACTATCTGTGATGAGAGCCTGAAGCATATTTATTGCTGTCTGCAATAACTGCAGTTGGGGTTGTACACAGGGTATTTTAGTTCGGATTCTCTGACCAAGAAAGGCTACTTGGAAAAAAAAGGCAAGCAACCTGCCTTATGGCCAGCAGAATTAAAATTCAAAACAATCATAAAGAGAAAATTTCTCCACTTGCTGTGTCCCATAGTTGTTTAAAAAAATAAAAAGGTTCAGAGTACAAGGTAAAGAAGCTGACTAAGGGTCAGTCAGCAATAAGAGGGACAGATAAGTGTGGGAGGATCAGGCGTCTGTCATAGGTAGTCAGGCAAGCAAAAAGGACAGAGCAGTGTAAGGAGTCAGCTTGGGCCAGGAGGATTAAGCGATTCAGACTGTGGGCTCAGAGTCTGGGCAGTCAGCAGGGATTCATTCACATCAACAAATGCTTGTCGATTTCATCTGCTCTTCACTGGTGACTGTGCTAGGTTGTGGAGAATATTAAAATGATTAAGGCAGCTTTCCTTCCATCGTTTAAATGGAGAATGGAAGACAACTGCCAATAGGTGTGGGAAAAAAATTAGCATTCATTACCATATGAATCATGTACACAAGGCTGGATACAAATAAAGAGCAAGATCACTTTCTGTGGGATTAGGGAACGTTTTATGAAGGAGATGACAGTTGGGCTGGGTCTAAAAAGATTATTTGGGTTGCAGTAGTCAGAGATGGATGCAGCTGGGAAAAGGCTTTAAATTCTGGAGTGAGGAAGAGACAACATATATTTGGAGCTCTGACACTCAAGATGTGATTCCTGTATTAGCTGTATCAGCATCATCTGGAAAGTTGTTAGGTCCCACGCTGAACCAGCTGAATCTAGAACTCCGGGGTGGGGCCAAGTAGTCTCGATTGATATTGCCTTCTGGGTAATTCTGATCTATGCTAAATTTTGAGAGCCACCATTTAGAGAATGGTTCAGTGGTAAAGAATCTGCCTGCCAATGCAGGAGATATGGGTTCAGTCCCTGGGTTGAGAAGATCCTCTGGAGAAGGAATTGGCAACCCACTCCAGTATTCTTGCCTGGGAAATCCCATGGACAGAGGAGCCTGGCGGGCTATGGTCCATGGGGTCACAGAAGAGTTGGACACGACTTAACAACAACAGTTTGGAGAGTAATGTTGTTGTTGTTCAGTCTCTCAGTTGTGTCTGACTCTTTATCACCCCATGGACTGCAGCATGCCAGGCCTCTTGGTCCCTCAGCATCTCCAGGAGTTCACCCAAGTTCATGCCCATTGAATCAGTGATGCCATCCAATCATCTCATCCTCTGTCATCCCCCGCCCCTGCCTTCAACCTTTCCCAGCATCAGGGTCTTTTCCAGTGAGTCGTCTCTTAGCATCAAGTAGCCAAAGTATTGGAGCTTCAACTTCAGCATCAGTCCTTCAGGACTGGAGCTTGAAGTCAAGTGGGCCTTATGAAGCACTACTACCAATAATGCTAGTGGAAGTGATAGAATTCCAGCTGAGCTATTTAAAATATTAAAGATGATGGTGTTAAAGTGCTGCACTCAATATGTCAGCAAATTTGGAAAACCCGCCAGTGGCCACAGAACTGGAAAAGGTCAGTTTTCATCCCAGTTCTAAAGAAGAGTTGTGCTAAAGAATGTTCAGACTACCAGACAATTGCACTCACTTCCCATGCTGGTAAGGTTATGCTCAAAATCCTTCAAGCTAGTCCTCAGCAGTACTTGAATCAAGAACTTCCAGATGTGCAAGCTGGGTTTAGAAAAGGCAGAGGAATCAGAGGACAACTTGGAATGTATTTATTTGACTTTTAGCTGGGTATCTGTTAATATTTCTAACATTGACTATATAAACAGAAGACATAATTGTAGTTTTGGGAACTTAATCAACTGGGTGAACAAGACAAGTGTTACACAGTGTAATGTGTGTTAACAGATTAAACACAGGGTGCTGTAAGAGCACGTGGCAGGACAGAGGTGTAATCCAAACTATTGGGGACCGAGTGGAGAGATGAATGTCACTCAGAGAAAGCTTCTTGAAAGAGATGGTGCCTGAGCTGAGTCTTAAAAGAATGAACATCTAGCCAGTGGAAAAGGCACTCTAGGTAGAAAGCTTTATGGTTAAAGACGCCGAGGTATGACTATCCAGGCCTGAAGTTCAGCATGGCTGTTAGGGTGACATGGAGAAAGAGGGTGGTCAGGTAGCCGGAGGCAGGATTATTGAAGGGTTTGCTTAACACATGCAGGAGGTAAGTTTTTTTTTTTTTTTTTCTTAAAGCCTGTGGAAGCTATTGTTTTTAAGTAGGAGAATAACATTATCTCATTCACATTTTTAGAAAGATGAATTTGATGGTCTGGGGATAAAATAGGAAAGATGAAAGTAGACATGGTGACCAGTTCAAAAGTTAACTGCAGTCACAAGAAATAAGGACCTCAAAGAAGGTAGTAGCAGTGTAGGTGGAGAGACGAGACGAGACCAGGTATGAGACACATTTAGAGGGCAGAAGGTATGACTTGGTGTCTTAGTTTATGGGGAAGGAAAGGGGTGAATCCTGCTGGGGCTTCTGGCTTGGGTGACTGGGTAGATAATAGTGCCAGCCACTCTGCGGTATTTATCAAGCCTCTGTGTACTTGATTAAGATTTGATTCTAAGGATATTCTAGAATGCTATCCCATCCTAAAGAAACTTCCAATTTGCTGTAATGACCGTTGTTTCATCTCTAGTCTTCTTTTATCATTTGGTAAATAATGCTTAGAATGCTGTGTTGCAAGATTCTAAGTTCAGTAGAATAGAGTGCTGTGAAATATTAACAGTGCTTGCTGCATAGATACCATGGCCTAGGAGATAGCAGAATGAACTTGACAGCCTGGAGGCAGAAAGAGGTAGCATATGTGTGAGCAGTGATTCTCAAAATAAGGATCCTGAACCAGCAGCATGGGCATCATCTGGGACCTTATTAGAAATGTGGATTCTCTGTCTAGGAGAAACAGGAGAAGGAGATTGGGAGGAGTGATGATGATTTCTACTTAGGACACAGTGAATTGAAAGTAGTCATGGGTCACCTGGGTGGATATGGCTAACAGGCTATATTGGGATGTAGAAAAGAAATTGGGCTTTTATTAAAGATTTGAGTGTTAGTTGTATTTGTTTTAGGTAGTAGTTGAAGTCATGAAGCTGAATGATAGCCTATAGATCTTTTTGTGTAGTTGCTAAGTTGTGTCTGACTCTTTATGACCACCATGGACTGCAGCCCACCAGACTCCTCTGTCCATGGGATTTCCCAGGCAAGAATACTGGAGTGGATTCCCATTTTCTTCTCCAGGGGATCTTCCCGACCCAGGGATTGAACCTGGATCTCCCACATTGGCAGGCAGATTCTTCACCACTGAGCCACCAGGGAAGCCTAATCCTATAGAGAAAGAATATAAAATGATGAAGAGGACAGACCCTAAAGAACACTGCATTTAATAGCAGATGAACCTGTGGATGTTGTCTGAGAATAAATAAGCCAGAGAGATAGTTGGAAAATGAGAGTATTGATGTCACATTTGAAGGAGTCAGCAGTGTGTAGATTTTGCAGAGATCAGGAAAGAGAAGAACTGAGAAGTGTCTTTTGGAGGGAGCTGGCAAGTTCTGGTGACTTTGGCAATAGTATTAGAAAAAAACAACGTTTTGTGCTGGTGGCGAGGAAAACTAGGATGCTGTGAGTTGAGGAATAAATGGGTAGCCAGAGACTGAAAATAGACTATTCTTTAATGCTTGATTTATGGGGAAACGATGAAAGTCAGAAAATTTAGGTTTGAGGAAGAATTTATTTTTAGGGTTAAGGGAATGAACCAGGAAAGAAGGAGCAGTTAAAGATTCAAAGGGAAAAGTTGGAATTCTTAATGTTTTGAGGGCCCCAGGGAGGTAGGAGGGAATATGAGTCTCCTTAGACAGTAAGAGAGATTTTTCTCAACCATTAACATGGGAGAGAGGGAGCTAAAAATGAAAACTATTATAGAAGTTATAATCTTTAAGACAGTAACTTCAATTAAGCCCTAGGTAATGAAAATAAGATTGCAAAGAATGTAAACTGAGAATGCAGAGGCCTTGTCTTTGTCTTTTCATTGTTATAATCCAAATGCTTGATATATGATAGAGATTAAGTAGTGTTTGAAGAAGGAATATGTGGATGAATAAGTGGAATAAAGGAGTAAATCTTGATGACAGAGTTGAGGGCAGTGAGTGTCAGTTCACTTTTTGAGCCATTTATGGAAAATGGACAAAGAAAGATTACCTTGAGTGGTTTGCAGTGGGGGTAATTCTTGATGTTCTTTCGAGTTAGAAGAAAGCCAGGAGAGGGAGCTGTGAGAAAAAGGATGATTAATGGAATGAGATCCAACCAGTCCACCCTAAAGGAGATCAGTCCTGGGTGTTCACTGAAAGGACTGATGTTGAAGCTGAAACTCCAATACTTCGGCCACCTGATGGGAAGAGCTGACTCATTTGAAAAGACCCTGATGCCGGGAAAGATTGAGGGCAGGAGGAGAAGGGGACGACAGGGGATGAGATGGTTGGATGGCATCACCGACTCAATGGACATGAGTTTGGGTGAACTCTGGGAGTTGGTGAAGGACAGGGAGGCCTGGTGTGCTGTGGTTCGTGGGGTCGCAAAGAGTCGGACACGACTGAGCGACTGAGCTGAACTGAATGGAATGAGCCCAAGAAGTGGTAGGAAAAAAAGATCGATAAAAGGAAAAGAGGGACATGGAAAGAGAGGGAAAGAAAAGAAGATGAAGAGAGTAAGTCATGATGACAGGTGTGTTTTAATAATGGAATTCAAACCATGTGACCCCATATCATCTCAGCAACTGGAGATAGTTTGAGGCAAGATCTGCTGAAGTTGAGGCTGATGCTGAGGTGAATGGGGTGGGTTGAGGATGAGAAGTAGGGACACAATTATAATTTCGATTTTGAAAGATTTGATAGGTGGTTAACAGGGTATTAGGTAAATATTAAATAATAGATAGATCCAAGATCTAGAAAGTTCATCTAGGAAAAAGGGGTTTTAACAGGAAAAGAGGTTAATTGTCAGTTTTTGTGTTAGTAACTTCTAATCAAATTACCTACTTCTAAGAGGAACTGTTTTCTGAGTTTAGATTTTATGATAAGGGGAACATCTAGTTGTAGATTAATGTTCTTAAAACATTTTTAAAGTTCTAAACACACCATTGATACATTTACTTAAAACATAAAACCATACTGAAAGTTATGAAGTGGAAAATAAGTCTTTCCTGGTCATTCCTTCTTCTTGTGTTGATCATTGTTAAGTGTCTTGTATGTTCTTACAAGGAGTTTGTGTGTGTGTCCCTTTCTTAAAGCTATGCCAGTGTGTGGATTTATTAATTTTTTTTTTTTTTGGTAATTTATCTCTTATTAAGGTAAGACTTAAAGAGATTTTTAATGATGCCATGCTCTAGTTTTCTCATTACAATCAGTTTTATTCCAAGGTTTTTAGTGATATTTCAAATGTAAGCATTGAGTCAGAAACAATTCAGCATACTTTAAGTTAGGTAGCAATTTCATAATGGTTGAGATTGGTACTTCAGCATGAACTATGACAGTATTCTTATAAAAATTACTCTTAGGGAAAATAATATTTCACTAGAACATTGTTTGTACTTATTTTTCCCACTTAGCATCTTATTAAGTGTTAACAACATCGATAGCCATTTTCTAAATTAAAAAGAGAAAATGATCTTCAAAGTGTAGTAGAGAAAGCTTTCATTTTATTTCAGGCTTGCCAAGTTAAATTTCTTCCTCTTTTACCCTTCCAAATAAAACCTGTTTATTCAGCAGTCCATCTTCACTCTCTCCCTTTCTGAGTTTTCTCCTTAGAGTCCCATACCTCCTTTGTGGTCTCGGGTTGACAGTAATTATAACTAATGTATGGGCTTTCCTGGTGACTCAGACGGTAAAGAATCCACCTGCGGTGTGGGAGACCTGGGTTCGATCCCTTGGTTGGGAAGATCCCGTGGAGCAGGGCATGGTAACCCACTCCAGTATTCTTGCCTGGAGAATCCACATGAACTGAGGAGCCTGGTGGTCTACAGTCCATGAGACGGCAAAGAGTTGGACATGACCCAGCGACTAAACACACAGCACATAGCTAACGTATAGATCTGGTGCAGGAATAAAAATTTGAAATGAAATGTGACTAATTCATGTTTTCGGATTTGTCTTTGGTTTTTATAGTTGTGTGCTATAAAAAATGTTTAAAACTTTAGACGATTTCGATAGGAAATCCTTTAAAATTTAGCGCAGGTGCTTCAGCAAGTCATAGGTTCTTACAGGTTACTTTCGCAGAGTTCTGTTTTGGTAGTTAAAGCTCTTTCTTACCAGTATCACCGGCAGGGTCATGTGGTAAGCCCACTGCTATCCTAGAAGCATTTCTGGAAATAAGATAGCACTTTGACTTGTGTTCCAGGAGCGTTATGAAGCTCATCTGTGCCCTAGCCAGGTCTCTTCACTTTCGTGAACAATTACAGAGAATTTATTTTTACTTGTATGTCAGAACTAGGTATACAGTTTTAAACCTAGGGACGAGAGTGTGATGCACAACTCCCTACAAATAGAGCCCAGCCTTTACCATTGGCATTGTTAGAGCTGTCTGTCAGCACTTCCACGAACTTTCCTCACTGTCTGTAGTTTTCAGGGTGAGTTTTCGTTCCTATCCTCCCGAGCGCAGTGCCACATGCATCCTCCTGTTATAGGCAGGCAGTAAGCTGCAGCCTGTAGTGTTATTTGCTTGTAACACAATTTTTAATAACTAGAATGTCAGGTAAAACCAGTGCTAATAAGTAATAAGGGAAACCTGTGATTTAATGTGTGCTTATGTTGCATCTATTTTCCTAACAAATAGAATTTCATGAATTATAAACTAGTTCATAATAATCTTTCTCAAATAGTGAATTTCTGAATTCAGGTATACTTCAGGTATACTTCAGGTCTGCCCTCAGTATCTAGCTGTGACTCTTGACCATCATACTTTTGACTTTATCTGTATTTGCTTATTTTCTTGTTTTTTCAGTCTACTGCCGTCTAGATCTGTGATGTCCAGTTCAGTAGCTGCTAGCTACATGTGGCTATTTAAAAAAAATTTAATGAAATAAAATTGTAAATTCACTTCTTTGGTCATAATATCTGTAAGTGCCCAGGGGCTGCTTGTAGCTTGTGGTTACAGTATTGCTGCAGATATAGAAGACCCTCATCATTGCATAATGCTGGTTAGATAGTGCTGAGCTGGAATGATTATGCTATGTTGGCAGTAATCTTCTAATTATCAACATGAGATTGGGGGTTGAAAAGATTTGACTTTAGACTCTGGTTCTGCCATTTTCTAGCTAAGTTGCTGTTAAGTTGATCAGTCGTGTCCGACTCTTTGCGACCCCATGGACTGCAGCGTGCCAGGCTTCCGTGTCCTTCACCATCTCCTGGAGCTTGCTCAAACTGATGTCTGTTGAGTCAGTGATGCCGTCCAACCATCTTGTTCTCTGTTGCCCTCTTCTGCCTTCAGTCTTTCCCAGCATCAGGGTCTTTTCCAGTGAGTTGGATCTTCATATCAGGTGGCCAAAGTATTGCATCAGGTGGCCACATTCTAGCTAAGTGACCTTGAACAAATGCCATAAACTCTGTAGACCTTGTTTAGTATGTGTGTAAAGTGGGAATAACTGCACCTGAGAGACAGGTGACCCTAGATAGTCTGGAAATCACTGCCAGCCTAGGCTCCTACATATTATAGGAATTCAGTAAATACTTGTTGAGTGAGTAAATTGAGTGAGTTCATGAATTCTTTATTTATTCTCAGAGTTTCACCATCTTCTATGTACTGATGATTCATATTTTTGGCCCACATTATTCTCTTCTTCTCTAGTCCATAATTGCTTACTGGATATATACTAAATGAGGATGTCTGTAAAATGCCTCAAACTCAATGTGACTAAAACCACACTCATTATATTATCTTCATATTCATGCTTCATTATTCCTTAATTTTTCTTAATGGAAACAATATCTGTCCATTTGCTCCTTTCTGGAAACCTGGTATCCTTTTATTTAGCTGGTAAAGAATCTGCCTGCAATGCAGGAGACTCTGGTTCAATTCCTGGGTCAGGAAGATCCCCTGGAAAAGGGATAGGCCACCCGTTCCCATATTCTTGGGCTTCCCTGGTGGCTCAGATGGTAAAGAATCCATCTTCGATTCAGGAGACCTGGGTTCGATCCCTAGGTTGAGAAGATCGCCACCCATTCCATTGTTGGGGCCTGGGGAGTTCCATGTACAGAGGAGCCTGGCAGGCTGTTCAGTCCATGAGGTCGCAAAGAGTTGGACACGACTGAGCAACTTGCATTTTCACTACTACCTAAGTCTTAAGCAGTCGTCCGTTAGAGTCTGTACTAAGAGAGTGTGACACGGGAACATCCCCTGATGTGGTTTGGGGATGGGAAACTCACTCACTTACTCACTCGAGGGACTTCTGAGGCATTCCAGACTGGCTCACCTCCTATCCATATAGAGGAAAATGGACTGTTTTCCCAGTGTGTTAATGCTTCCTGCCATCAGTAGTGGCAGCTGAATCTAAAACACAATAACACAGCTGAAAGCAGCATTCTGCTAAGCAAAGAGTTGTGTATGCTCTGTTCATATACTGAGTTCTTCCTCTTGACTGATACTTACAGTTTATCTGTGTTGAAAGATTTTATTGCACATTTCCCTCAGGGTTTTTTTTTTCAGTTCTACCAGTTTATTGCTATCAACCTATGTCCCTCCACCCGCATGCACACGTTGCTCAGACATGTAACCCCATGGACCAGAGCCTGCCAGACTCGCCTGTCCATGGCCTTTGCCAGGCATGAGTACTGGAATGGGGTTGCCATTTCCTTCTCCATGCCCCAGTTGTTTCTGCATTGTTTTTTCTTTGTTTCTGTAACTTAGCTTCAGATACCTTTTACACTTTTTTCTGTTACAGTTGACCCTTAAACAACATGGATTTGAACTTGGTATGTCTATTTACACGCAAGTTTTTTTCAGTAAATACAGTACTGCAAGAGCGGGGGTTGGTTGAATCTGTAGGTGTGAATTGCATATGCAGAGGACTTGAGCATCTGCAGATTTTGGTGTCTGGCAGGTTCTGGAAGCACTCCTGTACTTTGAGCTGTACTTTTAGAAAGTGCATGCTTGTTAGTTATTTAGCACATCTTTAACTATGTTACTTGTTATGATTCTTGTTAGTTTTGTTAGTAGTCTGGTTAAAGTTGCCACGATTTTGAGTGTCTTGCTTCCAGCTGTTTTCCTTAAGCCATGTTATTTTTAAACTGTGATTGATTGTATCTTTGTTTTAAGGTGTAGTTTTTAGACCATGAAGATTTTTCAGGAACATTAAGTATCATGTTATAGTAAATGTATCCTGTCATTTAGATCCCAAATTATCTCCTGAATCAACTTTATCCCTATGCTTCTGGCATCATTGCAGTTCCATTTATTTCTTACCTGGACTATTTCTGTAGCCTATTTGATGCTTTGCTCTTTTTGCCTCTAGGTTCTTTGTTCTGTCTTCCACACTACCACTAGAATTTGTCTTCTGAAAAAAAAAAAAATCTAGTGTTAACTACCTTATTTAAAAGTTGATGTCACATCTTCCAGAATTCAACATTTAAATTCTTTTGCATGGCACTTATGTTCTGATCCTTATTTCTAGCCAGGGTTATGCTATAACCAGGTCAAACTTCTTGGTTCTTAAATGCCTCATTTTTCACTTAATGGTGCCTTTGTATATATGTTTATTCCATCTGCAATGTCCTTCCATATGCTTTCTCTGTCTGGCAAACTTCAGGATCCTATTCCAGTTGCATTTCCCAACTCCTCAATGTAATTAATGGCCGCTTGTAAGTAACTTTCATTATAGTACATCCCATATTTCATTGTGTTTCATTGCCTCCCCTCTTAAGTGCTGTGAAATCTCTAGGGTGGGGGGGTGCATTTTTGTTCATCTTTGTTTATCCAGTTGCCTTTGTGGTATGCTCATGGAATATAAATGCTAATGCTGGGTGGGCAGGTAGGTACTTGGGAAGCCAGCAGAGGTGCAACAGAATGAGTTATATCTATCTTCTAGGGGCGGGGGTGGGGGGAGGTCTTCGATAGTCCTGTGAATAAACAGTTAGAAAGCACGAGGAGTTAGGCACAACTGGAAAGCTACCAAAGTGGAAACTGCTGTTGATTCTAAAAGTTACAGTATTCTTTTATTCTTTAAGGTTCTTTTTACATATATGGGTAAAGTGTCAGTTACATGTCATTTGTTAAACAGTAAGAAAATTTTTTCACAAATAACATTCAAAGTTTATAAGTAATGTTTAGTTTTGTTTACTTAAACTGATTTACCTTAACATTTTCTAGATGTATTCTAGAACAACTGGTAAAGAGGAACTGCAGCTCTAGATCTTTGATTTCTTAATTTAGCAAGCATCTATCTTCACCTACTACATATGTTGAAATATCAAGTATAGTGTTAGATGCAGAGATGACAGGAAAAAAATATATAGCCCCGAAGACTTCACAGCATAAATTGAGCCAGGCGTGCAGAGGGAAAGATTTTAATACAGTGTAAGTGCTTCTGGAGCCGTTAGAAAGTGCTGGACTTCTCTGGTCACTCTGCTTGCCCAGTTTAAACTTAACATGTAGCAGGTTTTGGACATTGTAAAAATTCATTTTAGTCACATTACTCATCTAATAGAGTTGTATAATGTCAAGTAATTATTTAAGTGCTGAAAGAACATTGTAATGGTTTTGTTGTTGACTGTATTGCTTTTCTTTGTAAGTATAGTTGATTGCACTGTTGTGCCAGTCTGTGCTGCATAGACTCAGTTACACTCACGGACATTCTTTACTTTTTCCATTACGGTTTATCAATTATGTTGTTTTTAGTGCATTTTATTTGATACTATGAGACATACTATGATGTGGTATGTGGGCTATAGAATTGGAAGACCTATACTGGAGATATATATCTGTAAAATGGCCTTAGGACTGCTTGATTTAGAGTTCTGGTGGGTATTGGGTAAGGTAGTTACATAGGATGCTTGATATAGTGCAAAGTACTGTTCACGTTTTTTAAAATCAGACTACTGAAAAATAGTATGTAGCATTCTAGGCAGGTCTAGATTTCATAATTATTTCATCCTTATTTTTGTAATAGCTCTGTCCAGTAATTTGCTTATTGACAAAGTAGAAAATGTATCAGAATGTTTTGAAATACAAGTAACAAGACCCTCCCAACTAAGAAGGAATGTTTTATTTCACAGAATAAGAAGCCCAGAGCCAGAGTTACAGGGTAGTTCAGCAGTTTTCATCAGTTTCACCAGAGACATAGGCCCAGTGCACTTTAAAGCTCTGCACGTCAGGAGAGGGCTGTCGTAGTTTTAGACACTGAGATCTGACTGAAGAAGAGCAGGTAACACTTCAAGTGTCTCTCTGTTAGGGAGGAAAAACTTTCTTGCAAGTCTCACAGCAGGGTTCTTTCTTAGGTCTCCTTGTGTTTTTCATGTTTCTTATGTACCAGAAAAAGACCAGATTCCTTACTCAGGCAGCTAAGTTCTTACTAGTTGGCTAGCTTACTTTACATGACCAGAGGATAGGCCTTATAGTCTTAAAAACAACCTCATCAATATTTTATTTGGTACTCTGAACAGAAGTCACAGATTTTTGATGGGAATTTTGGCAGTGAGAATTATATCTGGCTTCTGATAGTTTATACTATACCTTTTCCCTCATCAGTGTATAACTGTCACCCTACTCTTGTCAGCCTCTTAACACAAATATTTTCTGTACCTAGTTTTCCATAACCAAAACCATAGATTTCTACCCAGAATTTATAACAAGTTCTTAAAACTAGACAATAAAAAGACAGCCCAACTAAAAAATGGGCAAAAGATCTGAATAGATATTTCTCCAGAGAATATAAATAGATGTCCCGTAAGCACATGAAAAGATGGGCAACATCATTAGTCATTAGGGCAATGCAAATCAAAACTACAGTGAGATACCACTTAACACCCCACTAGCATGGCTGTAATAAAGAAGATCAGGTACGTGTGGAGGATGTGGAGAAGTTGGAACCCCCATAACACTGCTGGTGGGGATGTAGATGTTGTACCCGCCCTAGAAAATAGTTCCTCAGAGTGTTTAACATAGGGTTACCTGGGTGTGTGCATGAGTGTCAGTGTGAGTCGCTCAGTTGTGTCTAACTCTTTGCAACTCCATGGACTGTAGCTCACCAGACTGTTCTGGGCATGGAAGTCTCCAGGCAAGAATACTGGAGTGGGTAGCCATTCCTTTCTCCACAGAGCTACTGTAAGACTTGGTAATTCCATTCCTAAGTATATACTCATAAGACATAAAATGAAAAACATTTACTAAAGTTCATAACAGCCTTATTTATAATAACCCCCCAAATGGGAATAGTCTGCATGTCCATTAACTGAAGAATGGATAAATAAATAAAATGTGGTATATACCATACAACAAAGCATTATTTGGCAGTAAAAAGAAATTTTTTGCTTAACCATGGATGAATCTAGAAAATATCTGCTAAGTAAGAAAAAAACAAAAACAGTTACAAAGGAATACTTATCCTATGATTCTACTGACATGTATTCTGGATACAGAAGAGACAAGCATGTAGAAACAGGAAGTTATACACTAGTGGTTGTCTGTGGTTGGGGTGAAGCTGGGAGATGGGAGTGACTGCCAGTGGGTATAGACTTTCTTTTTAGGGTGATGAAAATGCTCCAAAGTTAATTGTGGTAATGTCTACACAGCTCTGCCAATGTGCTAAAAACCACTGAATTGTATGCGTTAGTCAAATTATGTGGTTTGTTAATTCTATCTCAATAAAGCTATTGTTAAAAAGAAATCCTTGGGACTTCCTCAGTTGCCCAGTGGCTAAGACTTTGTGCTCCCAGCCCAGAGGGCACAGGTTCAGTTCCTGGTCAGGGAACTGAGATCCCACATGCCACAGAGTGTGACCAAAAAACTCCCAAATATCCAACCAGCCAAACAAAAAACCCTCACAAAGCAATGGTAATCAAAACAGTGTGATGATGGCATAAAACCAGGCACAGATCAATGGAACATAATAGAGAGCCCAGAAATAAACCTGTTTATCTTTGGTCAGTTAATTTATGATAGAAAAGCCAAGAATATAAAACTGGGGAAAGGACAGACTCTTCAGTGGTGGTGGGAAAACTGGGCCACTGTCTTACACCATACACAAAAATTGACTTAGTTGTTTAAAGACTGGAACATAAGGCCTGAAACCAT
This sequence comes from Cervus canadensis, assembly GCF_019320065.1. Lineage (NCBI taxonomy): Eukaryota > Metazoa > Chordata > Mammalia > Artiodactyla > Cervidae > Cervus > Cervus canadensis. The sequence continues at coordinate 63,030,582 of NC_057390.1, read as the reverse complement.
AACATTTCTAGAAGAAAACAGGCGATAAAGCTACTTGACATGCATCTTGGCTATGATTTTTTTGGATATGGCACTGAAAGCAAAGGCAACAAAAATAAACAAGTTGGGACTGCTTTAAAAAACTTCTGCATAGCAAAGGAAACCATCAGCAAAATGAAAAAGAGACATACCAAACAGAAGAAAATATTTTCAAATTATGTATCCTGATGAGTTAATATCCAAAATATATAAAGAACTCATATAGCTCAATTGAATAAAAAGTCTGACTGAAAAATAGGCAGAGAATCCAAACAAACATTTCTCCAAAGAAGACATACAGATAGCCAGTAGGTACATGGAAGGATGTTCAACATCACTAATCATCAGGGAAACACATTAAAGCCACAAGATATGGTTCTCACACCTGTTAGAATGACTTATATATATAAAAATGAGACAACAAATTTTGACAGAGATACAGAGAAAAAGGAATCCTTGTGCACTGCTCGGAGGAATGTAAACTGGTATAGCCACTTTGGAAAAAAGTATGGTGGTTCCTTAAAAAATTAAAAATAGAACTAACTATATGATCCAGGAATCTCACTTTGGGTTATTTATTCAAAAGAAATGAAAAAAAAAAAAAAAAAGCTTTCTGAGAAAGATTCATGCATCCCCATCCATTGCAGCATTTACAGTAATTAGGACGTGCAGCAGCCTAAGTGTCCGTGGATGGATGGTTAGAGAAATTGTGGTATATATGTTTGCATATACAATGTAATATTGGCCATAAAAAAGAAGAATGTCTTGCTATTGGCAGCAGTATGGACAGACCTTGAGGGCATTTTGCTAATTGAAATAAGCCAGAACAAAACAAATACCCTGTGATCTCACTTATATGTAGAATCCTAGAAACAGAAACAAAAACCACAAACCAAGCTTACACATAGCAGATTAAGAGTTAGTGTTTGCCAGAGGCAAGGGGTGGTAGGGGGCGGAAATGGGTAAAGGTGTCAATAGCTATAAACTTCCAGTTATAAAATAAATTAGTCATGGAAATGTACAGCATGGCGACTATAGTTAATACTGTGTTGTGTATTTGAAAATTGTTAGGAGAGTAGCTCTGAAAAATTCCTGTTACGGCATTGTTCACAGACCTAGGACAAAAAATTTCACAATTCCTATGGAAACTCAAAAGACCCTGAATAGTCAAAGCAGTCTTGAGAAAGAAGAATGGAACTGGAAGAATGAATTTTCCTGACTTCAGACTAAACTAAAATGTCATCAAGACAGTATGGTAGTGGCACAAAAACAGAAATGCAGACCAGTGGAACAAGATAGAAAGCCCAGATAAACCCATAAACCCATGGGCACCTTCTCTTTGACAAAAGTGGCAAGAATGTACAATGGGGAAAAGATAGTCTCTTCAGTAAGTGGTACTGGGAAAACTGGACAGCTACATGTAAAAGAATGAAATCAGAACACTCCTTAACACCATATACAAAGATAAAATGGATTAAAGACCTAAATGTAAGACCAGAAACTATAAAACTCTTGGAGGAAAACATGGGCAGAACACTGTATGACCTGAATCACAACAAGATCCTCTTTGACCCACCTCCTAGAGTAATGGGAATAATGACCAAAATAAACAAGTGGGATCTAATTAAAAACTTTTGCACAGCAAAGGAAACTATAAACGAGGTGAAAAGACAATGCTCAGAATGGGAAAAAATAATAGCAAATAAAATGACTGTCACAGGATTACTATCCAAAATTCACAAGCAGCTCATGCAACTCAATATCAGAAAAAACAAACAACCCAATGAGAAAGTGGGCAGAAGCCCTATACAAACATTTCTCCAAAGATACAGATGACTAATACAGACATGGAAAGAAGATCAACATCACTCATTATTAGAGAAATGCAAATCACAACTACAATGAGATATCCCCTCACACACATCAAAAAATCCACAAGCAACAGATGCTGGGGAGGGCATGTGGAGGAAAGAGAACCCTTGTGTACTGTTGGTGGAAATGTAAATTGATAACAGTCGCTAAGGAAGACAGTATGGAGAGAGATTCCTTAAAAAGGTAGGTGTAAATCTCACATGACCCAGCAATCCCACTACTAGGCATGTACCCTGAAAGAAAGAAAAGTGAAAGTAAAGTCACTCATTCGTGTCCAACTATTTGCGACCCCATGGACTGTAGCCTACGAGGCTCCTCTGTCCATGGGATTTTCCAGGCAAGAGTACAGGAGTGGGTTGCCATTTCCTTCTCCAGAGGATCTTCCCAACCCAGGGATCAAACCCAGGTCTCCCGAATTGCAGGTAGACGCTTTACTGTCTGAGCTACCAAGGAAGCCCTATACCCTGAAGAAACCATAATTGAAAAAGACACATGTACCCCAATTTTCATTGCAGCACTATTTACAGTAGCTAGGAGATGGAAGCAACTTAGATATCCATTGAAAGATGAATGGACAAAGAAGCTGTGGTACATATATACAGTGGAGTATTACTCAGTCATAAAAAGGAGCACATTGAAGTCAGTTTTAATGAGGTAGAGGAACCTAGAGCCTATTTTACAGAGTGAAGTAAGTCAGAAAGAGCAAAATACATATTAACGTATGTATATGGAATCTAGAAAGATGGTACTGATGAACCTGTTTGCAGGGGAGCAGTGGAGAGGCAAACATAGAAAACAGACTTTTGGACGTGGAGAGGTGAGGAAGGAGTGGAATGAATGGAGATAGTAGCATGGAAACGTGCACACTGCCATATGTAAAGTAGATGGCCAGTGGGCATTTGCTACATGACTTAGCTCAGACCAGTGCTCTGTGAAAACTTAGAGGGGTGGGATGGGGTGGGAGGTGGCAGGCAGGTTGAAGAGGTAGGGGACATATGTATACCTATGGCTGATCCATGTGGATGTGTGACAGAAACCAACAAAATATTGTAAAATAATTAAGTTTCCATTATAAGAAAAAGAATTGTTAACTATGTAAGCTGTTGAGTTTTGGCTTTTTGTGGTAATTATTTTGCAATATGTATAAATATTGAATCATTGTGTTATACACCTGAAATTAATAGAATGTTATGTCTAAATTGTATCTCAATTAAAAAAAGAATACCTGAGGTGGTAGACTTGATTTGGCTACCTTACAGATTATTACTTCTGATTTCTCCTGCAAAATCATTTCCTTCTATCTGACTGAACGTTCCTTTATTTCTTCTCATTGTTATCATCTAACATTTATCTGGATAAAACAGTTTTCATTCAGAATTTAAGTACCTGTGTCCTATTGCCCCTCTTGGTTCCACTGTTGTGTTGTCTTCATTTTCACCCTTGCTTTAGTGTTCCTTGGCCTTCTCCATAATCACCATACATTGTCTCTACTAAAACTATATCTTGTAGCCACTATATCCTGTGGTCTCTTACCATAGTCCATAACTCTTCCACTACTGGGACTTTATTTCCTCTGGAGATTATTTTCTCAATTACAATTATTGAACATGCTGTGACTTTAGAGTTTTCTGTTTTGTTTTGGGATTGTGTATGTTTTTAAAGTAAAATATAGTACCAATTAGTACTGTTCCCTACAAGAATTTGTTGGACCATTTCCATTTATTTTATACTTCCCATTCCTTTACCCCTCTTCTCAGCTGTCTCCACCTATCTCACACCCTCTCATTGTCATGTTTCTGCAATTGTTACCATTGTGTTAGATATATGAGCAACATATTTTAAATTGCTTTGCTAGTATGAGTTGTCAGCGACAAGCCTCTTTGAACTTAAGTGTTCTAAGACGTGATGAAAATGGTTTCACTGACTTTTTTCTCTTGTATAATGCAGAAAGGGTGTGGCTTTATGATATATTGATAAGAATACTATAGAAATTATATTAGGTTGGGTTCAAATTTGATCTCCACTACCACCAGCTGTGTGACCTTGTGCAAACTGTTTAACCTTGCCACTTCATTTACCCAGAAGTTTTTTTGGAAGATAAATGAGATAAGATACTTGAAGTTGCTAATGGAGTACACAGCACATAGTATTTCTTATTTTTTTGTATTCCATAAAGTTAACTTTTCTTTTTCCATCCCCGTTTATATTCACAAAGCTAACTTTTAAAGATTATGTTCTAGATCCATCAGTTTTTGCCTTAAAAAAGGTCCGTTAGAACTTGACAAAGTAACAACATTTATTGTACTGCATAGTCTTTTTTTCCCCCCCCCGTTGAAAGGCATTTTATTTTAAATACAGCGGTGTGTACATGTCAGTCCCTACTGCGTGCTTAGTTTGAACTAATTACTGAAATTTAGGTGAATACATTTAAAGTATCTGAAGGATTTAAGACTTCCTATTGATCAAATTAAAATTATATCTTATTTTTAATAGTATGAGTTTTGAAGTCTGGACTTACCCCTGCCATGGAAATAATTGTAATTTGTCCCCTTTGTGACTCTTAACTCCTTCATACTTAAAATTTTTCCTTGTACAATTTTTAGAACCGTATTAGATTATGATCCCTAATAGAATGAAAATACTATATATGTTCTATTGTGGTCTAAGAAAACATCATGAAATAATATAGATTATGATAAAACCATGAAAGAATATTAAACTATTTGCATAGGACCATATTCTACTGACTCCCTGTTTTTAATAATTTTTGTTCTTAGTGAATTTCTCATCTAATTTTTTAAGTGTGGGTATTTTGCTATTTTTTATTTTGTTTTCCTTTTTAAATGAACTCCCCTTTGAGTAGTGAAGGTTACTATCTGTATGCTGATAATGTCCAAGACCATATCTCTAGTTAAGATCTTTCCTTTAAGTGCAGGTTCTGTACTTGGTGGATATATCTACCTTCATGTCCATAGCTCCCCTGCAGTTTCAAATTGTGTGTTTAGGGGACTTGAGAAACTGCAGTGTTTATACTTTGATCATGCCTCACATATTGTATTGCACATGGATGGGCATTTTTCCCTCTCCTCACTCACGGCTCTGTTAAAGGGTATAAATGGGAGGCTCTTTACATGCAGAAAAATACCTTGGAATGTTAATAAAGCAGTATAAACAGCTACAAATTCATATAGCAAAGTTATACTTACATTCAGACAGCTCAGTGAAAAAGTAATCAGGTGTGTTATGAATTCGTCATAGTGTAAAATGAGATGAATAAGCTAGCCTGCTTTAAAATTAAGAACTTTCTTCATGAAGTGTTACCGTTAACCATTCTCCACCAAAAGGATCTTGAGCTCCTTTGAGAAAAAGCTGATTTCAGGACTGGGGCAGGCAAAGTGCAGTGTATGCTTGCAACATCTTGTGCCCGAAGGTAAGGAGGGCTCATAAAATGATGGGAATATATTAAAAGAACACAGGAACTAGCCTAAAGGGGAAGGTTCCCACTAGTCACATGTGGGGCAATTTAAACATCGAGTTAGATAATGATGACAAAAGATTATAACCCATTGAAATAAACCGATTAAGTCCATGCTGAAATATATAAGTACTTGTGGATATGGAGGAAAAAGAAATCTTTCCTACAGGAGGAAACCAAATAAGAAATGTTGAAGGATTGATGAAATTAGAAAAATACCATATGGCAATTGTGTCTGTCATCTATTACTTCAGAACAAATTACCCGACAGTGTAGTAGCCTAAAATAACACACATTATTTCACAGTTTCTCTGAGTTTAGCTGTGTTTTCTACTTCATGGAAACTCGAAAGACTGACATGAAGGTGCTAGTCTGTGGGTTGTGGTCTCATCTGAATGCTTGATTGGGGAAGAATCTGATTTCCACACTTCCACAATGTTGTTGGCAACATTTAGTTCTTTGTGGGCTGTTGACTAGAGGTCATCTTGCTATGTGAGCTTCATTAAAGCATGCAAGATGAGGTTATAGAAAGAGACTTGTTGGCAAGCTTTGGAAGTCACAGTCTTTTGTAACCTAATCACAAAAGTGATATCCCCTTAATATTGTCATACTCGGTTGGTTAAAGGCAAGTCACCGCAAGGCAAGGGGATTATACAAGTCACACAAGGCAAGGGGAATATCAGGAGGTGGAAATCATCTTGGAGGCTGGCTAACTCAGCAGCCATCATGATATAATTGACTCAGACAAGAATCATCAGTTGATGTTAAAATGAATGGATGAAAGTTTGAGGAGTAACTTAGATGTTTACATAGACCAAAAAATATCTTCCCATAAGATGCTTATTAAGTACAAAGGGAAAAATATAACTTTATGAAGGAGAAATCTATCCAGTCAAAGTGATCAGTCAAAGTGAAAGTCGCTCAATCATGTCCGCTCTTGGCTACCCCATGGAGTATATAGTCCGTGGAATTCTCCAGACCAGAATACTGGAGTGGGTAGCCTATCCGGGGTTTCTTGCATTGCAGGCATTTCTTTATCAACTGAGCTATCAGGGAAGCCCCTAAGTGATCAGAGTTACCAGTAATGAGAAAAACCAACATTACCTTTCCCCCACTATCTGGCAAGAACATATTACCACTTCTTTAGTATTTTACCCAAATCAAATCATGAGGAAGCATTAGGTAAACCCTTTGAAGGAGAGTCTACAGAATAACTGGCAAATATTCTTTATAAATATCAGAGTTACAAAAGAGATAAACAGACTGAAGAATTGTTCCAGTTTAAAGTACTCTTAATTAAGAGCGACATGGCTGTTAATCACAATACATGATCCAAGACTTTTTTTTTCATAAAGAATGCTATTGGGACACATTTATGTATTATAGAATAATATAGACTGTTATTATGAAACCATAATAGAATATTAGAAAAAGTAGAACAGATGCATAGTCTACTGATTTTGTTGCTGTGTTAGATTTTCTTTTTCACTGGTGAATTTCTCTTCAAGTGCCGCTTTTCTCAGTTGGCAAAATTTAAATAAGATCTTTGGATCATTAGTTTTCAGAGTGGTTCATGATAACTGGGAAATCTCCAGGACCCTTTCATGGGGTCCACCAGCAAAAGCTGTTTTCATTATAACACAGAAATAATATTTGTTTTATTCACTCTGTTTACATTTGCACTGATGGTGCAAAAGCAGTGACAGGTAAAACTGCTGATACCTTAGCATGATTGAAACAGTGACACTGTACTGTATCAGTAGTCATTATATTCACTGCCATGCAGTTGCAATTTAAAAAAACACCAGTTTCTCTCAATATCGTTGGTAAAGCAGTAAAAAGTATTAATTTTATTAAATCTAACCAAGAAGCAAATGGCAGTTTTAGAACTAAGAAACAATAATTGATACAGTAATGCAGTGGGTAAACTCAACAGAAGAGAGCAGAGGAGTCAGTAAACTGGCAGATAGAGGAAAAGAAATTACCTAGTCTGAAGAAGAGAAAGAAAACAGAATGATAAAAATAATCCACAGAGCCTCAGGAAACTGTGGGACTATAAAAAAAGATTTAACACTTGTGTCATTGGATTCCTAGGAGAGAAAGAAAAAAGGCTCCCTCCTCAAGAACTGAAGAAAGAGAAAAATCTACCCAAAGGAAAGAAATAAAAACAGAAATCAGGATAATTGAAAACAGAAGGACAGTAAAGGAAATCAGTGAAAGAAAGAGCTGGTTCTTTAAAAAGATCACTAAACCAATAAACTTCTAGCCACACTGAGAGAAATTAAAGAAGCAGCAAAGTAACAGTATCAGGAATAAAACACAATAGTAGTATCATAGACCCTGAAGATGTGAACAAGATAATAAATACTATGAACAGCTCTGCACACCTAAATTTGACAGCTTTGATGTAATGGACCAGTTTCTTGAAAAATACAAACCACCACACCTCACCCAGCATGAAATAGTTTAAATAGTCCTATTGCCTTGATACCAAAAAAAAAAGAATTTTTAAAAGATACAAAGAAGAAAACTATAGGTCAGTATTTCCGTATCAGTGTAGATGCAAAAATCCTTAACAAAATATAAGCAAACAGAATTAAACATTAGGTGAAAAAAATTTTTTTTAAATATCATAACCGTGTATGGCTCATTGCATGGATGCAGCAGGGCTGCTTTATTATTTGAAAATCAACTGACATTAGTGGTGTCAGTCACTCAGTCGTGTCTGACCCTTTGTGACCCCGTGGACTGTAGCCAACCAGGCTTCAATGTCCATGGATTCTCCAGGCACGAATACTGGAGTGGGTCGCCATTTCCTTCTCCAGAGGATCTTCCTGACCCCGGGATTGAGCCAGGGTCTTCTGCATTGCAGGCAGATTCTTTACCATCTACAGGGAAGTCCCCCAGTTAGGTAGTATAGTAATATCAAATCTTGTTTAATAATGTAAATGTCTATTTTATTTATCCCATTCTGAATAACCATCCAGAGATTTATTCATTTGAGGTTGCTGTTGTTCAGTTGCCCAGTTGTGTCTGACTCTTTGTGACCCTGTGGACTGCAGCATGCCAGGCTTCCCTGTCCTTCACCATCTCCTGGAGCTTGCTTAAACTCATGTCCATTGAGTCTGTGATGCCGTCCAATCATCTCATCCTGTCATCCCCTTCTCCTCCTGCCTTCAGTCTTTCCCTGCATCAGGGTCTTTTCTAATGAATCGATTCTTCGCATCAGGTGGCCAAAGTATTGGAGTTTCAGCTTCAGCATCAGTCCTTCCAATGAATATTCAGGACTGATTTCCTTTAGGAGTGACTGGTTTGATCTCCTTGCAGTCCAAGGGACTCTCAAGAGTTTTCTCCAGTACTACAGTTCGAAGGCATCAGTTCTTCAGGACTCAGCCTTTTTTATTGTCCAGCTCTCACATCTGTTCATGACTACTGGAAAAACCTTAGCTTTTACTGTACAGACATTTTTGCAGGCAAAGTCATGTCTCTGCTTTTTAATATACTGTCTAGGTGTGTCATTGCTTTTCTTCCAGCGAGCAAACGTTTTTAATTTCATCGCTGCAGTCACCATCCACAGTGATTTTGAAGCCCAAGAAAATAAAGTCTGTCACTATTTCCATTGTTTTCCCATCTATTTGCCATGAAGTGATAGGACTGGATGCTATGATCTTCATTTTTTTGAGTGTTGAGTTTTCAGCCAGCTGTTTCATTCTCCTCTTAACTCCCTTTGAAAAGAAAAAAAAAAATTTAATATAGTCTATCATATTAACATTCTGAAGAACAAAAATCACATGATTGTATCAGTTGATGAAGAAAGTGCATTTGATAAAATTGGAGACCCATTCGTAATTGTTTAGAAAGTATTAGTTAATTTATTTGGCCGCCTCAGGCCTTAAGCTTGAGACCCTGGGGACTGGTGTCACGTCACGCAGAGTCCTCTGTTGCTGGCCGTGGGCTCGGGCTGAGTCTCACGGGCCCAGTGGTTGCCGTGGGCTTAGTTGTCCTGTGGCACGGGGGTCTCAGTTCCCCGATCAATCCCACGTCACCTGCATTTGCAAGGTGGTTTGTTAACCACTGGACCACTAGGGAAGTCCCACCCATTCATAATTTGGAAAACAAAAAAAGCAAAACTTCAGAAAAATATGCTTTGGGGAAACTAACTCAGTTGGGTAAGGAACATTTATGAAGACCTACTTCATCCTTGACTGAATATTGGGAGAATCAAATTCTTAAAAGTTCAGTTATTAAAAAAACTTTAGGGGGGATCGGGATGGGGAATACATGTAAATCTATGGCTGATTCATATCAATGTATGACAAAACCCACTGAAATGTTGTGAACTAATCAGCCTCCAACTAATTAAAAAAAATAATAATAATAAAAAAAAAACTTTAGAGTTCTACTTTCCTTGATGCACACTTTTCATACGGCTATCTTTTAAGCATTTATATGTACTTTAGATAAACAAGTATGTATTCTTACTACTGAAATAATATTTATAGTTCACAAGGAGAGCCTGTAACCAAAGAAGACAATGTTGTCACGTTTTAAAGTCTACTAGATAAAAATGAATGTCTAAATATTCTGACAGCATGCCCTTTGAAAATATTCTGAACTTTATAGTATGCATCTATAAAATTTATTTTTGTTCTCTCACATCTTGACACTTTAAGATCAAAGTAACTCTAAACAAAGTGAGATAAAAGAGACCCAAATATATTTGCATTTCTTTGCTAGAAAATTTCTTTAGAAAATATTTTAGTGTTCTTACTGATTTTTATGTGTACCAAAATTGTAATCATAATAAATTTTTTTAAAATGGTGAGTAGCACAGACTAGAGGGGAAAGTTAGAATCAGTCCAAGTGTCTATATCTGTTGAAAAACAAATTTGTCAATTTCTCACAAATCAGTTTTTTTCTAGGATAAAGTCAGACCATTTTAATAACTTCTAAAACATACTCCTCATCTCAGAAGTATGGCAGGTGTTAAACCTTTTTTATAATCCCTCAGTTTGTAATTCCCCGAGGCTCTGTAGACTAATTTTTTTAGTTTGTTTTCTTTCTGTTGTCCAGACTGGATAATTTCTTTTCCTGTATCTACCAGTTTACTGACTCTTGCCTCTGTCTGCTCTGTTCTGTTGCGTTTACTCACTGCATTACTGTATCAGTTATTGGTTTTCAGTTCTAAAGTTGCTGTTTGGTGGTTCTTTATATCTTTTATTTTCTTATTGCGGTTTTCTCTTTTTCACGTTTCATGTATCAGTTGCTTTCCTTGAAGCGACAGGCTCACTGTTAACACGTTGATGCTTAAAAGTCCACTTAAACCAAATTCCTTAAGCTATGTAGATTTTTATATGTACCTATAAAACTCTTCCTTAAATAAAGTTAGTGAGTGAAAGTGAAGTCGCTCAGTTGTGTCCGACACTTTGCGACCCCATGGACTGTAGCCTACCAGGCTCCTCTGTCCATGAAATTTTCCAGGCAAGAATACTGGAGTGGGTTGCCATTTCCTTCTCCAGGGGATCTTCTGAACCCAGGGATCAAACCCAGGTCTCCTGCATTGTAGGCAGACGCTTGTACCATCTGAGCCACCAGGGAAGTCAATAAAGTTAGGATAATGTTAAACCTGGCAAGGAATATCAAAACATAATAAGATAATTGTTGTCTTCATGGACTTTAAAATCTGAAAGTGAAGTGAAAGTAAAAGTTGCTCAGCCGTGTCCGACTCTTTGCGACCCCATGGACTGCAGCACGCTGGGCTTTCCTGTTCTTCACCAACTCCCAGAGCTTGTTTGAACTCATGTCCATTGACTTGGTGATGCCATCCAACCATCTCATCCTCTGTCATCCCCTTCTCCTCCCACCTTCAGTCTTTCCCAGCATCAGGGTTTTTTCCAATGAGTCACTCTTTCCCATCAGGTGACCAAAGTATTGGAGTTTCAGCTTTAGCATCAGTCCTTCCAATGAATATTCAGGACTGATTTCCTTGAGGATTGACTGGTTTGATCTTTTTGCAGTCCATGGGACTCTCAAGAGTCTTCTCTAACACCACAGTGCAAATATTGTTAAGGAGTTTTGTATGCATGGACATGAAATACTGGAGAATAGTTTTCTTTTTTGTAATGTAGCTGTCTGATTTTGCTATCAAGGCAATGCTGGCCCCATAAAATGAGTTAGGAATTATTTCTTCTGCTTTCTAAATGAATATGTATGTTTTTGGACTTTGAATATGCAATAGAATTGACCAGTGAAGGCATCAGGTCTTTAGTTTTTTTGTTAAAGGTATTTTTTTTCCCCCTCAAATTCAATTTAATAGCAATAGATCTGTTCAACTTACCTCTTTTTTTCTCTTGAGTCAGTTTTGGTAGATTCAATTTTTCAAGAAACTTGTCCATTTCATCTGAGTTAAACATTTTATTTTCATACTTTTTAAAATATACACTTACTTTTCTTTTAATGTCTCTAAGATCTATAGTGATTTGCTTGGGGTGTTATTTATTGACCTTTCCCAAACAATGAAGTTTTGATTTTACTGATTTTTCTTTCCATTTGTCTACTTCCTAGTTCATTAATTTCTGTTTTAGTTTTCTCTTTCTCCCCTTGCCTTGGGTTTAATTTATTCTTTTTCTGGCTTTTAAAGGTGGGAGCAATTTTTGCATTTTAGACTTCTCTTCCAGTAGTACTTTCCTCAAAAGACTACTTAACCTGCAGCCTTTAAATTCTGATCGGTTCAGCTTTCACTCTGTTCAAAATATTTTGATTTCTCTCATCATTTCTTCTGTGACTTTTGGGTTATTTAGAATTGTGTTGATTATTTTCAGATATTTTAATGTTTCCAGATATCTTTGTTTAATTCCATTGTAATGAGAAAATATATTCTGTATGATTTCAGTCCTCTATTAAGACTTTTTTTTTTAGGCTCAGAATAATGTCTATCTTCATGAATGTTCATGTGCACTAGAATAGAGTATTTTGTTGTTTTAGGACATCTTGGTTGATACTGTGTTATTCTGATCTTCCATAATTCTGTTTACTTTATCCTTTGGTCTCCTTGTGTTCTGTCAGTTACTTTGAGAGCAATGTTAAAATCTCCAGATATGATTGTCTCATTCCTTTCAGTTCTCTGTGTTTGACACATTTAATTTTGAAGCTGTTATTAAGCATACAGTTGGCTCTTAAACATGTGTTCGAACTGTGCGAGTCCACTAATACAGGGATTTTTTTTTCTAATGAATACTGTAGTACTCCATGACTGAAGTGAATCCATGGACTAGGCTATTTGGGAGGGTCCTGGAACCAATCCCCTGTGATTACTGTGGGATACCTGTATATGAAAGGGTTCTGGGGCCCAGTTAAAATGAATTTTTCCCTACACAACCACAGAATTCCTGGATACCAGGTCTCCTACAATTCAACTCAATTCTGACACTGTATATCTAGATATAGCATGAGATTCCACAAGTTAAGTAAGGGCTCAGACCTACAAGATTGCCTCCACCCCTCCCCCCAGCCCTTAGATGGGAATTCTAAGTCCAGGTTGTTCCTTGAGGTTCTGACCAACCAGTTATAGATGGGAGGTTCCAACAACCCCCACCTTGAGTTTGATTAGTTTGCTAGTGCATCTCAGAACTCAAACATTTTACTTACTGGACCACTGGCTAATTATGAAAGGATGTAACTCAGGAACAGCCAGATGGAAGAGGTACATGGGAAGGCACCTGGAGCTTCCATGCTGTTTCCAGGTGCTCCCAAACCCAGAAGGGGTCTCCAACCCATATTTTTGGGGTTTTTTTTCCCTGGAGGCTTCATTACATAGGCATGGTTTGTTAAACCACTCACCCATGGTGGTTGAGTTCAGTCTCCAGCCCATATGAAATCATCAGCCATTGGTGAGTGGTTTTTTAAATCTTTAATTTTGGCTCTGCTAGGTCTTCACTGCTTTGTGCGAGTTTTCTCTAGTTATGGTGAGCAGGGGCTACTCTTTGCTGTGGTATGCCACTTTCCCATCGGGGTGGCTTCAAGATTGTTACCTCTTTGTAAATGAATTGACTCTTTTAAGGTTATGAAATAATTCTCTTTACCACTGGTAACATTCCTTGCTCTGAATTAACTCTACATTGTTCATTATTGCTAGCCACTATATCTTTCTTTTGATTATTGCTTGTATGGTATATCTCTTTCCTTCAACCTATCTGTAAAGTAGGCTTCTTGTAGATAGCATATATTTGTATATTCTTTTAATTGGAGTTATTAGGCCATTTATATCAAACATAATTCTCAGAATGCTTGGATTTAAATCTAAATTGCTAGTTACTATTTTTTTCTCATATGATTTTTGATGCTTGCTTCCTATTTATCTGCCATTCTTTGGATTGTTTTTATGATTCCATTATATATTTTTTATTATAAAGTATTGATCTAGGGTTTACAATATGCATCTTCAGCATCATGCTCTACCTTCAAATAATGTAATGTTTTCCTTGTAGTATAAGATCTTGACAAATATATTAATTTTTTACATTTTTTTTTGGTTACATATTTTACTTCTACACATTGTATACTCTACAGGACATTGTTATGTTTGTGTTAAATAGTGAAAGTTGTATTTGGAAGATATTTAAAAATGAGGGAAATGTATATTTTTCTTAATTAGGGGGTATCTTGGAAAGACATTTTACCTTAATATTAAATATTTGGAATATTTTCTGGGTATAAAGTTAGACAGGTTGAGGTTGAAATAAGTTTTAGGAGAGACTTGAAGCATTCACTGTTGATGGAAAAGCCCCGAGAACCCCAGCCAGATTGATCTTGGGTCTTGTGATTGCTTAGAAGGAAGTGGTACAGGCAGAGGATGGATGGTATCATTTATAAAGAATTTATAACACTGTGAAGGTCAGTGGGCTGCAGAAACAAGGACCTGGTTTCTAAGTCCTCCCTGAAACTACTACATAACCCTTTTGCCTTCAATTATGAAACAGTTACATTTTAACATTTAAACAACATTTTAAAAAAATTCAGTTCAGTTCAGCCGCTCAGTCATGTCTCTTTGCGACGCCATGAATCGCAGCACGCCAGGCCTCCCTGTCCATCACCAACTCCCGGAGTTTACTGAAACTCATGTCCATTGAGTCGGTGATGCCATCCAGCCATCTCATCCTCTGTCGTCCCCTCCTCCTCCTGCCCCCAGTCCCTCTCAGCATCAGGGTCTTCTCCAATGAGTCAGCTCTTCGCATGAGGTGGCCAAAGTATTGGAGCTTCAGCATCAGTCCTTCCAATGAACACCCAGGACTGATCTCCTTTAGGATGGACTGGTTGGATCTCCTTGCAGCCCAAAGGACTCTCAAGAGTCTTCTCCAACACCACAATTGAAAAGCATCAATTTTTCGGCGCTCAGCTTTCTTCACAGTCCAACTCACATCCATACATGACCACTGGAAAAACCATAGCCTTGACTAGATGGACCTTTGTTGGCAAAGTAATGTCTTTGCTTTTTAATATGCTGTCTAGGTTGGTCATAACTTTCTTTCCAAGGAGTAAGTGTCTTTTAATTTCATGGCTGCAGTCACCATCTGCATTTTAAAAACACCTTATAGTGACAGTATAAGAATCACTGTACTTTTTTGAGAGCCTCATAAGAAACATAATTGTAAGGTAGAGTGGAATTTTTAAATATGTGAGACAGTAAAAGATAAGTAAGAATCATGGTAAGAATTGTAAGGTTAATTGAATAAGATGCAAAATAAGTAGAACTCTATCTCTGCTCATTAATAATGTCATTTTTTAATCAATGTTTGCTACTTCTGTCTCTGTTTAATATATATTTGATGTTTAAATTGACCTAAAATTAGACTATCCAGTTAAATTATCTGCTATAATTTTCAAGGAAAAGACTGTTGGCAAGATAAGAATTACAGATGCTAATTTACTGATCAGCTTTTCTTAGACCTTACGTTTACTCAGAATACTTCTAAGAGTTTGAAAGCTAACTTGCCAGATTAAAATATTTCTCATTTCAGACTGTATTGAGTAGCTCCTTGGAACATTTTGGTATATTCCAATATTTAAGTGTTAATCCTGTTGTACACTTCCTGCTAGACAGGGTCACAATTAGATAGCTGGGATATAGGATGCAAGGTATACTAAACTTTAAAAATTCAATTTGTATTACTTTTAAGTTCTGTTGACTTTTTCAAAAATTTTCTTCATCATTTTTACTTCATATGAGCCGGTTATACTTGAAATTTTTACTGTTTTAGATGTAGAGCTACTCCAGGTGGCGCTAGTGATGAAGAACCTGCCTGCTAATGTGGGGGGCATGAGAGATGCGGGTTCGGTGCATGGGTCAGGAAGATCCCTTGGAGTAGCAAATGGCAACCCACTCCAGTATTCTTGCCTGGGGAATCCCATGGACAAGAGGACCCAGGAGGGCTACTGTCCACAGGGTCACAAAGAGTTGGACATCACTGAAGCAACTTAGCACTCACGCACACACGTACCTGATTCTATTATTAATCAAATGGTCTGATTTTCACCAACTTACTTGACCTCCATGTACCAAGTCATCAACAATTGTTAAATGTAGGCCTTGGATCAGGTCTGTAGTTTTTCTTCAGCACTTTTTTCCTTAAGTAAAATTTTAAGTTAGGAATCCAGGTAAATTGTATTAACTTAGAGTTTATCCATGAGATAAGACTTCTCCTGGAAAAAAAAACACTGGAGTTCAAGTGGCTGACTATCTTACATTGGACCTGCCTTCCTATTATTTTTCTTATTTTAGTTGCATAGCATATAGAAAATTCAGTTTCAATGCAGGTATAAAAGGTAACAGATTTTTCTTAACAGCTTTGAAGTCTCAGTAAGCTCTTCAATTAAAGAGAGATGGCAGGAGAAGCTTTATTCTGAACTCTACCCAAAAATGAGTTCATCCAGCAAGACAGGTTATAGCATTGACAGTCTGTAGTGTGTTAAAATTTGGTATACAGTATGTTTAGGGTGTTAAGAATATGTAAAATAAATTTTAATCAAATGTTTGTGTCTTAAGTGACAGAGCTATAGCTCAGGCCTGTTTGATGCAAGAGCTCTTTCTATCATATTGTATAATTTTTTTAAATAAAAAAATGTTTATAGTCTAGCCACATTCGTTCATGGCTATTGCTCAATGTTTCATGACTCAAAATACTCAAGTTCAATCTTCTGAAACATTTGTGTCAGTTTTGTGACTAATTATTATTATTTCTTTTCTCCAGGGAAATGAGGCAAGTTATCCTTTGGAAATGTGCTCACACTGTAAGTGAAATATTCTTATCAAGAATTTCATTTATTTTCACATCTTTGTATATGTACCGTGTATAAATCATACACCTTTGTGTATTTGTATGGCAAAGTTAGTTCTTAGCAGTTTTAAATGGGTAGTGAATTTGACTTAGAGTCTTTCTGAGTTACCAGAATAGTGAAAGATATTTTTTTATAGATCTCTTTACTATTAGTGTCTGCACTGTGTTGTAATTACCAGTTGACCCTCAAATTTCAGTGGCTTAACCCAACAGAAGTTTTTCAGATTAACAAAACTTCAAGTAAACAATTAATTTATTTAGCCTGTGGCTATGTAAAATCAATGCTTATTGGAGGCACAACTCTGGTAGACTAAGCAGCTATTGCATAAGACCTTTCTGGGCAGAATGAGGAGTATAAGTGTGAGTGGGCTGGTTATTTCTGACTATACTGGAGAATATAAAGAACATGGCAGTCTTACAAATTCTTGATTCAAGGATCAGAGGACCAGGGAGCTCAGATAAAAATTATAAGGTCTCATGTGTGGAAGTACAATGACTAGGGAAGAAGGGAGATCATGGGAATTGGCATGGGGACCCTTGGTAGATTTAGATACAATCCTGAGGTTCCAGAATTCCCAAACTCTTCTGAAACTTCCTTGCCTTTTCTGCCATCCCTGTGTGATGAAGCTGGTTGTACCTTGTTTGGAGACAACTTACTTTGCAATGAGGTTTGTCTTATTAAAACTGTTTTTCCATCGTTCATCATTTCTTTAGTCTACTTTCTTTTCTCAGAACAGTTGTTGGTCCTTGGGGTTGCAAAGACTTAGACATGACTGAGCGACTAATACTTTTCACTTTCTTTTCTCATCGACACCTTTGCTTTCTTTTGCTCTTACATCAGCTCTTTTCTTGACCGACTTCATTGTCTTTCAGATCTCAGCATAAATGTCCCTTCTTTGGAGATGTTTTCTCTTTCTCTACTCTCTTCAGATTGTAACAAGGATAGTACCTTGTTTATTTTCTTTATAGCAGTTACCATAAGCCTAAATTACTTGTTTATTAATACATTGCAATCCATTTTATTTTCTATTTTGTAACTAATATAATTTAAAAAATTTTTTATGGTGATACTCTGACCACTTACCCATAATTTGGCCATCTCTACTGCTATTTACATTTTATTTTACTTTATTTGTTTACTCCCAAGCTTTCCCTTATGAATTTCTTATATAACTTTGATCATACATAGCTGTATATTTCTGTTTTAAGCATGAAGGTAAAATGTTGTATCCAGTGTATTGTTAGAATGGACCAAAACCATAACTAATCATGACTGTCTAGACCAGAGGTTGGTAAACTACTACTTACCAGCAGTTTTATTGATAAAGTTTTATTGAAACACTGCCATGCCCATTAGTTCACATATTGTCTCTGGCTGTTTTCGTCTGACCTGTGAAATGTGTTCAAGGTAGAGTAACTTAACAGACTAGTGCTCCCAAGTGTTAACCTCGATCTATAATTCTTGTCCGTGCTATAGTTAATGTGTCAGTTACACAGTTTCTTTAGAATTGAAAGGGCTCTGCTCAAAATTGTACCTTGCCGCTTACTGTTCAGCCTGAGCCTGTGGTGTGAGCATTCCTCCTGTTGCCAGTGGGCTAAGAATGGGTTGTAGAAGCCTGTAATTAACTAGGGTTCAGGCTGCAAATAGAGTTGGGGTGGGCTGTGGGGAGCACGACTCTGAAAGGTACGAGGTACTGGGAGGTTAGTTTTTGTTTCTTGATCAGGGAGCAGAGGTCCTAAGGGGACAGTACATCCCAGGTTCTAACCTGCTCTCCCTGTGAGTCTGGGACTGAGGGTCATTTACCTGATGGTGGAGAAAAATGTACCAGAGCGAAAGGCAAGATGGTGTTCCCTTCAGTGTATCCAAGATGTTGAAAGCCAAGTTTTTTAAAATAGTAAGTATTTGAAATAGATTTCATACGCTGTTAAAGCTGTTTCTTTCAGTTTTATCCTCAGAACTAAGTCTTTCTTCTGACTTCATCTGTGCTTTGAGGGGGCTTGAGCCTTGTCGCTAAAGATCTGTGCTTGTTAGTGATTGTTCAGCTAGGTGTGAGTCTGTCTGAATTCTCCTGTCATCCAGGAAAAATGAAGTCTTCCTCCGTCCTAAGTGGGCCACTAGAATACATTTTATACATGATTTGGATGAATTTGAATTTATCCACATTAAAACCACAACTTTCCCCCCCACCCACACATTGTAGTCTTTTTTGCTCATTTGCAAAACTTTGTTAATGAGAGAGCTGAGTGTTATTTGTAAACGGCTCTTACCACGTGTAGTGTTAGCACCAATCCTTGGGGCACTTGACTGTACACTCTTCCCTGTTCAGCTTGTGCCTTTTTTCCCTTTTAAGACCTAGCTCAGGTCTGTGTTCTCTGGGAGACCTTCCGTAGTCCTCTCAAATCATCAGTAGTTACTGTCTCTTTTGCTCTTTTAGTATTTAAATTGTACTGTTTTGTAAAAGGTAATAAGATTCTAAATATATACTGTAAAGTACTGTTTATCATCTTGTGTGTGACGCACAGGTAAGTACCCACAGAGTGCTTACAGTCTAGCTACTGGGAGAAAGAGAAATGCATTTTTTTCCCAGTGGAAATAAACCACTATGAGCAATAAAAACAAAGGCTCCAAGAGGGGAAATTACCATTGGTTAAGAAAATTAAGAAAAGCTTCATGGAAAGGGTAATGTTTGAAATTGTTTTTGGAAATCTGCGTAAGATTTGAATGCTGATTAATTCTTACATCTGTCTGGTCATTTGCCTTTTTCAGTCTCTAAATTCCATCCTGATCTTTGACGTTTTATCTAACCCCAGGCATTATTCTTTCTGGCACCCTACTTTTAATCAGTGACTTAATTCTAATGCTTTAAGAAATGCTCAAGAAAACTTGAGGCCGTTTCAAAGTGTTAACCTCATTATCTCCTCACTCCATCACCCCGCTGCCTGCCACACACAGAAATGTTCCCATTCTCTTAGTCAGGCTTAATAGCTGTTTGCTTTCAATGTCAGAGTTTGGGTTATCTCCCTTATTCAAGGTCAGCCTCTGCACTTGTGCTTTTAGTCTCATCCCCTCTCACCTCTCAGACCTTAATTTTTAGTTTCTTTCTATTTTTACCTATGTCTGCAGCTTCTTCATTTTTCTTCAGTTTACATAGTCAGCTCCCCTTTGATCCTGATCCTGCATGTATCTCCCAGTTTTTCTCCCTTCTCTGTCATATTTGAGCTTTGCAAGAGCATATACAGTGATCTCCATTTCCTTATTTCTGTTAATTTCTTTGCCTGCTCAACTCTGGCTTTCATCTCCTACTTTTATTGAAACTGTTACTGTTAAGGTCACCTTCATTTTATTGACACAGTGCCCAACTGCTAAATCCGATGGAGTAAAAAAAACCTGTAAAATCATTTGTGGTATTTGGGGAAGTTTGAACACTGATTATTTACTATCAAGGAATTAATTAGTAATAATTACTGTTTTAGTTAGAATAATATTGTGTTTAAAAGAATATTTTAGAGACATATGTTAAATACTGAACAGTTACACGGACATGGTCCTACTGTGTCTGGGATTTGCTCTAAAATACTTGGAAGTGGATTATAAATACAATTTTTAATGTGTTAATAATTGAAACTGGGTGATGGGTATGTGGGATTCATTATGAGTTTGTCAACCTTTACATTTGTCTAAAGTTTCCTTTATATGTATTTTTTAATAAGTGAAAAAAGTGGAAAATAACTGAGTAATATAAAGGAGAAATTATTATTTAAGTATACTTCACTATGGCATGCAACACAGCCAGCTTTAATAATAATAATAATAAGAGGTGGTTAAGCTCATTGTCACCACTGGAAGAATTGAGGTGTTGACAGTAGAAGTGGAAGTGTGATGCCCGGCATAGAGCAGATGCTGAATAAGTATCTGTTGACTGAATAAGTTAGTATGAGCTCAGTGCTGGATTGTATAGACAGCTAGTTGGATAATTTTAAAGGCTGTATCTTTAGAAAAACCCAGTAGTTAGCAATCACTCCATTTGTTTTCATAAATAATAACAAATACTTACATGGCATTTAACACATACCAGGCACTGTTCTAAGTGTATCACCTAGATTTACTTTTTAACCTTTGCAGTAGTCTCATGAAAGAGGTATTGTTACTTTTCCCATTGTATAGATGAAAAAGCAGAGACGTCAGTAATTGACCTAAGATCACGCAGCAGCAGGTAAAGTAAAAAGGCTGTGATTTATATCAAGCAGTCATGTTCCAGAGTTGTATCTTTAGTCAATACCGTACAGCCTCTCTTATAGTAACTCTTGTCAGATTAATGTTATGTTTGTCTACATGAATGATTTTATGGAAAATTGGACTTGTCTAAGATATATTTAGGTATTCTGATTTTGTGTGTGTGTGTATCTTAATGTCTCTTAATTCAGTATTTGGTTTTTGTTGAATTAAATTATTCCCGGCCATTGTGACTTTGTTCTTTCTATTGGCTAACCTGTCTGGAGAAGGAAATGTATACTCTGTTGGGGTGATTTGCTCAAAGACTGTGGTTGTAACTTGGCATGATAACTTGGAAAAATGGCTGAGTACAAGATACTAGGTTAGATAGTTTAGCAGAGGGCTAGATTGGAGCACAGGTGGAAGTGTGTAGAAAGTCAGATTCAACTAATTTTTTTACTGTTGATAAAGCCAGTATAACTGAATAATTTTAATAAAATTGGTAAACATAGGGCCTGTTTTGTAGATTGAATGCAGATGAAGGACTAAAAAAAGTCTTTTATCTGAAGAGATTTCTCAGTTTTCTTTTGTTAGAAGGTGACCCAAGAGGAGCTTGGCAGGCTCTGAAGGAACATTTCCCTTTGCATAATGAGCTATCTGTAGAAACCTTGAAGACACCTTTAGCCACTAGAACACTGCTCTCATTTTAAGTCAACAGTCTGATATTTGAGTAGTTTTGTTTCTGGTTTGAATATTTCTGCTCACAGTCAGATTGTCTCAGGGAGGTTTACATGTTCATATTCTTTACTTATACTTGGATGTTTCTTTGTTTTGAAAACAAAGCTTTTTCACAGACAAAGTTAATCTAAAGTTCATTTGATTTCCTCTTTCACTTCTGCATTCCTTTATGTTTCCTTTCTTATATGGACTAGTTAACTCACTATAATTTTTCAGTGTTGTGTATTTTAAAGAGTAATATCTGGTTTACTCCCACATCATTCATCATCTCAAAAATTATTGGAGGAGACTTTATCAACAAAAATTTTGTCACTAACTTTGATACACTTGTTATTTTAGATTAAAATCTTCATAAAGGTATTCCATAATTCATGCTTTTTAAAGAGTCCACCAACCATGATTATCAGTTGCTTAGTGATCCTGAACTCTACCATATTTCACCTAGTCCACTGAGAATTGCATACATTCTCTTTTCTTTCAGTAAAGCTTTATTGGTGAGTAATAAAGTATAGTACATGAACTTGAACACCTAGGCTTGAATTTGCTACCTTGTTTTGTAGTTACAGTACCTTAAAAAAAAAAAAATCCCTGGATGGTCCTCTATATTCTAAATATTTCAGATTTTTAGGTGAGTAGTCTTAAGAAAAATGAAGTGCTACCTCTGTTTTCTTTATCCATACTGTCAGATTTTGGCATCATGGTAGCACTTAGACATTTTTAGCTTTAGCAGTGAAAAGTCTAGTAGTAATTTGTAGTAATTTGAGAGTCTACCACAAATTTGAATCGTTTTGTAGCTGGTATGTAGAAGACAGTTACATCAGCTGGTGAGAAAGCCTATCTAGGCATTTAGCAAAACTATAAATTCTTGGATCTTTCTCAGAATATTAGAGCAAAAGATATGGAAAAATATGCAAGGAACTTGGGGAACAATACAGAATGTAATAACATCTGCCTAAAAGATATCTCAAAACATGTAGTAGATAAAAACAGAAGCAAAAATAACCAGTGCATTAGTAGGAGAAAATTTTCTTCACCTGAAAAATTGTATCTTCTGATTGGAAAAGCATTCTGATACTTGGGAAGTTTAGATGAAAAGAGGTCTATATTTGGTGTTAACCTCTTTTGTAATTTTAGAAGTCCAAAAGCAAAAAAGAAAACCCTAGAAGCTGCTCGACAGGGAAAAGTTTGGCCTCGAATAAGAGTCTGCTGACATTGGAATTCTTAGCAGCAGCAATAGGTATTAGAAAGCAATAGGGCAGTTAATTCAAAGTTCTGAGTTCCTAAATCCAGAATTTGATATCAACCAAATGACCAAATGATATCAACCAAATGATCAAATTAAAGACATTTCCAGAAATTTAAGGACTTGCAAAATTTACCTTTCATGAGTTCTTGAATATGCACCCAGAAAAGTGAAATAGAAGGTAGAGAAAAAAGGAAGAAAGAAGATCCAAGAAACTAAATCTCTAAGACACCAGTGAAAATCCCAGGATAACAGCTCTGCCAGGGGGCCTGAAAAGCAGGTGGTTCAAATTAGAGCAAGAAGCCGGAACTGTCTGTGGAAGACATCATCAAGAAGAAAGTAAAAGCCATTACACAAATTGTATGCTGGAATTTCCTAGTGTTAAGATAAAAAGCACGTCAACAAGAAAAAAGAAGCAGAGACTGTGGTTGCAGTATTACATTCTTGGTGATAATCCAGATTGAGCTCTGGAGCAGCCACAAATAAGTCTTTTGACTAATTGGTCCTGAAAATAAAAGAAGACTCTTGAAAATGCTTGATTTTGTGAAAATACCGTATTTTGGGGGGAGTTGGTGATGGGGAGTGATACAGTGCTAAAGAAAAGGGCAACTAGCATATTCAAGCACAACATATAGAAATAGATAAAAGGAAAGCTTGGAAATGTGGTATAATGAATTAGGGTTGGATTTGGTTTACAAAACAATGGAAATCATTGAGAGCCACATCTTTTGAATAAGGTATGTTACTGACCTACATAGTATAGTTAGGTTAAAAGAAAAAAGAATATGACCTTTAAAAAATTAATTATTTTTAATTGGAGGATAATTACCTTACAGTGTTGTTGTTGGTTTCTGCCATACATCAACATGAATCAGCCATAGGTATATGTATGTCCTCTTCCCTCTTGAACCTCCCTCCCAAGAGTATGACTTATAAGGCAAGTTATTGGTAACTTAGAAAACTTGAAGATATGTTATCTGACCTTATAAATATATGCTTTTTCATTAACTTATTGCATATTTTGGTTTGAAGCACAGTGTAAATATACCAAAAGGAGAAAACAGCAATACAAACACCTTCAGCAGGAAAACCAGTTGGAGAACATCTTAGAAATACGTTTTTTTGGTTTTTATCTACCTGCAGTGTGGAAATACTGTCATTATTCCCTTTTCTCCACACTTGGCCAAGAGTACAGGTTGAGTTGAGGAACAACAATATTTAGTGTCTCTTAGCCCAGTGTTCCATGTTAACTCTGCTGGTGGAACTAACAAGGAAAAGAAATTATAAAGTATTTCAAGAAATCCCTTTATCTAGCTTTTACCATCAAGCTTTTCAGATTAAGCAGTTTTACTTAAGTTTCTGGGTCTTTTTTTCTCATCTGGAGTTTTTCATTTCCAAGGTTTCTTCCAGCTTTTTGCATTACATGGCTTTTCTATGACAGATTTTCTTCTGAAACTCAGTGAGCTCTGAAAATTCTAAGAATGTTTTTTTAGGATTAAATGTGTAGCTTCTTTTGTGACATCTTTGGACAGTATTCGTTTGCCTTGTGAATTTTGATGTGGTGGATCATTTTTGACTATGTCTTTTATGCAAAGTAGAAGAAGTTAGTGTTGCATAGCGTTCACATTTTGAAGGAGCATTCTAGAAGAAAGAAAGGAAACAGTTTCCAGTATTAGTAATGAAAAAGCTGAAGTCACTTACAGTCCCTATACATGTTAAAAGAATAACAAGGCAATTTTATAACCAGTCTTATTCCAGTAAGTTCTACACCTTGGATGAAACAGACAAATTCCTTGAAAAATGAATACAGGCAGACCTCTTTTTATTGTATTTCACTTTTATCATGCTTGCAACATTGCATACTTTTTCATTATTATTGTTATATTTGTCATGGTGATTGTGATCAGTGATCTTTGACGTTTCTGTAATGACTTGCCAAAGGCTCAGATAATAGCAATAAAGTATTTGTAGATTTTTTTTTTACATAATGCTGTTGCATACTTAATAGAATACAGAATAGTGTAAATATATTGATAACTTTTATATATGCATTGGAAAACCAAAAAATCATGTGACTTGCTCTTCTTGCAATAGTCTAGAGCCAAATCTCGGAGAAGGCAATGGCAACCCTCTCCAGTACTCTTGCCTGGGAAATCACATGGACGGAGGAGCCTGGTAGGCTACAGTCCATGGGGTCCCGAAGAGTAGGACACGACTGAGCGACTTCACTTTCACTTTTCACTTTCATGCACTGGAGAAGGACATGGCAACCCACTCCAGTGTTCTTGCCTAGAGAATCCCAGGGATGAGAGCCTGGTGGGCTGCCATTTATGGGGTCACACAGAGTCGGACACGACTGACGTGACTTAGCAGCAGCAGCAGCAGAACCAAATCTGTGATATGTTCAACGTATACCTGTACCTAAAACCTGACACAAAAGGGAATAGAAAATCTTAATAGCATTTTATCTATTCCTGAAATTGAATTTTTTCCCACAAGGAAATCTCCAGGGCCCAGATGGCTTTACTGGTAAATTCTAGCAAACATTTAATGGGGGGGAAAGAATCAGTCATAATCTAGAATCCTTCAGGAAATAGAAGCTAGCATTGCACCAATAGCAATACCAAAGATGAAGCACAAGCTGAAATCAAGATTGCTGGGAGAAATATCAATAACCTCAGATGTGCAGATGACACCACCCTTACAGCAGAAAGTGGAGAACTAAAGAGCTTCTTGATGAAAGTGAAAGAGGAGAATGAAAAAGTTGACTTAAAGCTCAACATTCAGAAAACTGAGATCATGGCATCCGGTCCCATCACTTCATGGCAAATAGATGGGGAAACAGTGGCTGACTTTATTTTCTGGGGCTCCAAAATCACTGCAAATGGTGACTGCAGCCATGAAAGTTAAAGACGCTTACTCCTTAGAAGGAAATTTATGACCAACCTAGACAGCATATTAAGCAGAGACATTACTTTGTCAACAAAGGTCTGTCTAGTCAAGGCTATGGTTTTTCCAGTGGTCATGTATGGATGTGAGAGTTGGACTATAAAGAAAGCTGAGCACAGAAGAATTGATGCCTTTGAACTGTGGTGTTGGAGAAGATGCTTGAGAGTCCCTCTGACTGCAAGGAGATCCAACCAGTCCATCCTAAAGGAGATCAGTCCTGGGTGTTCACTGGAAGGACTGATGTTGAAGCTGAAACTCCAATATTTTGGCCACCTGATGTGAATAGCGGACTCATTTGAAAAGACCCTGATGTTGGGAAAGATTGAAGGCGGGAAAAGGGGACGACAGAAGTTGAGATGGTTAGATGGCATCACCGACTCAATGGACATGAGTTTGGGTAAACTTCAGGAGTTGGTGATGGACAGAGAGGCCTGGCGTGCTGCAGTTCATGGGGTCACAGAGTCGGACACGACTGAGCGACTGAACTGAACTAAATACCAAAGATGCTATAGGAAACTGTAGACCTGTATTCACCATGAACATAGATGCAAAAATCCTTAAATATTTTTAAGTTACATAAATAATATGTAAAAAGGACAGTAAAATATGACCAAGTGGAGTTTATCCCAGAAGTATGATTTTAACTTAAAAAAAGAAAATCAATGTGATTCACTATATTGACATAATAAAAGAGGAAAAAAAATCTCAATAGGTGTAGCAGAGTATTTGAAGAGTTCAGTACCCATTAATAAATACTTTTGGTAAATTAAGAACAGAAAGGAATTTTCTCAACCTGATAAAGGGCACCTACAAAAAAACCTACAGCTAACGTCATACTTATTCCATGATAAAAGACTGAATGCTTACCATGTAAGATTGGGGGGGAAAAGCAGTTTTTCACTCTAATTGTAGTCAAACTTGTACTAGAAGTTCTAGCCAGTACATTAAGTCCAGAAGAAGAAATAGCATATGAACGTGAAAGTCGCTCAGTCATGTCCAACTCTTTACGACCCTATAGGCTATACAGTCCATAGAATTCTCCAGGCCACGATGCTGGAGTGGGTAGCCTTTCCCTTCTCCAGGGGCTCTTCCCAATCCAAGGATCGAGCCTCGGTCTCATGCCTTGCAGGCAGATTCTTTACCAGCAGAGTCACACGGGAAGCCTGAAATAAAATGTATTCAGATTGAAAAGGCAGGAGTAAAATTGTCTTTATTCTTAGATGACATGGTTGTGTTTGTAGTAAATCTTAATTCTGTTACCAGAAATAAGTGAATTTAGCAAGATTGTAGGCTATAAGGACAGTATACAAAAACCAGTGGAATTTCTATATAATAGCAGTGAGCAATTGAGAAAAAAATGAAATTAACAAGAATACTATTTATAGTAGAATAAAAACATTGGGATATTCAAGTGTAAATTTAACCAACTGGATGTTAAGATCTGTACACTGAAGTATGAAACATCCCTGAGAGGAAACATGTAAAAAGACCTAAATAAATGGAGGTACCATATTCCTAGATTGGAAGATTTTGATACTCTCAAGGTATTGGTTTGACTCGGATTGATCTACAGAGTTAAGACAATCTCAATCAAATTTTCAGCAGGGTTTTAACAAAAACTACCAAATAATTATTAATTCTGTATAGAAAAATCACAGGCCTTAGGAGAGCCAGCACAGTTTTGGAAAGGGACAAGAAAGTGTGAGGACAGTGTCCCCTGATTTAGAGACTTACTATGAAACATAAAACTGTGGTGTTGACATAAGATAGATAAGCAAATCAGTAGAGGGTATAAATTCCTGTATGTTTTTATTTGGTTGATTTTTTAAAACTTTTTTAATTGGATATTTTACTTGTAACATTTTGTCAATTTAAGGTATAACTTGTTGATTTGTATAGTTAATTGGTTTTTGACAAAAACATCAAAGATGCTATTGTAAGGGGAGCCTTTTAAACAAATAGCTGGAATGAAAGTTTAACTTACATACAGAAAAAATTTGGTTATAAATTTAAACCATAAAAGCTACAGCTATGGAACTTCTAGAAGAAAACATCAGCCAAAATCATCTTATAGGCAGAGATTTTTAGTTGATCTGCGAAACATGAATCATTAAAGAAAAAAATGTTCTCATCAAAATTGAAAGGTTTTGCTCTTTAAAAAGTAAAAGAAGATACTTGAACTACCTCCGCCTGACAAAGGACTTGTGCCAGTCTAAAAAGAGAATTTTTTAAAACTTTTAAAAGATAACCAGACAGTCACGAATCCGCCTGCAATGCAGGAGACCCAGGTTCAGTCCCTGGGTCCGGAAGATCCCCTGGAGAAGGGAATGGCTACCCACTCCAGTATTCTTACCTGGAGAATTCCATGGATGGAGGAGCCTGGCAGGCTCATGGGGTTGCAGAGTCAGATGTCACTGAGCAACTAACATTTTCCCTTTCACATTTAAAGAGAGAAAGGATTTGAAGTCACGTAACAAATGAAGATATATGAGTTGCCAATAATCACATGAAAAAGATCCTCAAGATCATTAATCCTCAGAGAAATGCAGGTTAAAACTATAATCACATACTGCTGCCATCCACCAGAATGGCTCAACTTAAAAAGACTCACAATACCATGATCTGGCAAGGAGGTAGAGAGGGCCCTTAGAATTCTCAGGTGGTGCTGCTGGAGTGTAAAATGGCACACCCACTTTGGAAAACTTAAGTTTCTGAAAGTCAGACATGTGCTTATCCTATGATCCAGCAACATATTCCAGGGAAACATACAAAGATTAGGTATAATGTTCTTAGAAGCATTATTCCTAATATTTTCAGATAGGAAATATTAGGAATGTCTATTAAAGATGAATGCTTAAACTAATTGGGAAGTATTCATACAATGGAATATATATACTACTCTGCCATAAAAAGGAAGAAACTACTGACATATGAACCAGCCCGATTAATGTCAGAAACTTGATGAGGAAAAGAAGACGTCAAAAACTTAATGAGAAAAAGAAGAGCACATACGTATGATTCCATTTACATGAAAGTCTAGACAGAATTTAGTTACAGAAAGCAAATCAGTGGTTGCCTAGAGTTGTGGTGGGGAGGTAAGTGGGGTATGTTTGTGACTGATAGAAAGGGACCCAAGGAAACATTTGGAATGACAAACATGTGCTTCTTGTCTCGATTGCAGTGCTATTTCCATAGGTGTATAAATTTGTCAAAACCTGTAGAACTATATGATGATGTGTTTTTGGAGTATCATTTATTTCCCAAAGTTGGTTTAAAATTTGTTTTTAGCATTTTATTTACAACTTGATCATCCTTTTGTTGGTGCTGATGTCTTGTTTTTGTATATTTGATAATTAATATTTTTAAGTGGGCTTCCCTCGTAGCTCAGTCGGTAAAGAATCTGCCTGCAATGCAGGAGACCCAGGTTTGATTCCTGGGTCAGGAAGATCCCCTGGAGAAGGAAATGGCAACCTAGTCCAGTACTCTTTCCTGGAGAATTCCATGGACAGAGGAGCCTGGCAGGCTACAGTCCATGGGGTCACAAGAGTAGAACACAACTTAGCGACTAAACCACCACCACCATTTTAAAGTGTGTAGTAATTTAGAAACACCAAAAGCGCATATTTCATCTTGCTTTAGAAAATTGTGATATACCCCCTAAAATCTAGATATTTTAAAAGTGGTTGAAAGTTTTTCACTTCAAAGAAAAAGACACAGTACAAATGTCCATATTTCATAATATACCTTTTTTATTCTCTTTCAATATTAATAGGGAATTTTCTCTTTTTTGTTTCATTGTCAAACTGTTCTGTGCAGAACATAAATATTAGACTGTTAGTCTATAGAGAAGGTTATTATGAAATTAGGTGTGTATTTTGAAGCTGCTTCAGTTCAGTTCAGTTGCTCAGTTTTGTCCGACTCTTTGTGACCCCATGGACTGCAACACACCAGGCCTCCCTGTCCATCACCAACTGCCGGAGCTTACTCAAACTCATGTCCATCGAGTCAGTGATGCCAGCCAACATCTCATCATCTGTTGTTCCCTCTCCTCCCGCCTTCAATCTTTCTCAGCATCAGGGTCTTTTCAGATGAGTCAGTTCCTCGCATCTGGTGGCCAAAATATTTGGAGTTTCAGCTTCATCATCAGTCCTTCCAGTGAATTTTCAGGACTGATTTCCAAGATGGACTGGTTGGATCTCCTTGCAATCCAAGGGACTCTCAAGAGTCTTATCCAATACAACAGTTTGAAAGCAGCAACTCTTCGATGCTCAGCTTTCTTTATAGTCATGGAGCTGCTTAGTGAAAAGTGAAAGTGAAATCGCTCAGTTGTGTCTGACTCTCAGTGACCCCTTGGACTGCAGCCTACCAGGCTCCTCTGTCCATGGGATTTTCCAGGCAAAAGTACTGGAGCTGCTCATGAAGGTTTTTATCTGTGATGGTCCCTTCTGCGCCCCCTGGTGGTTTTGATTTCTTATTTGGGATAACATTGGAAATATAATCATTACTTTTGTAGACTGAATTTTACAGAAGACTTTAAAACTTTTAAACTAGTCTTTATGTTGAAAACCTACCCAATAGTTTCTGTTGACAACAGTATAAGGCTTTAATCATATGGTAGTCTGTACAAGAATTACTTTTTTTTAAAAAAAGTTTTTTTTTTTTTTTTAACAGTAACAATCTAGTTAATAATGAGGGAAAAAATTATTAGGCAATACCACAGAAATAAAATTTTACAAACAAGACCTACCTAAGATGATGCTAAATTTAGATCAGAGTTTGAGGAGAAAATAGGATATGAATAGTCTCAAAGTACTCCTCCCAGTATTTTTCGATGCAAAGGGAAAAATAGTAGATTTATAGTGGAGAAATCTGACAGAAACCCCTTTGGCCACCCTTGACAATGATGAAATGAGAAGGGCACATTATTTCTACGGTATTCTTGCCCCAAATGCATTCTAATCATTAAAAAAAAAAAAAAAATCAGCAATTCTTGCTGAAGGACATTTTACAAAATACTGGACCAAAAGTTTCAAAGTCATGAAAGACAAGATAAAAATTGAGTTGTCACAAATTGGAGGAGACTGTAAGGAAAAATTACCAAGAAGTTGCAAAAATAATAGAAGTCTCAGTTGCCACATACCCAGCTGCTTCTGATGTTAACATTTCACAGACTTGAAATGCAATTATTGTTATCAAAATGGAGAAATTAATCTTTGTTACATTGTAAGCTCTATATTTTAGTGGGAAAAAAGGTGACTTTGAAAAGTTTTTTATTTTCCAAGATTCCGTTCAGGATACCACATCACATTTAGTTGTTTCTTTGAAAATACTATTATTGCTCGAAGGATTTGATAGACTTGCTTTATTTTGTTTTTAAATCATTAACAAACCAATAGGTAATAAACTATTTATAAAGTGGCTGTTAGAATTTTTTGAAGGAATAGTTTTTTGTTCTTTATTACTATTATACAAATTTTGGGAATTGGCTAAGATTTGAGGAAAGTTTGTTTTTCTACCATTCTGCTTATTTCTTTTCCTTTACATTCTGAGAAACCTCAAAACCACGTAACAGTGGAGTAGCAGCTGTGTGTGTGTGTGCGCGCGCGCGTATGTGTATAGTAATAACAGTGCTTGAAGGCCTACATCTCTTTGCTACTGTTGGTAACTCATATTCTTTTTTCTAAATGAGAAAAAAATATATATATAGTAAATTGTTGGTGTTTCTTTATCTGAGATGATGAATAAATAAGCAACCTTCTATGTATTAATATTATATATTCTTTAGTGTTATTATGTCCTGTTAGAAATACTTATTTAAACTTAGAGTAGCATCATGAGATCTCTGAAAGCAACTTCTTAATTATTTTATGTGTTAATACTAATAAGATTCTTGAAATCACTTCTTTAAATAAGTAACCATCTAGATTGCACATTTATTCCTGAGTATATTCAAGGGTGCGTTAATCTGGGTAAGGTCTCAATAATTTAATTTGGTTGTTTTCTGTGTTAACATCCCATAGTAATAGCTGTATTTTAGAAACTCAGACTAAAAGATCTGTTTTTAATATCTTAATTTTTAGAGGCATACATATATATATGATTGTAAGATTATCTATTATAATACTTTGTATAGTATAGTTTAATTGAATATGTAGGAACTTTCAACTGCTAGAAAAGATAGTCCCTCCCAGAGGTATCCTTACAAAAAGTGGAAAAATAGCATGAGTCTCAACTTGGCAAAACATGAAAAACAGTATCTCTGAGTCACAAGATGAGTCAAAAGGGTGAGGTTTGTTTGTATTTCCTTGTTCATCTCTTTTAAAGGGAGTGTGATTCCAAGTAGCAGAAAAAACCTTTGATGAAAGATGGTACCAAAAGTTGGAATTCTTTATATTTAGAAGTACAGATCTGAAACATTCAGTGGTGTTGCCAGGATGGATTTGATCTGTGCCTAATTTTTAGGAGATTGGTAATAACTGTAAATGAAAAGGAACCTTTAAAAATATTTAACTTTTATTAAATTTTTTTCTTAAAATTTAATTAAAAATTAAAAAGTGCTGGGTTTTATTTGTTCATACTTGTGAAGAATGATCTTTAGATGAATATTCAAGAAGCTGGCAGCATTGGAGGGAGACTTTGAATATTGAACTGTATTCAAACATTGTTCAGATTTTGAACCATGAACTGTTAGAAATAACTTAATTAAAATTTTAAAAGAGAAATGAAAATCAGAGTGCCTGGTGTACATAGCAGAGATTGATTTAGTCCGCCTGGTGTGAACCACCTGACTTCCATGATCAGCTTAGCATTGTCAATCCTGTAATATCTTGGTACTCAGCATACAGTTGGTTGTATGTTATGGCGGGTACAGACAAGCAAAGAGGTAACGAAAAAAATTTCATGATATATTTTCTTTGTTATAAAAAGTTAGTCCATAGTATGTTCAACTCTAAATTGAAAATTAAACTATTGGATAACTGCTGAATTTTTTCTTGTAGTTATCATACAATCATTTGGTAAATCATGCCGCCTCTTTTTGTTTGCTTTTAGTTGATGCTGATGAAATTAAAAGGCTAGGAAAGAGATTTAAGAAGCTCGATTTGGACAATTCTGGTTCTTTGAGTGTGGAAGAGTTCATGTCTCTACCTGAGTTACAACAGAATCCCTTAGTACAGCGAGTAATAGATATATTCGACACAGATGGGAATGGAGAAGTAGACTTTAAAGGTAAGAAAGTAGTTTTAGTTAAACTGCAAGTTAGATAATCTATGAATAGTCTTACATTTCTATGTACAGAAATGTCTGAAAAGTTGACTTTTTCTTGAATGTCCTTGAGTACTGGTTTTCTTATAATAATAGATTGTTAAAACTCAAAAGTCTGTGATATATGAACCTTAATCAACTAATAAGACCTTGTACTTTCTGGGACGTAAATGATCGAAGTGTCCTTTTAGGTAATCTAAAAAATGGGATTTAGTATTTCTTTTGTTGTTAGAAAATTTTAGAGAAACTTAAAATACTAGAAGCCACATTTTTTTAAAACTTTTTTTTTAAAGAATGAGACTTTAACAATAAGTCAGCAATAAAAAATAAGCTGAAGTTAGAAGGATAGGAGTATTATCATAGAAGGGATTAATTTAGTTAATCTAGATTTTACAGAGACAGTAGTGCTTTTGCTGATGTCAACCATTTGATTCTACACTTTAAATAAACCTTTCATTTCATCAGGAAATCAACAGTTTTTGTTATTATTATTATTTTTTCAATTTTTGTTATTTTCACTTGAACAATTGAATTGTTCAAGTGAAGGGCTCTAAACTGGTTGGGATTTAGTGTTCAGCAGCAGTGGAGAAAAATGACCATTTGTTATGAAACTTCAAACAGTTTATATAAGTGATTCTGAATTTTGGAACCAGAAACCTCCCAATTTTTTCTGCCAAACAATGTAAATATTTTTTTAAAGCCTTCTTGTATAGTCATATTCTAAGAATATAGAGTTAAATAGTTTAAGGAATATGTTTTTTGAGTGTTATGCTCTGTAGCAACTAATAAATAATAATAATAAATAATCAGCTTCTTCAAGTTGATTTGATTTTAGAGAGTTCCAGGTTCAAATTATATATAGAACCTTGTTTGTTGAAGTTTCAAATTTGGCTTTTTCAGTTGTAAATGCCACTAGTAATATTTTCTTTTGGGACAGGAAGATATTCTGTTGAAAGCATGTAGGGTTTGTGTCCATGCATGTGTGTGTTCTTTGTAAAAAATGGAAACTTCTGATTTGTGAATGTTTTTTACTCTTGCTCAGAATTCATTGAAGGGGTCTCTCAGTTCAGCGTCAAAGGAGATAAGGAACAGAAGTTGAGGTGTAAGTATTTTTCTTCACTGAGCTCGTTCTTCCTCTCAGACCATGGCCCCATGCTGCATTATAACCTCCTTTTAAAATATTCTAAAAGGCATCTTTTATTCTAGATCCTTAGTAGACATAACAGATTTTGCATTCTGGAGAAAATTCTTTTGGGACATTCGCAATTTGTATTTTTTAATGATGTGTCATTGTTGCTTATAAGTTAAAGGTGTACAGTACACAAAATTGATTCACAATTTTTAGGATTATATTCCATTTGTGGTTAAATAATATACTGGCATGAAAGTGAGAAGAAATGCTTTAATATGATTAGCCTAACTTCATTTATACTTGTATTCAGAATTATTTAGCCAGAAGTTTACTCTTTTGGTTTATGTAGGCTTGCCTCTCTTTCAGGGAACATCTGGTATCTTTTTAAAATATTCAGCTCTTAACTGGAGAGACATTATGTTCAATAACAATTCTCTGAGGCACAGGCTATATGCTAACATCTTTGCAAATGAACTCTTGATATAAATGAGAATAATATTTATAATAATAACAGTTGCTGTCTTTGTATATTATCTTACTCAGTACTGTAGAGCAGCAGTCCCCCACCTTTTCAGCACCAGGAACCGGTTTTGTCAAAGACAATTCTTCCATGGGCTGGGATAGGGAGTGGGTCTGGGATGATTCAACTGCATTATATTTATTGTGCACTTTATTTCTATTATTATTACATCAGCTCCACCTCAGATCATCAGGCATTAGATCCTGGAGGTTTAGGGACTCCTGCTGTAAAGAACCTGGGAAGTTAGAACTATTATTAGCCCCAATTTTATATGTGCAGAAACTGAAGCTTAGGAAAGGGTAAATGACTTAAACTCTAGGCTGCAGGCAGTCTTAACTCCATAGCCCATATACTTGTAACCACCTAGTTTCACCTAAAAATGACATCTCTGTGGGAAGGAGCTGTCCTCATAGTAGAGTTCTAAATGCTGGGCAACTTACTATCTTCTCTCTCTTTGAAAGTGTTCATGATTACCATGTAATTGCCATTGATTTTTCCTTACTCTTTTTTTTAGTTGCTTTCCGTATCTATGACATGGATAAAGACGGCTATATTTCCAATGGGGAACTCTTCCAGGTGCTAAAGATGATGGTGGGGAACAATCTGAAAGATACACAGTTACAGCAAATCGTAGACAAAACCATAATAAATGCAGATAAGGATGGGGATGGAAGAATATCCTTTGAAGAATTCTGTGCTGTAAGTACAAAAAAGCTAGTTCTTCATTAGTTATGTTTCATAAAAACATTTTTAATATCACTTAGTAGAGAATTCCTTATAGTTATATTTTGCCCTAGAAATTTCTGTGTTTGATTTTGCCCGGTAGCCCCAGATTCAAAGTTTTGAAATGTTCTTTGTTGTAACTGTTACTAATTACTAATTATTCTCAAGAATTAATATTCTCAGTGATTGTCTGATAAAATGCCACAAGAATGGTACTAGTCACTTTTACTTACTATTGGTAGCCTCCCAAGTGAACAGCTAGGTTATTTGAAAATACTTCGTAGGAAATAAGAGTTCATAAATTTCAGCTAGGAATTCAGAGGCTTGGTCACAGGATGAAAGAAATGGAGTCCCCATCTGTCATAAACTCAGCAGTGAGGCAGTGTAGAAAGGTGATTTGTTTTCCCCTCTCCTTTTTTCCTAAGCTACTAATGGGTAGTTTTTGTGATCTGGGGCAAGGGCTCCACAGAGGCATAGCCTACAGTTGTGAGAAGCCCTGGAGGACTTGCTCTCAGTGGGAACTGGGGCACTGGCTCAGCTTCCTGTTTATTGCTTCTCTTCTGAGGCTGATGCCCCTAAAACAGAGATAGTAACTTTCTGATGCATCATAAGCAGTTTTAATGGTAAACTGAAGATGCTGGACAATCCAAAGGAAATGCAAAGAAAATAAAACGTTTTGAAAATTCTCAATCTTTACTGGATGCTTCTATGGAAGGTTTTCGTTCTCTTCATTTTTTACTTAGAGGACACCAGGGAAAACAGATTAATTTGTCATGTGTTACATAAGGACTTAAGTAGCTACTTCGGCTTTTAAGTAGAAGTTCACATTATACCTCAAGGATCTTTTTTCATCTCAAGGGAATGAGATCTTTGCATTTTGTTTCAAAAAAGTAGGGTGGCGCTCTAGTTTAAAGAACAGGCTGGTTCTTCTTGGAAGAGAGTTAGATAGGATGAACTCTTGAGCTTTGGAACCAGTGCCGGGTGGTGCTGTTGCAAGTGCGTCCTGTTCCTCCGCCGTGTCTACCCCACTGTTGCCAGCACATGTTGAAGGATTCCCGCGGGCGGGCATCAGCTTGTGCGTGACATGAGACCAGCCTCGTGGTGGCATCATAGGTAGCAGCCAGTTTTCAAAAGTAGGGAAAAAAAAAAAAGATTCCAAAACTTGAGGGAACAAAACAAAAATGAGGAACTTGGCTGGAGTGATATGAAGGGATGTGTATAAGTGAAGACTACTTGCATTTAGTAAATATAAGCTGTAATTTAAAATTACATGTAAATCACTTTACTAGTGGAAGGAAATACATCCCTAGGTAGAGAAATTATGGTCTGTACACTGAAGGCGTAAGCTAAGCTTTGAGTTTATTTTTCAGCCTTTGTGATAAATTGCCCTTACTTGTATTTTTGGAGGGCATAGTTCAGGAATGAACGAAAATGTTTGTATATTAAGCCAACTTTTGGGAATATTTATCAGGCTCATAACTTGGGCTTCATTGGGTTCTCTTTATTCTGTTTTCTTAAGCTGTAACAGCGAGAAAGAGTTATCTTAAAAGATCATATACTACATATCTGTTTTAACATTTTCAGAATGCTTTACCATACACAAATCTTAGAAATGATCAGTGACAGGATTAACATTGATGGATTGAATGCATGTATTTAGTTTTGTTTCCTTTGAAAACTTGACTGAAATTAAATGGGTTAAAAAGAAAAGGTTATAAACCCACAAGGACCAGGTGAATAGCAGAGAGGATAGTAACTCAGTTTGGTAATTTATAAAGTTGAGTGGTTAGCAGATAGGAATGAAAATTCTAAGCTATCAACTAGGAAAGCGGAGAAGCAGCTTGGTTTATAATGTGGAACCCCTAAAAGGCTCAGAAAGTGGAGACATGACTGAAAGTGGGGGTGAAGGTGGGGCTAACAGGAGAATTGCTTAAGTCTGTGTAAGAAGCAAGTGGAACAAGGTCTCCTTCCTGACTCTGTTCAGTCTCTCCTACACTGTAGTGGGAGATTGGCAAGAGTGAAATAGGGCTGTGTGTGTGCGTGCGCGCACATGTGTGTTGGGGAAATTAAGTGAAGAACAGCATGTTTGCATTTTGACACCTCCAGCCTTTTTCTCTGACTTGATTCCCTGGCAGCTACACTTGTACCTTCTAGGCAAGAGGTGGGAAAAGCCCTGTTTGGGAAAGCTGACTTCTAGAAATGGCGTTCACCCAGTTGTTCAAAGTGCAGCGCGCAGTCAGCAGCCCTGCCCCGTGCACAGAAGCTCTGGGGCGGACTTTCCGTAGGAGGAGAGAGCCCAGAATCACCAGATCTGATACGGATTATAGAGATGAAATCAAACCTGAAAAAGAAGCATGCTGAAGCAGGCCTATGCCAGGCTAATAAACACTTCAAAAGTAGAACAGAAATCTGTCATTATTACCCTTAGGGATATAATATATTAGATCTTTGAAACAAAAATTGGACAATGGATAAAAGAGCTCTAGGAAATGTAAATGTTGGGATTCATTCTAGGAGGTCTAACATCCTTCTGTGTTAGGACCTCCAAATGTTAGGTCCCAGAAAGAAATTGGAGGGAAGGAAATCATCAAAAATGAATCAGCAAATTATCTCAGAATCAAAAGTTTCCTTGACTGAAAGGACTTACCAAGTACCCAGCATAGTATATAAAATAATCTAGGACGTGGTACACCGTCATGAAATTTTAAAACAAAGAGATGGTTTACAAGCTTCCAAAGAGCTCTGGTAGAGGGACAGGGGAACGGCTTCATACAAAGAGTCAAGAATCGCGATGGTGACAACTTTCTCACTTAGCGACTTGGAAGATAGAGGACAAAACAAGAATTCTCAGTAAACTCAAACTGGATGGTAGAATCAGACATTTTCAGGTATGCAAGTGCTCCTCCCTTTTTTGGAAACTACTAGAAGATGTACTCCCACTATGAAAAGGTTATAAATCAAAAAAATAAGTCAGTGTGTGGGATCCAGGAAGCTCAGATGGTCAGGCGGAAGAGAAAGCCTCTAGGAGGATCCATGGATGCCAAGCCTGGATGGGAGTAAGTCCAAAAGCTCTGGGAGTGATTTGAAAATAATAAAATTGATAGCTTGATATAATACATCTGAGTGCCTTTAGGGCAAAGTTTAGTGTTGAATTAATGATAAACGCATAGAACACCCAGTGAAGAAAAAGATCAGTTATTAACTGTAGCAAAACAGATCTGCAGGGAAGCAAAAGTAATCCTAGTACACAGTTCTCTTCTGCTGTAAGTAGTATTTTATATAGGCATAGATAAAACGCTGAATTTCTATCTAATAAACAAAAACAAACATGCAGCTCTTTGATGCATGGGAGAGATGGGAGGTATGTGGGGTAGGAGATGATGTAGGATAGGAGAAGGATAGGAGATAATGTAGGAAGGGAAGAGGTGTGTGTGTGTGGAAATGAAAGCTGCATCTCCTGTGATGGGAAGTTGATGGATAATGCCTAAAACTAAATCCAAGAAGAAGCAACGTAGGAATGTTACTTGGAGTCTTGTAGGCAAATATTGAACATCAGCTGAAAATTCTAAATGATTGCCGCTAAAGTAAAAAGAAATTTGAAGACAGGATAGCAAACGGCTGTTTTCATGACAGGAGTTGTAGAACTAGCTGACTGTTTAAGCTTTATTTTTCAAATAAAAATTAAAAAGTTCAAAAATAGTAACAGATGCAACTATGTACAACATGGATGAGTCTCACAAACATAATGTTGAGTGAAACAAGACAGACTTGAAAGATTTCATTTGTAAAGTGTGTAAAAACAGATCAACCTGATCCATGGTGTTGTCGTAGTGACTAGTTATGTGTAGGTGGTGGCTTGGGAGGAGGGAGATAGGGTGGGAGGGGGTCTCAGAAGAGCCGTGGTGATGCCCTGGGTGCTGGTTACTTGGGTCATCACTCTGAAAATTCACCAAGCTGTTACCCTTTATGGTTTGCCTATTTTACGTAGGTTTTGCTTAATAAAAGTTACCTGCAAATAATGCTACAGGTAATCTCACTTCGACATTGCTGTGTCAGTATTCATGGAGGTGTCTGTAACAACTCTACGTGTATTTGACTCCATGGAAGAGCAATGTGCAGAAAATTTTATTCATTACTTTTTGATATATTCTAGAACAGAGTGACAGTGAAGCCTGTATTTTGTTTTTGAGTTTTTATGGTAACACCTAGTTAACATTTGATATTAAACCACTGAAGTCCATGTCGAAATGCAAAGGAAAGAGTGGGCCAAATCCTACCGGTAGCCTATTTTTTATGTTTTCGAGCTAAAAAAGTTTTTTACCCTTGAAAGTGCTGTTTAAAAAAAAAATGGAGGAAGAAAATTTAAGAGAAACTATACATGGCCTACGAAGCTTAAAATATTTCCTGCCTAGTCCTTTACGGAAAAATTTGCCATTTCTTGTGTTAGAGCGCAAGAAAATGCTTGTTATCCTGGGAGAAAGAAGCCATGAAAATTCTAACAAAAGGCGATGCGAGTTTTAAAAAAAGAACAGCAGCTTCTGGAAATGGCTAAAGTAGTGTGCTTTTTCAAACCGCAGTTTCCGTAGGGTGTTTAGACTGGTACAACAGAGTCCCTCACACCTGGTCAAGTGTGGTCTGTTCTGTCTGTTGCAGGTTGTAGGCGGCCTAGATATCCACAAAAAGATGGTGGTAGACGTGTGACTCTTGTGTAAAGAGTACCACCCAACACTTTTGCTTTCTTCTCCATCTCTGAAGATCTGCTCAAGACGTCCAGCAATGCTCTTTGTGTATTTAAATGGAAGTATTTTTCTCTGTGAAGCCACATTTTCCAACATGAGCCTCATGAAGCCCAACTAAGTGTTATTGAACTCTTCTTCTCTCAATAACTCAGTGTAGCACTTTAAAGCTGAAGGACAGCAGCATGAAAAGAGCATATCAATGTGGCGAAGAAAGGGAAGGGGTTGGCTTTTTAATTTATTTTTCTTCATCTTTTATAACAAGAAAGTATCTATATATACATATGTAAATATTTATATATAGATATATGTAGCTTTCTATATGTGTAGTAGGTTGGCTTTAATTTAATATACTTGATTCAGAAACAAAAATGATAAAAGAGTACAAAAGTGCCAAGCAGAACATTCAACATCCTTCCTTTTATTTCACACAGTTTTATATATAGATCAGAGATTGTACAGTTTGAGCCGGGTGTTAGGCCAGCTGTTTTCCTTTGCCTGCTCTTTCTCCTTTGAGAGATTGACAAAGCATTTGTTAACATCTTCTTATTTACCTTGATTGCATTTTTGTAACAAAGGCGTGTGTACCTTAATTTCTACCTATGATATATTTCCAGGGACTGGTCTCATTGCTGAGCAGCTTTGATGACGTCTCTGCTTGAGGAGAAAGTCGAGTCCAGCGCTGCTGCCATGAGCTCGTTCTTGTGTTCATGCAGTCACTGCACAGAGCTTACGCCTCATTCTGTTACTTCATAACTAGGAGCCATTGCATTCATTAGGTGTCCCCGAGTCAGTGTCAGTTCGTCGTGATTTTATTCGTAAAGGACAGAAGCTATGTGAGGCAATCCTGATTTGATCTCAGACATGACTTAATGAAGAGTTCCAGAAATAATCATGTAATAGCTCAGGATATCCGTTTATGTTTCATTACATGGGTGGTAAATTCTCATTAAACTTACCTTTAAACCATAAATTTTCCCTTCTCTGTTTCAGAAGACTTGCAGCTAATCTAAAAACTGGTGATGTTTAATGTGCATGTGTATATCTATACACCCACATATACTTATATATGACTTACTTGGGAGAAACCTTATTAAACTGTTTGTCACAGAAGAGCAAAATTATATCCAAATTTATACCTCTTTAATTTCTTTACCACAAGGCATAGAGAGTGCATGATGGTGTTCTTCCTTTGCCCGAAGACGTCTCGGGTAACTTAATACTTTGTGTGATTTAAAAGTAGTGTACCACGCTCCGCCAATTGATGTTATTATCATCCCTTCCCTTTTCTGCAAAGGTACTATTGGCTGGAAGAAAACATTCTGGTTAGCTTTGTAGGACTGTAGTCTTTCCCTGTAATAGATTTTGTAGGAAGTTGGTTTTATACTCCGAGTGGGGAAGGGCAGGTTGAATCAAGGTTGAAAGCATCTTAATTTGGGCACAGCCGCCTGCCACCGCTGTTCCTTCAGCTGAGTGCTGCACGCCATGGGCTCTGTCTGTGAGAGAAATCCCGGTGCTTGGTGTCCTTGCATGACATGGAGTTTTGCATGTAGATCAATTTAAAATGTACCTCTTGTTTACATAATTTGCATAATTTTAAAACATAATGTTGCCAAACTTTGGAAATGTTAATGTTCAAACTGAAAATCTCCACATGTAACTTTCTTCCTCTGGATCAGTACGTGGCTTGTCATCCCAGCCAGTGGTTTGATCTGTCCCAGTGTCAACTGCCATGTGCTCTGCTTCAAGAGGGGAACTCGTCTTTTGTGAATTTTTTGTACATAAGTATTTGTTACAGATATTTTAGCAAATGCTTTCTATTTCTCTTGCTTGTGCATATCTTGGCTGGCGTTACAGAAATATAGTGCAAACATTATTTCCTTACAGGGGAATGAGGGGTTTTTTCTTTTTTTTTTTTTTTTTTTAGTGTGTATGGGTGGGTGGGTGGGTGGGGGGTGGTTTATGTTGAATGTTTAGTTTTTCTTCTGCATGAAACATCATGTTGTGGGATCTTTAGGAAACTTCATACTGTATGAATAAGAAAATAAAATATTTGAACCTTGATTGAGTGTATTTGTGGTGGTCTTTAGGCTTCCCCAGCCATTGTTTGTGTGCTTGTGCTCAGTTGCATTGGACTCTTTTGCGACCCCATAGACTGTTTGCCCAACGGGCTCCTATGTCCATGGAATTTTCCAGGTAGGAATACTGGAGTGGGTTGCCATTTCATCGTCCAGGGGATCTTCCTGACCCAGGGATCAAACCTGCTTCTCTTGTGTCTCCCGCATTGGCAAGTGGATTCTTTACCACTAGCACCATTGGATAGTCTTTGTTCATTCTTCTAGGTCTTTTAAAAACCTTGGTAGGTTGATGTTTGATCTTTGACTCTAAGCCATAAGTCAGTCTGCTTTGTCACTGGGTGAAAACACAGGTGAATATGACCTGTAGGACGCAGTCTGTCACCCTTCCTCTACTTGCAGCTTCCCTGCTCCTCTGGAGGCCTTGACACCCTCTTTCCCGACAAGGAATGCTGCTAAGGGGTTCAGCCACGTCGTGATTCAACAGGAACTCTCCTGGCCACCATTTAAACACACTAATAACACCTGATTCTCCTTTTACCCCAGTCTTCTTCCATAACATTTAACCCCTTCTTATCTGATTCATTCTGTATTTGTCTTCCCTGGTTATTCAAGTAACATGAATGAAAGCTCCCTAAGGGTAGGGATTTCTGTCCCTTGTTCACTGATAGACCTGGTTGTCTAGATTTTGTGTAGCTCTTAGTGTTTACTCAATAAATACTTAATGAAGTAGGAAACACCTTGTTTCTACAGCTTGTGATATTAAGTTCTATTCAGTACTTTTGTTACTCTTCATAAGCATTAGTATTGGGACTTTTATTCACTCAACAACTTTGTAGGGTTCCTATGCCATGCCTGCACTATAATGAGCACTTGAGAGTCTTGGCGACAGGTAAATGATGTACCTGGCCCAGATGAAATATAGGCTCTTGGTGTTTTATACCCAGAACACCTATATTGTCAGGCATGCACTAGTTATGAGATACTAAACACTGGGTTCCCTGACTCTTCATGGATTAGTTAAGCTTAAATCAATAGGTAACATCTAAGCTCTAGGTCTCCCTTTCTTTCCTTAGTTCTCATGGTCTTAAGAGTAGAAAAGATGACTTAAAAGTGAAACAGCAATCCACAGAATGGGAGAAAAGACTTGTAAATCACCTATCAGCTAAGAGATTGTTAGCTGGACTATGTGAAGAGCTACACTCTTGAAACAAAGAACCTGATTAACAGATGGGCAACTTACTTGGATACTTCTCCAGAGGACATAACATAAATAGTCAGTGCCACAAGAAAAGATGTTTAGTACCGCTAGTCATTATGGAAATGCAAGTAAAAACAAGATACTACTTCATTAGAATTGCCATTAGCAAAATAAAGGTGTTGGTAAGGATATGGAGTAGCTGGAATGCTTGTGCGTTGCTAGTGTGGATATCAAATGGTGAAGTCATCAAATGGTGGAAAATGGTATAATGGTTCAAAAAAATCAAACAATTAACCGTGTGTGTTAGTCGCTCAGTCATGTCTGACCTTGCGATCCCATGGACTAGCTCGCCAGGTTCCTCTGTCCAGGCAAGAATAGTGGTTTGCCATTCCCTTCTCTAGGGGATCTTCTCAACCCAGGGATTGAACCTGGTATGACCCAGCAATACCACTTCTAGATACTTAACCCAAGAAGTTCTAGGGACTAGCAGAGGTATTTGCACACCCACATTCATAGCAGTATTATTCACAATAGCCAAAACTTGAAAGCAACCAAAACATCAATGACGAATGGATAAGAAAAATGTGGGATATTATTCAGTTATAAAGGAAAGGAAATTTTGACACATGCTATGTAACATGGATGAATTTTGAAGACATGCTAAGATAAAAGAGCCAGTTCCGAAAGAACAAATACTGTATTCTATTTATGCAAGTTCCTGGAGTCATCAAATTCATGAAGACAGAAGGTACAGTGGTGGTCGCCAAGGACTGGGAGGAGTCCTTGAGGATAGGGAGTTGGGTGTTGAATGGGTAGTGTCAGATGGCGAAGATAAATGTTCTGGAAGTGAAAGGTGGTTGATGGTTGGAGGAGAA
This sequence comes from Cervus canadensis, assembly GCF_019320065.1. Lineage (NCBI taxonomy): Eukaryota > Metazoa > Chordata > Mammalia > Artiodactyla > Cervidae > Cervus > Cervus canadensis. Next base: position 62,986,216 of record NC_057390.1, on the reverse strand, counting down.
GGAACTTAAATGTCACTGAGCTGTACAAATGGTTAAATGGTGAATCATGTATAATTTACCACAGTTTAAAAGAGTAGACAAGATGGTAGAAAAAGAATCTTGGTTTTTCTGGATGCTGTCCAGGACTTAGAAAGAAATGGTGTTCAAGCTCATCATATATGTCTTGAAATAATTCTTAATCTTCAAAGATTCCCATATACTCAAAAATTTCTCATTACATTAGCTCACATATTAAGCTAAGGTCCATTGCCACTTCAAGCTTTAGCTAACCCTGTTGGTTTAGTCACTTAAGGTGTGTCTGAGTCTTGTGAAACCATGAACTGTTTCCCTTTCCATGGGATTGCCCAGGCAAGAATGCTAGAGTGGTTGCTATTTCCTTCTCCAGGGGAGCTTCCTCACCCAAGGATCAAACGCACATCTCCTGCATTGCAAGCAGATTCTTTCCTGGTAAGCCACCAGGGAATCCCTTGGGCATCATAAATCTGACAGCTAAGCGGATCAAAATAGTGAATCCTTGTTCTCCCAAACCTCCTCAAGGTTACTGGTGTCCCTGAATAATACTGGATTCTTTCACCAAATTAAGTCATTGACATTTGCAGAATACAAGCAGTTTGCAAGTTATAGGATGGTTATGTTCATCATCACTCAATACCATCTAACGTTAAGCATGCTGTCCCATGGTTCTGAAATCAGGAAAGTTACATCTCTTCCCAGGGCTCAATGAACATAGCTTTCTTCTGTAAATAGGATGAGAACTGGTGTCCAGATCTTCTGGAACAATAGGAGGAAACACCAAGGTCTCTTCCCTTATCAGCCACTGAGTAAGAAAATACTCCTAGCCAATGCAGCAGTTAATATGTTAATAAACTTACATGATATTATCAGAAATTGTACTACATACTGAGAATTGAAAGATCAGAGGCTTTAGGGTGGGAGGCAGACACTAAAATAATAGCAGGATAGCATGATAGATACCATAGAAATATGGATCAGCATGGCTAAGGTTTTCAGTATTAGTCTCCAGGCTTTAGAGAATTTCAAGAAATGGTTTGAACTGCCAGATCAACCACCACTGTCATGTAGTCAAATTGATTACATTTCTTCACTGTTCCATTCTAAGAATGGGTAAGGTGGTGATGGTGGTACAGAGGTAAAGAATCCGCCTGCCAGTGCAGGAGACGTGGATTGGGAAGAGGCCTCGGCAGAAAGTGAAGGACTAATAAAGAGCCTCTTGATCAAACTGAAAGAGTGAAAAAGTTGGCTTAAAGCTCAACATTCAGGAAACTAATATGGCATCTGGTCCCATCACTTCATGGCAAATAGATGGGGAAACAGTGGCTGACTTTATTTTTTTGGGTGCCAAAATCACTGTAGATGGTGATTGCAGCCATGAAATTAAAAGACGCTTACTCCTTGGGAGGAAAGTTGTGACCAACCTAGACAGCATATTAAAAAGCAGAGACGTTACTTTGTCAACAAAGGTCCATCTAGTCAAGGCTACGGTTTTTCCACTGGTCATGTATGGATGTGAGAGTTGGACTGTGAAGAAAGCTGAGCGCCAGAGAATTGATGCTTTTGAACTGTGGTGTTGGAGAAGACTCTTGAGAGTCCCTTGACTGCAAGGAGATCCAACCAGTCCATCCTAAAGGAAATCAGCCCTGAATATTCATTGGAAGGACTGATGTTGAAGCTGAAACTCCAATACTTTGGCCACTGGATGTGAAGAGCTGACTCATTTGAGAAGACCCTGATGTTGGAAAAGATTGAAGGCAGAAGGGGATGACACAGGATGAGATGGTTGGATGGCATCACTGACTCAATGGATATGGGTTTGGGTAGACTCACGGCAGTTGATGATGGATAGGGAGGCCTGGTGTGCTGCGGTTCATGGGGTCGCCAAGAGTCGGACATGACTGAGCAACTGAACTGAACTGAGCTTGGAGTAGGAAATAGCAACCTGCTTCAGTATTCTTGCCTGGAAAATTCCAGGAACAGGAGTCTGGCGGGCTATAGTCCATGAGGTCACAGAGTCCAACACAACTTGAGCACACACGCCTCCTAACATTTTGTTTCTCTTTAAAGCTCCAAGCAGTACTAATTCCCCATTGGGCAGGGATTCTTGATCAGGGAAGGTTCAACAGTATCGCAGATTTTAGCAACTGCCAGAAAAATACATTTGCTCTCTTATTACTGATAATTCTAACTATGTAAGGAACCTTCAAAAGGAAATGCAAATACCAAAAGATAACTTCACTTTAGCATAGAGAACCTGTGTTTTCCCAATCAAAATTATGTTTTAAAAAAATTCAACATAAAATGTTTATGGTTACCAAGCAATGGTTCATTTCAGTCCAAGCGCTCTGAAAACTGGACCCATACCTCAGAAAAGTACACCCTCAGTGGTCACAGTTTTGTATGTGATTTCCTAGACAAGGCATGGGGAGTAGGCAAGTACCTGCTGGAGTCTGTGCAGACTAGAATAATTAAGTGCCAAATTCCGACTTTTCAAAAAGACAGGAGTAATATGGCATCACACATACTCTGTCCATGCTGCTGTGCTGCCAAAGGGTAAAAAAAAATATTGCTGGGACATTTCTAGTCATCTCCCACTGGATTCCCACCGTAATACTAAGTACATCTAATCCCAATGCAGTGTACAGGCTAGTTTGGGACAGTGGCATATATAACAGAACTCTTAATAACAATACTTAATACTTTTTCTAGTTCTTACATGTATTTTCTAATTAAAGTTTACAGTTTTGGTCAAGGGTTGTGGAGATAATATAAAAGAGAATACTATCACAGTCACAATTTAATGAAGTGAGTTCCTTTCATTAAAAAAATGCATAACATGAATCAAAGAACACATAGGTAGATGCTTGTTAAAACTTTATTACATTTGCAGAATATAGTAGTTTTCTTAGGGGTAAAAATTCTCTTTTATTACATTTCACCTTACTACTTAGAAGAAACATAGCCAATACTGGTAAGGTGTGACTGCTTTTATTGAACACTTATTTTTACAAACTGCAAAAATAGGTACAAAGACTAGTCTTTTCTTATTTCACAGGGTATATTCAAACTGCTGTTTATGACCTGGGTCTAAAATAGTCACACACCACTCACTATTAAGGGTCACAACTCAGATTTTCTGAGATAATTCTTTTAATTACAACTGACAGAGAAGAAATGTTTACAAATTTAGAAAACATTATAAATTTATAAATAAAAAACTCAGAAAATAAAGAACTGTTGCTTAAAATAAGAGGTGCCCCCCCAAATAAGAGGATTATAAACTATGCAAACCTGCTACATGTGATTTAAAATGGAAACAATGATAAGTTATACTTAATGTGCTAGTGTAATAATGGTACCCATGACTGAAAAGTTCTCCGTACGGTGTCGGGTGACCACATGGAGAAGTAAAGTCTTTTTCTCTATAGAGATCAAAGATTAAAAGTCCTTGATGCGAAATCAGAATCGGTCTGCTGCTCTGCTAGCCACAGCTCGAATATTGCCATAAACCTTTGATGGAGGATTTCCTGCAGGAGAAAATAAAAACGCCTGTCTTCACAAATATACATACAGATGCTACATGGACAACCACCTGCAACACTGCATAGGACATTTTCCCACTGGATCCTCCTTATAAAACAAAAGAGCCATAAAGGAAACCATATAAATACTCTCCCAAAACTTTTTAAATCCTAAGTGCCAAAGATACCAGGTTGTCAAAGTATTTCAAAAAGCAGCTGGTCAGTCAGACCTGGGCATGCATACTAAGTCACTTCATTTGTGTCTGCCTCTGTGACTCCATGGACTGTAGCCCACCAGGCTCCTCCGTCCATGGGATTCTCCAGGCTAGAATAGTGGAGTGGGCTAGCATGCCCTCCTCCAGGGGATCTTCCAAACCCAGGGACTAAACCCGCATCGATACTATCTCCTGCATTGGGAGGCGGGTTCTTTACGACTAGCTCCACCTGGGAAGCCCCAGATCTGGACACCGGAGCGAATTCCATGTGTTTCCCCAGCAAGCTCTACAGCCTGCATCTCTGACCACAAGCGACAGTACTTCGTGGTCTGAAGATGGGACCAAGTGGGTAATTAAGACGACTGATGCTAATCAGCAGCTCCCTTTTGGCTAAACCTAAAACACTGCCCCCTGCTACTATGCAAGGGTTCCCAGTGCGTCTCCTCGGGGGGACACAGCCATGATGTAAGCAACGTGATCCAATAAGCCCTTTCTCTTGGGCTCGCAGATGGAATCCAAGCAAAAATATTCCAGCTTCCTCTCTGGGCCAACACTTGCCAACCCCCAAGAGTTTCTGCCTGCTACCTTTATCAACTGGACCCTAAAGTGAGATGCAATGTGATCTGAGTTTCTAAATTCTCTATTCCTTCAGAGAAAACAGCAGAGGAAGAGACTGTGGTTACCCAGAATGAGGTTGCAAATGGCGGTTCTTGCCATCTTGATGTTTTGAAAAGAACCAAGGATGTGAACTTTCCTGCAAGAGAGAAAGTGAGACAGGTTAGCCACAAAAAGCACTTCCTTAACTAAGTCCCATGATCCAGAAACTCTGTAAAGATGACAGATGGATTCCTAAATAAAGGTGGTGGTGATGGTTGCCCAACACTGTAAATATACTACCATCCACTCTGAAAGGAAGGATTTTATGGTATGTGAATTAAAACCTAAGTTCAAGATTCTTGGTAGATAATGGCTTCCCTCCACTCAGTACTCTGCATACACTAAGGCTTTATATACATGTTCTCATCATTTAATCCTCACACAAGCTTTATTAGACAGAAGTTATTCCCACATTACAGATGAGAAAGAAGTTTGTGAGAAATCACAACACCTGTCCAAGATGACACCCTGGCAGAACTGAGATCAGATGCAGAGACTACACTTAAGTTAAAATACATTTGGATTTCAAATGCAAATATTTCTAAAAATGATCTAAATTTCTTCATCACTGAGGATTATCCAGACCCCTTTTACAAAATGTGGATTCTTGCTGAATGGCTCCAATTAGACTGATATTATAGCATTTTACTTTTTTGAGCTCATCTTCCAAAATATCAGTAAATTTAGCAAACTGATGCCGAAATCTACAGGGGAAAAACCCTCTCCCAAAGCAGAACCCTCTTCACACCACAGGCTCAGGCATTTCTGAAACTGGAGTAAAATGGAGGCTAAAAACAAGAGAACAAGTTAAAGTCAGTTCAAGATGCTCCCCAGGTTTTCTTCCCCACTCTAGGCAACAGGCAACCACCCAACTACCCTTTCTTTTACCCCAGTAAAATGAAGGTGGTAAGCTGCTCATAGGAGAAGGCGAGAGACTTGGGGTCTCGACCAGGGTCACCGGGCCCAGCAGAAGTAGGAAGACTGTGAGCAGAGCGGAGGCAAGGCCATGTGAACGTCGGCACAGTGAACGACAACTGGCTTCCGTAACTGGGCTCCAGACCTTTGTCTCAGAGGGACTGGAGGATACTTCTCAGGGGAAACTGGCCTCCATAGGAAAGACTAAGGATACCAACATCAGGGCTTCCCCAAAGGAACAGCCTGGCAATCACCCAAGTGAAGCCAACAGTCCACCAGTCTCTCCCACCCCCACTCCCAAGCACCCCGAGCCCAGGGTTTCTAGTCTGTTCTTTATGGTCCCACTTTTACACAGGACGCTCTCACTACAAGGAATCAGAACCTGAGGAAAGCATCTAATACAAAAGAGTAGGTGGCATGACCACCAGGCGAAGAAATCGGTACAGAAACTTCTGCAGGGAGAAAAGAAAAACAAAACTAGTGAGATGAGAAAAGCACTTTTCACTCACTCATGAATCAAGGACAGGATATTAAGAAAATACTGCATACAAAGATTAGAAGATGAAGTTACTAGAAGCAGCTCTGCATGGAAATGATTCACAGCAGAGTGGAAGACATCTTCAAAACCAGGTCTCACCAGATGTCCTTCCTAGGCTAAGCCAGCTCCAGGACCATCTGTGCCACCAAAACAAAGCAGGACAAAGAATCCCAGAACCGAGGGGCTCAAACACCAGAGGCGCCAAGGGGCAACGGTGAACGGAGCCAGGATGGCAGCTGCGTGCCAGGCAGAAGGGAACAGTGCTTTGGGAACAGAAACCTCCAGAAGAGACTTCTAGAATGTCTGATACGTCTGAGTCCACCAAGAGGAGATACAAGTATAGCTTTCTAGTCACTGCGACACTGAGGAAGCATAGAGACACATTAAGAATGATTTCTTCATGTGACAAAAGAGGTGCAGAGGACAGATAAACACAGTATACTGTCTGGTCAGCTGTTAACACCCCAGTACCAACTTCATCCTCAGACAGCACTGAGCATGGACTGAACAAAAGCCACGCCGTACAGGGGAGGCAAGCACTGGCCTGCTCAAAGGCTGACGGTGGAGACGAGGTGGGGGGTGAAAAAGTACAAGTCTCGTCTTTCACAGAAGATCAACAGTGAATCTGGGAAAAAAAAATGAAGCTGGCATATAGAGATATTTGGAAATACAGAGATAAATAACATTTAAAATTTAGCTAAAAGAGCTCTATCTGAAGACTTGAAATTTCCTTCCTCAGAGGAGGTGGAAATGGAAGTAGACAGTGGCAAGTTTAAGTATGTGCATATATAACTTTGATAAAAATAAAATTCTATAAAAGTCAGGCATGAAAGATGAGGAAACAGAGAAGCAAAAACACATAAAGGGTGAGTACTTTAGCTACTAAAACAGCCAAAGCTTCAGGGCAGTAGTTGGAATGGGATGTATGTAGGTCTCCAGACATAGGCAACATTCTTTCCCATTCGATATACCGAATGTATCTAGAACAAATGGATGTTAGTTTTATATCGTGTTTACATTCTACTCTGCCAGGTTTTCAGCAACTCATGAGAAAGAACATTTACGGGTGCTAACAGTCCATCTTATGGCTATTATCATAATTAACATGAGTTGCTGAACACATGGGTTTCCAATTAGCCTACCTACAGTAAAAACTGCAGGACAATACATCTCTTTGCTGGTAATTGGCACTGGAAAAAAACCTACTGCTAACCAACAAACTTGAGAAACTTGAAACCACATGCTATATAAAAGAAGTCATGCACTAAAGATTACATACTGTGTATTTTTACCTATGTGAATTTCAAGAAAAGGCAAAACTCTAGTGACAGAAAGGAGATGAGTGACCGCCTGGGAATCGGGAGGGGCTGCAAAGATGCACAGGGAACTTTTGGGGTGACACAGCTGAGTGTGGAGGGATCACAGGACTATAGAGTATTTGCCAGAATCTCACTGAATTACATACCTAAAACAAGTGACTTTAACTGAATGAAAATCATACTGTAATACAGCTGTTTAAAAAATGAATTTGACAAGGAAATTTTAAGCCAAGCCTTAAAAGGCTCCTCTGTCCATGGGATTCTCCAGGCAAGAATACTGGAGTGGGTTGCCATTTCCTCCTCCAGGGAATCTTCCCAACCCAGGAAGCAAACTGAGGTCTCCTGCATTGCAGGCAAATTCTTTACTGACTAAGTTTTGAGGGAAGCTTAAACATTTATAAATTATAAACTTAATATAATGTGCTAAAAATAATTAGAATTACAGCAAATCAGTTACATTTTAAAACTTCTAAATTAAAAAACTATTAGGACTGTATATGATATTTTAAAGTATGAAACACATTTCAAAATTATTGAAATTTCTAGTTCAAGAGAGCTTTTCCCATGACTGGAGCTCCATTTCCAGGCTCAAATCATGAAAGGTCAACGCTGTAACACACTTACCTTCAGGTAAACAGGGCCCCAGTGCAGTGTTAAGTTTTCTATTTAAGTATAAAAAAGTCTAAAATTTAGATTTGAAAATAATAGTAAGCCCCTCAGCTCAGAGCAAAGATGAGATGAGTTTAAATAAAATTATTTCTGGGTTTAATAGCAGACTCCTCCTCACAGTCAACTGCTTCATCTCCCAACTTCTCGGCACTGTATAATCTCTGCGCCATCTGCCAGTAACCCCAAGCTGGTAACGGAGCGGCTGCACCGCAGGCAGAGAAGGGTAATCCCAGCTTGACTTCCTGCACCCTTATTTTAAGCCCATATCATCTTATTGATGTTCATATATAACTGCTCTGTAGTTTTCCCAACAATGTGCAACACTCATCTTCCCTTTATGAAAGGCCTTTATATATTCATGCGTGCACATGTGTATATGTACATTTATGTTTTTATTTTTTTATTGAAGGATAATTGCCTTACAGAATTTTGTTGTTTTCTGTCAAACCTCAACAGCAATCAGCCATAGGTATACATATATCCCCTCCCTTTTAAACCTCTCTCCCATCTCACACCTCTAGGATGATACAGAGCCCCTGTTAGTCTCCTGAGCCATATAGCAAATTCCCATTGGCTATCGCTTTTACATATGGCAATGTAAGTTTCCCTGTTACTTTTTCCATACATCTCACCCTCTCCTCCCCTCTCCCCATGTCCATAAGCCTATTCTCTTTTTTTAAAGCAAAGACTCATGATGGCATTGAACACGCATACTTCTTGCTACCCTCTACTGATTTAACAGGCTCCCGTGATACTATTTAAATATTCCCCTGTCATGTAATTTAACAGTGATTCTCAACATTTCCTTCATTGCAAATTGAGAAAAAAGCTGTAACATCTAAGATTTTTCTCAACTAAATCTGCTCTCAGAGTAGGTAACTGTTCAGTCAAAAGCATATCCTTATAAGGATTTAGGGGTTACGTCATGTATAAATACAATCTTAATCACTTCTTGAAACCAGCAAAAGACCAAATGTAAATTACAATAGTTTTCTCAAGATCACATACTTACACGTCAGCTAAAACTATCCGCGTCCGGGTCACGTTCTCGATGGTGAATTTGGTTTTTCCTCCTTTGCCAGCAATTCTGCCTATTGCCCTGGACAGGTGGTCTCCCTTTAAAGGTTTAACTAAATGAGAAAAGCAAGACCTCAGGAAGGAAGCCATTCCAGCATTACCCACTTCCATAGGCAGTTTAATCATTAACCAAATTTCCCTCCTAAAAGACACAAAACATGCATTTTTTAAAAAGCTGCTAAGAATATGGCTCAATTGATGCCACTGGAAAGCTGAGAGTCATGCAGAATACAAAGTCCGCAGTACAAAAGTACCATCCCGAAAAAAAAAAAAGTACCATCCCGGAGTTCATACAAAAAGACCACCAGACACTCACCATCTGTAATTTCAAAGGACTCCAGAAAGAGGTCATCCAGTCTAATAAGGGCAAGTGCGTCCTACAATACAGAAATACATACTGTGAAATGCTTCCAATCCATTACCTGTGTGAGTGAGTGAGTGATAAGCTAACTCATAAATTGCAAAACTAGAACACTCAAATTAAAAAAGAAAAAAATGCCCAAATCTATCAAAACATTCATGTGGAGTATTTTCTGAGCCCCCATTTCGGGTATCATGAAATTACTCACCTCCACCTGAAACCCAAGAATGAAGGCTTTCACAAAATCAGCTGCTTTTGTCAGAGCGCTAACATCTTTGGTTTCTTTACAAGTCTGTTTTAAGAAAAACGGTGGGGTAAGAGGCACAAATTATAGCTGGATATAAAAACAGCAAAATTCTAGCAAACTACTAGGACTGACCTTTCCCATTATTGTAATTTCCTTCATTCACTATCACCCTTCCCAATATATTCTCTGTGACCCAGTTTTTGGTGATGTAAATACTGTGTTTAGTTTTCAAAACAAAACTTTGCTAGCTCCAGAGCTGGGCAGTTCCCCCCAAACACTGTCGAAAGACCGACTGCACTCCATGGCTGATCTGACTCTGGAGCTACTGGCAAGATTCCTCCAATCACTCCCATTCTGAAGGACCTCCATCCTCAGTTCATTTCCATCCAAGCTGGTCCTCTTCTTCAGTGCCATCTCCCTGGGAGTCCAGATCTAACCTCCTGACTTCAACCACCCACCACTCCTGTGCTGATGTTTCCTTCCCAAAGCAACAACTCTAGTACTAACTACAAAGAATGGTTTAAGCAATGATCCTGCCCTCAAAGATTTTATTCGATAATCACAGAAATAGGCGCTCTTCATAAAATGCCCACCCCTGGAAGAGACATGGACTGCACAGGTGCTTGACACACTATAGCTCCGATCTTCATGTCAACCTAAATTTAAGCAAGATAAATACTTTTACATTAGAGGAAACTCAAGGACCAAAATGAAAAAGTAAAATCTGAACATGGATCTGATTCCAAAACCATGAGTTCTACTCTCCCACACAGACTCACAATTGAGTTGAGGCGACTGCCTATTTGACAACTTTGAAACCATGCACGGTTGTGTAACAGCACATTTAAAACTATAGATCCCAGTCCCAATTCCATATGTGGCCTTAGGCAAGTCTCATGAATGCTCTAAGTCTTAAGTTTCCTCATCTGTAAAATAAATTGGAACAGAAGAGCCTGAGAGGTCCCTACTAGCACTGATGACTTTGCCCAAGACACTCCTTGGCCAGTTTCCTCACATCTATTAGATGGGGTATGTTATCTACCTCACAGGGCTGTTCTCAAGACCAAAATGATGTAGTGCCTGGCAAAGCACCACTATGTGTCTGGCACAAAGCAGTATCGACAAATGTCAGAGGAGTCCAAACTGATGGTGCTGCAATACACAATCAAGAGATTCTGACAACTTCTTTATTAAGCCTTTTATCAATCAGCAAAACATAAGTTTAAGCCCTGAAGACTAGACTGAAAACTGGACTGATGGTAAAGGAGAAAGAACTTGAGCTAGACTCTAAAAGATGATGAAATTGATATAGGAAGGAAAAGGAAGTAGGGAGGAGAAGGTCTTCACAGAGCAAATCCATCCAAAAGGAAGGACAAGAAAAATGTTCAAAGCAATGGTAAGAGGACTTGGGAATGAGACTCCTACTTCAAAGGCAAATTCAAATACTTTTATCTTTCAGAGATACTGAAGATATCAAGATGTCAATAAAAGCAGTGTGGTCTGGGAAAATTAACCTGGCTCTGGCAAAGAGAATAGAGAAGCGAAATGAGATTTAAAGAGATTAAAGAAAGCAAACTTAAGCAAACAAGAAGTTCTGGCAGAAAACCATAAAAACCTAAATGAAACTGACAGAACAAAGAGAAATTCTGTCAAGTTCTGTATTTTAAACTCTGCCAACTATTTAGAACAGTACCTCGCTACTTTGCTTCATTATTCTAATCCCTCAACAGAGATAAGTCTATAACAGCCCTGATAATGAATCCTTAAAATGGAAGATGTAATTAATTTTGGTCACTGATTCTGATGCAAAATTGGAACCCATAGGAAAAAACCCCAAAGTCTACTAATTTTAATTGTCCACCTCCTAGACTGACATCATGGAATAAATAAACAAATATTTTTACATAATTTACACTTACTCTCAAAACTTGTTTTTTCCTAAAAAGTTAACACTAAAATATAGTGTACTGCAGCGAGCACTTCGGCTGCTCATTTACATACTTCTGTTTACGATAACCTCTTTATTAACTCTTTAATCAATCAACATAGAACACTGAAAAATGTGCTGAGACGCAGCTGGTATTTTAGTATAATTTCAGGTCAAACTGGAAGAAACTCATTCAACAAGGTAAGTCCCATCAAGAATTCCTAGAAAGTCTGTTCTTTCTAGGACAGAAAAACCTCAGCATATTTTAAAATGGTTAATATTCTCCTTACTCTGATTTCAACATTCCTCGATTTCAAGTTAAAGCGTATCTGAAGTCCCAAATGCTCCACAATAGGAGTAAATATCTTCAGCCAGTTCTCTTTTAATGGCGTGTATCTGTTAGCTGGGACTGGAATTTTCCTGGTTTCTTCTTTCCCACTCTATGACAGAAGAAAACACAACTCAGCAGTTGTCTAAAGGAATGAGGGTAAAGTTGTAAAACGACAACTGATCCTCAAAAAGACTCCTTTAATAGGACAGATTAAACACCAGGAGAGTCGCCCCTCTGAGCTTCACTCCAGAAGAAGCGTCAACATCACCCAGAGGCCACCAGCCCGACCCGTCTCTGGTCCCAGCCCCGTTCCTGTTCCTCGGTCCCCGCCAGTACCAGGAACCCGTCCCCGGAGAGGGGCGGGAAGACGGGCCTCTTTGCGGGTCGGGCCTCCTCGGTGTCCATGGAGGTCGCGTCGCCTCCCTCCTCCAGCGTGGACGGCTGCTCGGCCTGCCGTTTCTTCGCCCGCCGGCCACCTTTGCGGGTGACCTGGCTGAAGCCGTCCTCGGCCAACGGGCTCTGTGCCTCCATCACGGTTTCCATTCTCCAGATCCTCCAGCCCCAACCTCGGCTTCCAGCTCCAACACGTGCGGGGCTGTACCGCGCAGGCGCGCCTCGCAGGCCCCCAACCTCCGCCAACCAGCCCCAGGGCTCCGCCCTCTTTCCTAAGACGTCCCATGCGGGGGACCTAAGGCGGGAGTTTGTGCGCCTTTGTTGGGGCGGGGGGAAGGCTGTCCTAAAATATGCCTGATTCTTAGGTTCTTCCTCTGCCCCCACCTCTCGCAGTCAGCACGCTTTATAACCCATAATCTGTATCTGTACGAAAGGCACTAGGTAAAGCCATAAACAAGTTTGTGTTGTTGGGGAAGGAAACTCTTGTGTGCCTGCCCTAGAGCATCCGGCATTATCTGAGAGACCTAAAACTACTTGTTAGGTTTCTAGGGGCGCCTACGGCAAGCGGGACGGACAAACTAGCCTTAACGTTTGGACTCTGGTTTCCAGGTTAGTTTCTCAGGGTTTGTCGGCCGAGTCCCGCTTGGCGGAGGCGAAATCTCTCGGCTGAACCATGTCGGCCTTCGAGAAGCCTCAGATCATCTCGCATATCCAGAAGGGTCTCAATTACACGGTGTTTGACTGTAAGTGGATGCCCTGCAGTGCCAAATTTGTGACCATGGGCAACTTCGCACGGGGCACCGGCGTCATTCAGCTGTACGAGATCCAGCAAGGGGACCTAAAGCTGCTGCGGGAGGTGGGTGCCGGGTCGAGACCTCCCAGTTCCAAGATCTGGGACTGCTGGTGGAGGGGAGTGCGGATCTTGGGGGCGGGAGTTCTGCGTTCCTTTTTGCCAAAGCCTTTGTCCAGAGTCCCCCCAAAGCGCTGCTGAAGCTGCGCGGGAGTAGCGAAGCTGACCGCAGATTGAGGAATGCTTCGGACGTAAACGCTTTGGTTCGAGACCTGAATTCTCATCGGGCTAATTCATTCGTGCCTTGCTGGTCCCTTCCTCCAGTCATCCCCATCCCCCTCCCAGTCCAGTGCGAGGTCCCTGGAGGTGACGTTATGACTTCACATTTAAATTCGAGGCGATTCTGGGCAGTGCGCAGTTGTTTGTGTAGTCTTTTAATAGGTACAAGATAGTAAAATACTTGGTCATACAAGCAGAGCCAAAGCAGGCACTAGGATGCCTGCTATGTAATTGGAGGAGGCAATCCAAAACAGTTATTCTTTCAACAAGTGTCCATTGATTGCCTGGTATTCTCCGGCTAGTAAATGACAATGTCCCCGATTATTATGGAGGTTTTTTCCTAGGGGTTAGAAAATCAACTAAATAATCAAACCAACAATACATAAAATACAAACTGAGATGAATTCTCTAATGTAAAGGCACATGGTTCTATGAGAATAAAAACAAAACCAGAAAACCAGATTTTCATTGAGTAAAAGCAAACTAGGTCAAATTAGGAGTTGAGATTTCCAAGAGGAAACAGCTCAGCAATGAGGGAGAGAAATTATCTCCTTTTGAAACAAAACATTAGAGAGGAGGCCTTGTAAATGCTGTAGATCATTTAAAAGATTTATGCCTGTTTTTGTAAGAAAAATGGGACATCAATGAAGGGTTTTAAGCAGGGTGTGGCAAGGTTAGGTTTACAAGTTTTGTAAAGGCTACACTAATGGAAGAATTGGAGAATAACAATATTAACTCACCTTTTTATATCTGTTTACCAGTTTTTAAATGCATTTATTTGGGTTGCCTAGGAAAAAAAAAAAAAGATCAGTTATACTCAGATGTTAGCATTGTCATAGATTACAGGGAAGTTTGTAACTCCAGGGACCAAAAACTATGGAGAGAATCTGCTTGGAGGAGTTAGGGCCTCAACTGATAGGCAAAGGATGCATACACTTTCTCTAGGAAAGCTTAGATTAGAAAGTATGTAAGGCCTCATCCCGTTTTAAATTTCTATGAATGCCACTTTTCTTGTTCAGATTGTCTTTGCTAGCCAGGCACTCTGCTCCTAAACATGGCTGTTTCTTTCCTACCTTTCCTTATGTTTTTCATCACTTAGCCCCAGTCACATGTTGCTATTCTAAGATCCAGTTCAGATTATTTAACTATTGACATCTCACTCCTGATCCCCACATAAAGTAACTTTTCTTTATTGCTTTCCTATGGTACTTATTATCTGTGCTAGGAATATATCCTTCTGTCCCATGTATCTCTAATTAGATTGTAAACTTCCAGAGAGTAAGGACAGTTCTTTAGTGTGGTATAAAAGGAGCAGCTCCTCAATAAATGATGTGTTAAAAGAATGAGTGAATTTATGTCTGTAAAAGGATATAACTTGGAACATTTAAATATTGATTTATTAATCATTAATTGATTGAGGCCAGGAGTTTGAACACGTAGGAAACATTGAAATTGAAGAAAGAAAATGGTGAACTATCAGGAATAAATACTAGTGACATTTTTTGGTAAGGCTTTATGACTTGTGTACATTTCATGAATACACTTGTTCTGTGAAGAGAAATAGTGTATTTTGTTTCTTCTAGAGTTCTAGAAGATTCTAGCAGTATTTTTTTTAATAATTTTGCTTTTTAACTAAAGTTATGTATGTTCATGATAGAATATAACAAAAATATAGATAGGGAAAAGAAGTAAATTGATGTCACCCACCTCAACACTAGGAATATCCACTTTTTATATTTTCACCTGTATCCTTTGACTTTTTTCTTTTTCTACCATAAATTTTCCATTGAGAACCTATCATTTCAAGGTACTGTAATAAAGAAGGATCAAAGATATTTGAAAGATGAGTCCTTCCTCCTAAACAGCCTACTGCCTAAAGTGAGGGTAATACAAATGCACAGATTTGAGAGCTTACATTGTGTTTGGCTGTGATAATGCTGTGGAAAAGAACATAGGTTAAGAACAGCCCCAGTGATTCTCAGCTCTTACCGTGCGCCAGGAACATCTGAATGTATATCGTTACTGTTGTTTTGTGTGTACTTGTGTGTACGTGTTTTAAAATATTCATGCCTTGGTTCCACCCCTGGAAACTGATGCACTGGGACTCTTTCTTGCCTCTAGACTCTAGAGTCCCAGCATCAGTATTTTTTAAACTTCCACCAGATGATTATAATGAGTAAGTAGGGTTGACTATCTTCATTGTTTAGTCCCAAAGTTGTATCTTTTGCAACTCCATGAACTGCAGCCTGCCAGGCTCCTTCTGTCCATGGGGTTTCCCAAGCAAAAATACCAGAGTGGAATGCTATTTCCTCCTCCAGGGGGTCTTCCTCACCCAGGGATCGAACCTGAGTCTCCTGCATTGGCAGGCGGGTTCTTTACTACTGAGCCACTTAGGTACCTTTGGGGCTTCCCAAATGCATTTTCCTTTATTTCCCCTCTTTTTCCCTCTTCTAGAGCAAAGTTAGTTTCTAGCTATCATTGTGCTAGTTGAATTATTGGTTAAAAAATTAGGAAACATAAAATATTAGGAAACTTGATTTTATCCCTAGAGAACTACCTCAAGCCTTGTGCTCCAGAGTCCATGGGTGCAGGATAAAAAGGAAGGAAGAAAATGGGTCTTTGCTGGTGCCTTCTTATTACTAATCAGATAGATAGCGGATGAAGGCAGGGTCTTCGTATACAACTGAGTAGTTTGTTAAACTGCACACAGGTTTCTGGCCAAGGGTTCAAGGGAAGGCTGAAATCCATCTCTCTCCAGCTTTTCCCCTCTTGTGTGAGACTTCCATCAGCCTGTAGAGGGCGCCTTCCACCCCCGCCCCCCAACCCTCCCTACTAGGCCCAAAGGACTAGGGGTGGCCCTGAAAAGTGCTACAGTCGGGGATGTTTACACTTTAAAAATTAGTGATAATCTAATAAAGTTCTGCTTTCTTAGCCCTTGTGCCACTGAATTCACTGCTTGTTAACATTTGGTTGACTAAACCTTTTAATGTTAATTAAGTAGTGCCAGGATGTGGAGGAGGAAATACTGACAAGCTGTACTAGACCCACCCACAGATAGAACAAAAATAGCTCTGCTGGGAATTATCGATCATGGGCTTCCTTAATCACGTTAACTTATTAGAGCAAAGAGAACCAACAATTGGGGGTCAAATATGTCTGTCATCAACGGTCATTTTCAGTATCATAGCAAAAGTTAATATATTCTAATTTACTTTGTGGACCACATTTTGCAAAATAGATCTCCATTTTTTTAAACCAGTTTTCTAGCAGGAAAACTTAAGTGTCCTCTGAATTCTTTTCATCTTTTCTTTTCCAAAGGTAAAACATTTAGCAGGGACAAGGAGGGGTCCGTTTTATGAACTATTAAAAAGAAAAATTAACTTTACTCCAATGTCCTTTCTTAATTTAGCTGATGTTATCATTTCCATGAACGTCTAAGGAAAGAGCAAACATTTCTGCTTTTTTAAGTCCACTTGCCAACCTAGCTCAGCCTTTCTGAGCAAAGCGCAGCCCTCCCTGCTGTGCAGATAACAAGATGTTTATACATTTGAGTTTATTTTTCAATATGTTTCTGTATTTTGAGTTTACTTTGATTCTTGATCTTTAATTTGATTCTTAAAACATCATTTGCAACAGACCACTAGTTAAATCTTTGATATAAGAATATATGGCTATCCTTTGATAAAAGGATACAAGGATAAAAAAATAACAGGAAGCATAAATATCATGTTTACATTTTATAAAGACATAAAGTGAAGGTAAAAACCGAAGGGCACAAATCTGAAAGTAGGTTTAAGTCAGGCGTTACTTACCTCCCCAGTCTAGTTCAGGATTGGAGCGTTTCTTTGGGACGTCTAAGGGCTCGAGTTTACAGAATGGGGGCTACACAGGAAATGTTTATTTAACTGAGTTACATATAGTCCTGGAGACAGCCTGTGGTAGGAGAAAGAGCTTGGAATCTACCTGACTGTAGGAACCTTGGGCGAGTTTCTTCATCTTTTGAACCTGCTTGTCATCTGGAAAGGGGTGTTCCAAACAGTTTGCAGTGGCATGTGTTAGAAGGGATGGACTAGTACAGAAGGACATCTCGAACAGTTATCTGATGCATTGGTATTCCATATATGGATGCTGTTTTTATTATTACATATAAAGTGACACCGAAAACCATGGTCTGTCAGGTGAAAATATGACGGGAGAAAAGGGAACATGACCTCCAGCAGTGGTTTCCCTCTCTCCAGCACTGGGACTGAGAAGTTAAGCCATGTTCATTTATACTTTCATTTAACAAATGTTGAACACCAATTAGGTGTTGAACAAGTTGCTGAGGGCCCCCGTTCCTGTGGTATTCATTCTAGGAAGGGAGGAAATAGATAATTGAGTGAATAAAAGAATTTTGTTGATAAGTGAAAGAAGATTAAACAGGGCAAGTGATTGGGATTTGGGGGTTTCACTTAAGATTGGAGGGGTGGGGAGGATCTCTTAGAGGCGTTGACATTTAAGCTGAAATCGGAGTTGGTAGAAGACATGATGATGTGGGGGAAGACCAGTCCAGGCTGTGGGAACAGCAAATGCAAATACCCTGAGGCAGCTTGACTGGTGAGTCTGAAGAACAAAAATGCAGCCGCAGGTGTGGCTGGAGTGTGAAAGGAGAGAAGCCAGCAATGAGGTCGGAGAGACCAGCATGTTCAGCCTTCAAAGGGCTTTGTACATTTATATGCCACAAGCCTTGGTGCCGCTCCTGTGGGCCTATGCCTCTAAGTGTAGATACATTTTTATCTCATTCCATTCATTATTTGCAGTAAACCCCTCTTTTAGAATCCCTGCAATGACACACGTTAAATTATCGAGTATAGGCCCCACCATGTACTAATATTAGAGTAGTTCTCAGGTTGTTTTCTCCTAAGGTCGGAATTCTCAGATGTGTTCAGGTGTCAGTACATCTGGACTTTGTGGTGTGGTTTTTAGAACAACATGAAATATTGTAATAATTAGTTCTACCTCTGCACAAGGATATGTTTTCCCAGTAGAAAAAAATACATACACTCTTGAGTATATATATTATATATACTTTGATATTTGCATCACAGGAAGTAACCATGCATAAAAATTTTAATGCTGATTTCAAGGTTTTCTTATTGTTGTTTATTAGCTAGTATTTCCTAGCAGACAAACTAAAAAAATTATTGAAGAAAACTTAAACCTGAGAAAAAATATCCATTAGCTCTGTGTGTGTGTGTGTGTGTGTGTGTGTGTATCTATCTGTGTATCTGTGAATTTATGTTGGCTCTGGAAGGTCAGTGGTTGCAGTTTTCTGGTTTCTCTATTCCACACGGTCTAAAGGCAAAAGTTAGGTAAAGCCATAATAGAGGAAAACTTTGGCTTCCCAGTTTTTTTATTAGTAGCAGTAAACACTTGGAAGTGTGTGCTTCCTACAGGAACTGAAAAGTAGGAGTCAGCTTTTTTCTCTTCCATGACCTAGGAGGAAGCGAGACCCCGTCAGAGACTCCTGGGGAAAGCAGTGGAATTATGGGAAGCAGAATCTTTAGCTGGTGGAAGAGAAGACGGTGGGTGACCAATCTTCCCAAGGCGATTTGGGGAAGAATTTTCCCAGAGAGTTTCATCAATATATGGTGCAAGGCCTCCTGTAGTTCTTAATACCCAAGTCCCTGGAAGCATATTCCTGTCCCTCAGGGCCCACCTGTTTCTTACCTGAGAGGTCTGTTCATATCCTCTGCCTTAGACTGAGGGAATCATTAGCAGTGACCTGGACCTGAAGGGGACCCAGGCCCTGCGTGAGACAAATGGGAGGAAGGAGTGGGGAGCTGTTTCTTCAGTTGGTCCAAGTTGGAAGTCTGAATTAGTTTAGCTATAGGAATTGTGTTCTAATAGTGTGATTAAGTGATTCGCTACAATGATTAATTAGTTAATTGAGTGATTAGCTATGTCAGTATTAACATATTGTTTCAGGTATTTTATTTGGGAGAAGGGGATGGTGGGGAGGATGTAAATGATGTGGAATTGGAAACTGCTTTATTAAATTGACAAAATTGTGATCCTCCATGGTGTCCCATTGTAAGATATGTTTTCCATAAAATTGGAAAAATAGCTGAAATAGATGAATATCAGTTTTCTGATATCAAATATAACTGATGCTATCTCAGATCACCAGTGTGTTAAAAAGGAGAAAAAATTAACATTCTGTGTTCTAGTCTCATCAGTACAGTCTTTTACCACCATGTTATTGCAGGTGTCTGAATAAACAAAATTTAATCAAAAGGTCCTGGACAGTTCCAAAGAGTCCCAGCTTTATTTTAGGCCAGGCTACCTGCTAACTGCTAGTTCATCCAGATCCCAGGCAGAAAGCTCAGCAGGCTGGGAGTTTCCAAAGCCCCAGGGAGTATGATGATTTCTTTTGAATCATGAAAGAGAAGTTCAGTTATAGTTTGTGTTATGTGAATTTTATTTTCTTCTTTGAAAATTGCTACATGTATCCTATGTGGAAATCCCCAACCAAACATTGAAAGTGGTAGGAAAATTGCTTTCACAAAGTACATGAAATAGGCCAACCCTAGTGGTAGGGTTGAAGATTGACCCAGCAACTCAAAGATTACAGGGGAAGTGCCCTAGAAACTGGGGAACTCTGTAGAGGGAAAAAAATTCATCCAGATATATCTCTAAGTGAAAAAAATCAAGTCAGTGGACAATATATTGATATTATGATGCTCTCTATTAAACCAAATCTATATGTAGTTGTAAATAGGTAGCAAAGGGTCTAAGACAATGGGGATTACTTCTGGGAAGTGTCCAAGGGAAACTTACTTTTCACCCTTCAGGTCTTTGGTTTTGTTTGCATCTTTATAGGGAACATGTACTATTTTTGTCAAAAATAAAAGGAAAAAAAAAAGGGAACTTCCCTGGCAGTCACATGGTTAAGACTCTGCCTTCCAATGCAGCGGGTGCGGGTTTGATCCCTGGTCTGGGAACTGGGATACCACATGCTGCAGGGTATGGCCAAAAATTAAAAATGAGTAAGTAAACATAACATGGTAAATCAACTGCAGTAAAAAATTCAAAAAAGAAAAAAGTTAAAGATTGCAAGAGACTAAATGAGAGAAATAGTTTTGTCCTGCTGAGCTGACAGTAAATGGAAGGTGCTATTCTGCAGCTAGAGTGTGATATGTGGATGTGTGTATATATGTGTGTGCACTCAGACACTCAGTTGTATCCAACTGTTTGTGACCCCATAGAACCTCAGTTCCATGTCCTCTAGAGTTTCCGGGGGCCAAGGCAGCTGGACATGTAGACTCCAAGATGGACTTCAGTGACATGCGTGGGTGGAGTTTGCATATGGCTATTTTACTGATGTGACTACAATTACTTTTGTATAGCATGGGTTTGAACTGCATGGGTCACTTATACCTGGGTATTTTCTCAAGAGTTAATACTACATTACTACATGGCCCATGCTTGGTTGAATCCACGGATGCAGAGGAATCTTGGATATAGAGAGCTGACTATAAGTTACCTGTGGATTAACTCCTGTGCTGTTCAAGGATCAACTGTTATATATAAACTTAGAACAATAGTCTTTTATTTTTATTTATGTTTATTTATTTGGCCAAGTGGCTGTGGAATTTTAGTTCCCCAAGCAGGGATTGAACCCAGGGCTTTGGCAGTGAAGGCTCGGAGTCCTAATCACTAGACTTCCATGGAATTCCCAACAGTCTTTTAAATTAAAGAAATATCAAAACATTGGCTAATCCATGCTAACAGCTGTGCCTTTGGTGCACACAGGTATACACACCTCTTTGCACTGAAACGGTCTCAGAGAGAATCATTCTCAGTTTATAGGATTCTGCAGGGAAAACTATACAAGACACATAAGTGGTTTTTCTTTTTTTTTTTGGAAGAGTAATATCTTCAGTATATCCTTTTTCTTTAGAGGCTTTTAAAGAAGAATACCACATTAAATGCTGAAATCTGCATATTTGCAAACCAGTGGAGATATTAGAGGTGTCAGCATTTTAATGTCTTATTAGCGAGATGAGAAGAAAGGGAAAACTCACTCATTTAACATACAAGCATACCTCCTTTTACTGTACTTCTCTTTATTGAATTCGCAGAGACTGAATCTTTGACAGATTGAAGGATTTTGGTAACTCTGTGCTGACCGAGTCTGTCAGCACTGTTTTTCCACCAGCACTTGCCTGCTTTGTGTCTCTGGATCATATTTTGGTAATTCTTGTAATATATTTGTTTTGGTGACCTTTGATCAGTGACCTTTGATGATGATAATGTGATTGTTTTGGGATGCCATCAACCACACCCTGACAAAACTGCAGACTTAATCAGTAAATGTTGTCTGTGTTCTGACTGCTTCACTTGCTGACCTTTCTCCAACCCTCTTCCTCTCCTCAGGGCTTCTTGTTCCATGAGACACAACAGTATTGAAATTAGCCCTACAGTGGCCTCTAAGGAAGAGTCACAGGTCTCTCACTATAAATAAAAAACCAAGAATGTTTATGTTTAGTGAGGAAGGCATGTTGAAAGCCTAGATGGGCCAAAAGTTAGGCATCTTGCGTCATATAGTAGCCAAGGTGTGAATGCAAAGTGAAAGTTCTTGGAAGAAATGAAAAGTTCTACTCCAGGGAACACAGGAATGATAAGTGAAACAGCTTTATTACTGATATAGAGTTTTAGTTTTAGTGGCCTGAATAAATCAGCCACAACATTGCCTTAAGACAAAGCCGAGTTTAGTCCAGAGCAAAGGCCCTAACTCTTCAGTTCTTTGAAGGCTGAGAGAGGCGAGGGAGCAGCAGAAGAAAAGCTGGAAGTTAGCAGAGGTTGGTTCATATGGTTTAAGGAAAGAAGCTGTCTCCTTAACATAAAAGTATAAGATGAAGCAGCAGGTGCTGCAGAAGCTGCAGCAAGTTAGTTATGCAGAAGATCTACTAAGATAATTCATGAAGGAGGCTCCACTGAACAACAGATTTTTGGTGTAGATGAAACAGCCTTTATTGGAAGAAGATGCCATCTAGGACTTGCATAGCGAGAGAGGAGAAGCCAATGCCTCAAGTCAAAGGACAGGGTGACTTTCTTGTTAGGGGCTAATACAGCTGGTGACTTTAATTTTAAACCAATGCACATTGACCATTCTGAAAATGCTGATTCCTTTAAGAGTTATGCTGAGTATTCTGGCTGTGTTCTATAAATGGGACAATAAAGTTTTGATAACAGCACATCTGTTTTACAGCAAGCTGTTGAATATTTTAGGTCCACTGTTGAGAGCTACTACTCAGGAAGAAAAGGCCTTTCAAAATATTGCTGCTCACTGACAATATACCTGCTCACCCAAGAGCTCTGATGAAGATGAACCCATATGATTCACACTGATTTCATGCTTGCTAGCACAGCATCCATTCTGCAGCCCATGGATCAAGGAGTAATGTCAACTTTCAAGTCTTGTTATTTAAGAAATACATTTCTTAAGGCTACAGCTGCCAAAGAAAGTGATTCCTCTGATGGATCTGGACAAAGTAAATTGAAAACTTTCTGGAAAGGATTCACCATTCTAGATGCCATTAAAAACGTTGGTGATTCATGGAAGGAGGTCAAAATATCAACGTGGATAGGAGTTTGGAAGAAGTTGACCCAGACCTCATGGATGACCTGAGGGGTTCAGGACTTCAGTGGAGGAAGTAACTGAAGTTGTGGTGGACACAGCAAGAAAACTAGAATTAGAAATGGAGCCTGAAGATGTGACTGAATTGCCGGCCTCATGAGAAAACAGTAGTGGATAAGGAGTTTCTTTTCATGGATGATCAAAGCAGTTAGCAATTTTTTGGCAATAATATATTTTTTAATTAAAGTATGTACATTGTCTTTTAGACATAATGATTTGCATGCTTAATAGGCTACAGGATAGTTTAAACATAACTTTTACATTCACTGAGAAACAAAAATTCATCTGACTCAGTTTATTGCAAATGTTTGCTTTATTTTGGTGGTCTAGAACCGAACTTGCCAGATCTCCCAAGGTCTGCCTGTACTGTTCAGTTCAGTTCAGTTCTGTCACTTAGTCGTGTCCGACTCTTTGCAACCCCATGGACTGCAGCACGCCAGGCTTCCCTGTCCATCAGCAACTTCTGGAGCTTGCTCAAACTCATGTCCATAGAGTCAGCGATGCCATCCAACCATCTCATCCTCTTGTCATCCCCTTCTCCTCCTGACTTCAATCTTTCCCAGCATCAGAATCTTTTCCAATGAGTCAGTTCTTCACATCAAGTGGCCAGAGTACTGGAGCTTCAGCGTCTACATCATTCCTTCCAATGGATATTCAAGACTGATCTTTAGGATGGACTGGTTGAATCTCCTTGCAGTCCAAGGGACTCTGGAGAGTCTTCTTCACCACCACAGTTCAAATGCATCAATTTGGCGTTCAGCTTTCTTTATAGTCCAACCCTCACATCCATACATGACTACTGGAAAAACCACAGGTTTGACTAGACGGACCTTTGTTGGCAAAGTAATGTCTCTGCTTTTTAATATGCTGTCTAGGTTGGTCATAGCTTTTCTTCCAAGGAGCAAGCTGCTTTTAATTTCATGGCTGCATTGCAGGCAGATTCTTTATCAGCTAAGCCACCAGGGAAGCCCGCCTGTACTTTTAGACTATACAAAAATTACTAAAGGAAAAGCATGGTAATTTTTTATCAGAAAACATTTTAATTGCTTTTTTAAATTGTGTGCCTTATTTAATTCCCATATAGAGCCGTGAATATGGATTACAAATAGGTGCTTACCTAAATGACTTATGCTTTCTCCCTCCCTTCTGTCAAGATTGAAAAGGCCAAACCCATTAAATGTGGAACATTTGGCGCAACATCTTTACAGCAGAGATATCTGGCCACTGGAGATTTTGCTGGAAACCTTCATATATGGTAAGATTATTTCATCAGTGTGAAGACATAAGCAATTTCTTTGATAGTTGTGTTATGCTTCCACTGAAAGAATTTTAAGATGCTTTTGTTAAATTTTAACTATTTATAAGAATATTGCAATTACTTTTTAATGTATATTTTTAGATTTCACATTTCAAATCTATTTTAAAATACTAACATTTTTCTTTAGCTTTTTCAAATAACATTAATATTTATTTCCACACAGGCTGTTTAGTGCTAGCATTTAGCACCCATATTTGTAATAAAGGGCTGTTCCCTCCACCATGAAGGATATAGTATATAACAATGCTCATGTATAACACTGAAAAATTAGATGTTTACATTTTAAGAAGATATTTGGCGTTACACAATAATATATTTTTGTATGTTTTAATTTTTTTAACATAGAACTCCCAGTTCATTAAACTTTTTTCTTTTTATGCTTTAACTTACATCTGAGCACAACTTTTTAGGAACACATCTGTTGAGTAACTCAAGACAAACCTGTTTTGAATAAGCAAAATCTCAATAGTACCAAATGCTTTTAATTTTCATGTTTTATTTAGAGTTATTTCCTCATATTTAGAGTTGAATGAATTGAAATTCCTCTGTAAAACCTTTTTAAGACTATCTCTTAATCATGTAAAATATACAATAATGTTCTAGAGGAACTGTCTTCCCTACCTTGTGATCTTTTTTGATTCTAATTTAGAATCTGCTATTTTGTAACTGAATTACTTTGGCATATTTATTTGTCTTAGGATCATAATATAACATAGAATGAAGCTATTTTAATTCCATTTGCTTTAACTTCTTAATAATTAGCAGGCTTCCCAGGTGGAGCAGTGGTAAAGAATCTGCCTGCCAATGCAGGAGATGCAAGAGATGCAGGTTCGATCCCTGGGTCGGAAAGATTCCCTAGAGTAGGAAATGGCAACCCCCTCCAGTTTTCTTGCCTGGAAAATTCCACGGACAGAGGAGCCTGGCAGGCTACAGTCCACAGGGTTGCAAAGAGTCAGACACAACTGAGCGATTGAGCACACATGCACTTAAGTTGGCGTTTACTAGAATGCAGAATGCATTAATTTTTACCTGCTGTGTCATATACTTTCAAAGAACTTGAGAGAGACCAATCTGAGTGTTATTTTTTAAAATAGATACATTTTCAGCACAAAAGTGTGCAACAAATCTAACAGTTGACTGTCTTCCTAACAGAGCTTCCTAGTATAGGTATTACTGCTTTATTTTCATTGGTAAGTCATAATTTCATGTTAAAAGAACTGATGTTTCAAAGTCTATGAAAAGAGTAAACCAGTTCTTTTAAACAGAACCTCAGTCCTCTTTAGTCTCTTGACGCTTTCACAATTAATGCCACAAAGGTAAACATCACCTCTGAATCAGGTGAACTTCTCAAATTTTATTTGCAAGATTTTACTGATAATTCTAGGCCTAGTAGTAAGTTGAGATTACATGTCATGAAGAACTAAGTTCATTAAAAAGAAAAAGTACAAGTAATTTTTGAAAACTGACTTGCTGAAAAGAAATGTGGATAGAGGCTCCAATACAAAAGCAGAAGGAGGGGTGTGGAATGGAGAGAGACAAGAGAAGGGTGTATTAGCATAACCTATTTGAGCCACTCACCCAGTCATAGGTTCAGACACATAGAAGAGGTGCTTTCCAGTCTTCCCTTCACTTAACTAACCTAGAATTAGAGACTTGAGCTAGTTTGCCTGTAATATCTATTGTGGTCAGCATGACGACAAACTGAGAATGTAACTAGATGAAAATAGTGTGGAACTCAGAAAATAATATTAAGGGAGAAATGCATACAAAGCAAATGCTACTCATGTTTTATCTCTCAAAAGATCTCAAGATCAAACTACCAAGGCCCACTTTGGAAACATTCTAAATCTCTTTGAATTTACTCTGTATTTAAAGCAGTATTATCAGCCTCCATGTACTAGAGAGTCAACAGGTTTGGGGCCCCACCCTAGAGATACTTGTTCACTATGTCTGGGCAGGAGCCTATGAATCTGTATTTTTTTAGAAACATCCCTGGTGGATTCATGTGCAGAGGTCCTGGATCAATCGTCTTTGAAGACCATTGAGTAAAGTGGGCTCAGGAGTTAGAATTCCAAGTTGAATGATGACAACTCTCACGGAGGCCTTGAAAGAAGCTAAAATATAGAGGAAAATTTGGAAGTAAATGTATAAATTACCTTAATTGAAAAACCCTCTTTTTTTTTTAATCAAAAATCTCAATATGGCCTGCATTCTTAGATTTGAGTAGTGAACTAAACGTTTGGGGTTTGTGTAAGTAAGAAGCTGTGTTCTGTCGTTCAGGAATTTGGAAGCTCCAGAGGTCCCGGTGTACTCTGTAAAGGGCCATAAAGAAATTATAAATACTATAGATGGTGTTGGTGGACTTGGAATTGGGGAAGGGGCCCCTGAAATTGTGACTGGCAGCCGAGATGGTAAGTCAGAATATTCTGTGTACATTAATTTTTTTTAAATTAAATCTCTGTGCAGCATTATATTCTATGTGGAAGTCTTCCTTAATCCTTGACCCCCTAAATCCTAACTCTCTATTTTTTTTAATGGGCAAGTTTGATTGTGTATCCCTCAATTGTCTCAGGCTTTCGGGAGATTTTGAGATAGAGGCATAGCACTTACTATTTTAGTCTTGAGCTAGTTCAACTATTAACAACCATAGTTTCCTCTGAACCTTGAGGATTTAAAAAGTCTCTAGAAATTTTTGAGGTAGCTGACGATATACTGTGGGTGGCAGCTTTTCATTTTCTTTTTTTAAAAAGCAGAATTAGTACTTGTGAAAATTGTCGTATTGACAGCTGGTTGAACACTGCAGTCTGTGGTCTTTCCGCTGAGCTTTGCAGGAAGCTTCCGGAGCTCCAACTCTGCTTTTCCCCTGCAGTGACTAACAAGCGACAGGCCTTTTGGGGTCCTGAGCTGTTATGAATTTAACAGTCAGAATTTTTGTTGCTGCAGAAGGGGGACCTAAGTGATCAGTACCTTTATTAGTTTGGCTAGTTTTTTTTAATGCTCAAGACCATGAAGAAATTATTTTCACAGAAAAGTGGAATTTAATTTTCTAACAGTTTCTCAAGAGCAGCTGTGTTTTAGAAAAAATCAAATATTTTTTCCAATCATAGAAGCAGTATGGACTATAGAAGGAAAAATTACAGTCTATCACACTAGCATAAATATCAGGTTGGTTTTCCTTTCTAGTCTAAGATACAATTTATTAACACTGTATTATCAGGGTTAACATGATTTAGTTTTGTTCTTTCTTAGTCTTTTTGTTTTTTGTCGCTTCACCAGGGCATACGGAATCTCAGTGTCCGGACTAGAAATTGAACCTGTGTCTTTAGTAGTAGAAGTAGGGGGTGCTAACCATTGGACCGCCAGGGAAATCCCAATTCCCTCAATTTTGTATCTTAATCTTTTTATAGTTAATGTTTTGTCATATGACATTGCTGTTTTGGTGTGGTCTTCATAATTATCATTTTGATGCTTTATAATATTCCATCCTATGAATGTATTACAGTTCCTTAGCCGTGTCCCTGTTAATGAACATTCAATTTGCATTAAGGTTTTAATTGTTGTTTTGGGAGAATGACAATGAAGTGAGTATCATCACGTATGTAACTCTTTTGGAATAATCATATTTTATCACTTAAGAAACTTGTCAAACTTCCCAGAGTACCTATTTACCATATCAACTATGGTAGATGAGGTAGACTGCCAGTCTGCCCACCAGCATTGATTCCTTTTCCCCCCTAATTTTAGAGATAAAAATGCTATCCAGTCCTGACTTGCATTAACGTCTCTCTGTATTTGGTTTTTAGTTAATTTTGCTTTGCAGATTTTCTGTTTATGTTGTTTGTTCATTTAACTATTACAAACTTAATGTTACCAATTTTTATGAGTTCTGTCATGTATAACATGCGTGCTCAGGCATGTCCAACTCTTTGTGACCCCCATGGACTGTAGCCCTCCAGGCTCCTCAGTCCATGGGATTTTTCAGGCAAGAATACTGGAGTGGGTTGCCATTTCCTGTTCCAGGGGATCTTCCCAACCCAGGGATTGAACCTGTGTCTCCTGCATTGGCAGACAGATTCTTTACCACAGAGCCACCAAGGAAGTCCATAGAGAAATGATAATAACTTGTCACATTTATAGGAAATTTATTTTTCCTTGAAGCAGCCTTTATAATGACCAGCTTTATCCTTGGCCATAAATCTAGTGAAATATCTCCCCTTTTCCTGCATTTGTAATCCTTTTCAAGGATTTTTTTTACCTTTTTTCTGATCTCACTTGGGTACTTGCCTTATAACCATTTTATTACATGTCTTTGTGTTTCTCAAAATCAGTGACCCTAGTTAGTTTTCCCATAATTTACATTAAAATGAGGGAGTTAAAATTAAATTGAGAAGAATTACTGGTTACTTTTATTAACTTCTTCTCTCTTCTTTACTGCCATGGGGAAATGAAACTGAATTGTATATGAAATGGTATTCTAAAGCCTCATATATGAAATCATAGATATAAAAATTAGTTTATTTATATGTATAAGAAAAATGCCAATGATTATATGGGTACTAAGGAGAAAACATTAAAATGACACTTGCTTTATTCTAAATAAATAGTACATTTGTTTTGGGCTTAAATCAAGAAAGTAAGGCATGGTTTAAATTATATAACATTTGTGTTTGCCTTGTCAGTCCTACCTTGTTGATGACTTAAGAACAGTTGTTGGCTTTGTTGTGTATCTACTAGTTGGAAATCAAGTCAGGTGGTATAACATGTGGGTTATATATCTCTTATATTAAGTACAACTTGCCCAATAACAAGTCAGAAAAACGTGACTATTTCTCAGATATTGTAACATCAATAATATCTCCATGTGCATAGGAAGCCATGTGAAGAGAATGCAGAAAGAAATGCCATCATTCACTATTGAATGTTGCCAACTCCTTTTTTTTTATGTCAGGAACTGTAAAGGTGTGGGACCCAAGGCAGAAAGATGATCCTGTTGCTAATATGGAACCTGTACAAGGAGAAAACAAGAGAGACTGTTGGACTGTGGCATTTGGTAAATTACTGAAGGACTCTTACACCTGAAATACCAGATTATAAAAAGCACAGTGCTTCAGGAAAGGCCTGATGGTCGGTTTAGAATCTCTTCTGTACCTTATTCTGGCAATTTATCGAGGCAAATAGACATGGTGATTGGGCCTGGGTTTGAATTCTTACTGTGCTACTTACTGGCTTTGTGACCCAGGACAGGTTATCAGGCTTCTCTGATTTTTGCTTGCTTCATTTATAAAATGGAAGTCATGATAGAATTTACCTAATAGTATTGTTATGAGAATTCAGAGTTAATACACGTAAAATGCTTAGAATTGTGCTTAGATATCAACTGTTCAAAAATACGGACTATTATTATTTATTTCTGTTTAACTTGGTAATATTGACCTAGTTTAGAACCACATGCCATTAGTGAAATTAAGTAGAGCCTTAGATGGTAACCTGACCAAGCTTACATTGTATGCTACACAGTGTGTGTGTATTTTCTAAAACTAATTATACTATTACAAAATTGTATCTTAAAAATTTTATAATCATGTTCCTCTATTAATATACTTAAAGTGAATATTGATGTTTGCCCTTGTATCTTTCACTGAGCACCAAAATTACAATTATTTTTGTTATTAATAATAAAGATAAGAGCCATATTTAGTTTGTTTTTTTTTTTTTTAGTTGGAGGCTAATTACTTTACAATATTGTAGTGGTTTTTGTCATACATTGACATGAATCAGCCATGGATTTACATGTATTCCCCATCCCGATCCCCCTTCCCACCTCCCTCTCTACCTGATCCCTCTGGGTCTTCCCAGTGCACCAGGCCCAAGCACTTGTCTCATGCATCCAACCTGGGCTGGTGATCTGTCCATATTTAGTTTTAAACCATTATTTTCTTTCCCCTTTTTCTTAGTATAATCGGTGTAGATTAACAGACATTAAAAATGAGATTTAACAATGTATGTGGCCTGTCTAGCTTTTTATGTTAGTTTTAAATTGGATTGTTGCTTCATCAGAGGAAAGTTTTAAATTTCCCATTTTAAAACTAAATTACCACTGAAATTGGGAGGTTTCTATGTGTATATGTTATAATTACTATGTATGTGTGTATAAATAACAATATAAACCAAAAACATGCACACTTGGGAAGAAATTTCAGAATTAGTGTTTAGAATCATCATATAAAATTTATGTAATAATTAAAAAATAATTAACTTTGGGTCCATTAAAGGCTTTTTAATCATTGTTCTAAGGGATGTAAGTGCAGTTTTAAATATAGGACATTAAATTTAAAGAAAGGACATTTATCTGAAGCAGACTCTTATTTTAACTTCAAGAAGCTGGTAATTTTAATAAAAAGTGCTATTTACATTAATTGTATCACTCATACAAGGTCAGAGTGATAATAGGTCACAGAGGCATGGATCAATACAGAAGGAATCCCAAGGGAGCCAAAAGAACATATTGACCTCAGTCCAAGGATATGTAAGATTTGAAACACTGAAATTGGGAGGAGATTTCAAGCATTGGAAGAAGAGTATGTAGAAGGAATGGAGGTAGGAATAGCCTTAAAGATGGCGCATGGCCACAGCCAGAGGTGTTTAGATGGTCTGGAGGTAGCGGTAAACCTTTGAAGGCTTTTGCAAGGATGAGATATGATCAGAGCTTTAGCTTTACACTGTGGTCATGTAGGCAGGAGAGCTGAGTGGCAGAGGAAATGTGAGTTCTGAAGCTCTTTGCAGTATTCCAGGAAATATGTAGGTTTAAGAAGCAGTGAGAATGGAACAGAGGAGTAAATTCAGAAGATAACAATGTGGCAAAATAAATACAGTTTAGCAATTTTTTTGGACATGAGGAACAAGGGAAAGGATTATGTCCAAGGTAACTGAATTTTGAGGTTGACTATGAAGTGAATGATGTTAATTGAAAAAGTTCCACAGAGTATGTAATAGTTTTTAAAGGAAGACGATGACATCAGTTTTAGACATCATGAGTTTCAGCTGCTGTCATGTCACCTCAGTGAACCCTCCAGTGGAAATGCAGGGCTGGAGTTTATAAGAAAAGGGAGTAATCCAAAAAATTCCTGGATGTGAGCAAGATGAATTCAACTGCAGGTTGTAGATTTACTTCAACTGTGAGCATCTGATAAGATAACACCAGAACAACATTTTGCAAAATAAGTAAGTTTACAGTAGTTTCCATTTGCATTCAAAGAAAGCAATGGAAGTGTAACTGTATTTATTCTACCAAATCCTGCTATGCTTGAATTATTAGTCTTTACAAATAGAGTATAGAAAGAATATTTGTTTTCAATTTAAAATCCAGTAAACACTTTCATATATCTCTTGAGCACAGAATCTCAGTAAAGAGCTTTTTTGATAAACAATATCAGACACTAAATTAATAATCCTGGTGTCCTATAGGATTAGTAAAATGAGATTCTACCCAATGTGACTTCTTCACCTGATTTGGTGCAAGTGACCTGTGTAGTTTTGTAAGGTTATTTTTCTGTTTTGTTTTGTTTTTTATTTTTATTGGAGTATAGTTGATTACAATGTTATGTTAGTTTCAGATGTCCATAAGTTTTTTTAAGCAGCCTTCAAATCAGCATTTAAAAAGATCTGAAATGCCATGTCCTGATTTCCAGGCAACGCTTATAATCAAGAGGAACGTGTCGTGTGTGCCGGCTACGACAACGGAGACATCAAGCTGTTTGATCTCAGAAATATGTCCTTACGGTGGGAGACAAATATAAAAAATGGGGTAATGTGCATTTGCATTCTTTGCAGTTTCTCTGAATGTCTTTTCCATGCACCTCTGAACTATAAAAGGAAAGCACCCGTAATAACTCGTCTCAGTAAAACTCCTTTATGAATGGATGGTTCTTAACCTTTAGGGTCTGTGAAGTCCTTTGAGGATCTGGTTAAAAATCAGGGACTCTCTCTGCAGAAGGAGAACACACACCCAGGTGTGGTGTGACAGTACCTGGTGGGTCACCGCCCCTACAGCCCATCTCTGGATGCCTGTGGGCTATGCAGTGTGATGTTAATGTGAGCTGGTAATATCAGGAAGCCCGAGATGTAATTGACTCCCAGGTACTTGCAGGTTTTTGGTTCCTGGGTTGTACATCTTTAGTGAAGAATGTGGTTCCTTCCTGTTTCCTCTAGTCAGCCTTGACTTAACTTTATAAAATCATTATGTAATAATGGTAAAATGTTAAATTATGGCTTTCCAAATGTACCTCAGTGCTTTAGATGATTATGGGACCTTACTAACCGAGAAGAAAATTTTCTAGTTACAAGTATTTGGTATACAGATTCAAAGATAAAATGATTGTTTTTTAAGTGCTTTCACATGAGCCAATAATGTAAAAGTTGTTTTACTTGGTTTGAAAGAAACTCTTGGATATAATCATTGGAGCATCACTCATAAATATTTTCTATTTTCAGGTGTGTAGCTTGGAGTTTGACAGAAAAGACATAAGTATGAATAAGTTAGTAGCTACATCTCTGGAAGGAAAGTTTCATGTTTTTGACATGAGAACACAGCATCCAACCAAAGGTTTTGCTTCTGTTTCAGAAAAGGTAAAGAGGAGGGAAATACCTTTCTATGAAGGAGAATGTTCATATTAATAGCTTGCTTTAGACTGATAAATAGAATGAGTCACCAAGTTCCTTCCAGGTTTTTTGCATGAAGGGAGCTATTTTTAATATATTCTTGTAGGATCTTGATAAGTTTTTCTGTGCAAAGAATACTTTTCCCAAAGTTTGTCAGTTTCATATTTCTTGATTATATTCATAATAAAGGCCTTCGTTGGTAGTGACTCTTATTTTGTAGTTTAAGAGCAATCACAAGAAAACTAGCTGGTTTAAGAAATTAGTCAACGATAAGTGGGAAGGAAATCCAAAAAAGAGAGTATGTCTGTCTATGTGT
Organism: Cervus canadensis; assembly: GCF_019320065.1. Lineage (NCBI taxonomy): Eukaryota > Metazoa > Chordata > Mammalia > Artiodactyla > Cervidae > Cervus > Cervus canadensis. The sequence goes on along the minus strand of NC_057390.1, from coordinate 62,952,988 downwards.
GGCTGATTCACTTTGTACAGCAGAAACTAACATAACATTGTAAAGCAACTGTCAGAATTTTCTTTAAAAAATTAAGAAAAAAAAAGAATTTGGTTAACAAAACATAGTCTGGTGTTTCCTAATAAATATATTTGTATTAATACCCAATTATATACTTTTAGGTATATGCCAGTATCCCAGCCCAGGGATCAAACCCAGCCTCCTGCATTGCAGGCAGGTTGTTTACCATCTGAGCCACTGTGGAAGCCCAATATATACCTTAACATAGTACTAATTATATACTTTTCAAAAATGTATCAACATTTATCCACGTGTGCTCAGCCGTGTCCAACTCTTTGCGACCCTACAGACTGTAGCCCACCGGGCTCCTCCAGGGGATCTTCCCAACCCAGAGATCAAACCCGCCTCTCCTGCGTTACGGGCAGATTCTGTACTGCTGAGCCATCAGAGAAGCCTCATAGATATACTTTGCCTTGTTCCAAATAGTATTTGAGGTAACTTAGAGGGAGACATTTGGTATTACAACATTAGAAAAATTGATGAAGGAAGCAGCACAAGTGGAAAGCACTGGTTTAAAAAAATGAAATTGCCGTCTGGAGTAAGGGGATGGCATAAAGTTCCTGCTGAAACATCCCATCATTTGCGAGAGATGAGTTGGAAATGTGACTCTGAGCTTCCTCGAGTATAAAAGAAAAGAAATATCAGTCTAAGATTTGTAGTTTCCATAATATTAAATTATGTAAGTTGCTCAGGAAATAAAAATTCACTCCCTTGCTCCTTTTCCCTCTATCATGGAGTCGGTAGTACTTCTCAGACCTTCATATTTTGTCTTAATATTATTAAACTAATTATTATTGCATACAAATTACTGTTACTGCTCAGTGAACTGTAATCTTAAGGTAACTAGCTATCCACTGTAATTTTGTTTTGCCTTTGTCATTCAAGGGTATATAAAGTATCTATCTGCAACATAAGTGAAGTAAAAGTTACTGTCATGTCTGACTCTTTGTGACCCCATGGACTATACAGTCCATGGAATTCTCTAGGCCAGAATACTGGAGTGGGTAGCCTTTCCCTTCTCCAGGGGATCTTCCCCACACAGGGATCGAACCCAGGTCTCCCGCATCGCAGTTGGTTTCTTTACCAGCTGAGCCACAAGGGAAGCCCATCTGCAACATAAAGCACTTACTAAATTGTTCCAAATACAATTGTTAACACGTTTCTCCTTAACTGGAAATTACAGTGTCTCCAAAAAAAATTTTTTTTGTTACATTTAGTTAATCCAGTAATTGCTAAATCTGTCAAATAAAAGACTGGTGTATTTTAGTCATTTCCCCTCTTACTTTTTGCTTTTTATCAGCTTCCAGGAGAAAAAGAGAAGTTTAAGCTACAAAACAAATTAAGATTTAACAGCTGGAACCTAGTCACTTGAGGACTCTCACATACTTAAAGTGTATCTTTTGAGATATGTGTTTTTCTCTGCTAATGGTAATTCTCTTAAAAGGCTATTAAAATCATATGTCAAGACTGATCATTAACTGAAATGCAGATGTCTTATGTGTGGCTTAAATCAAGTTCTCTGGTCTCACTACTTCTACGAAGCAGAAGTCTTTTCTCCCTCCCCCATCCTCCTGTCTCCCCCTCCCCCCTCCCTCTCTCAAGTTCCACACAGTGAATGTAGCACTATAAGGATTGATTTACAAGCTGTTAACATTCATCCAGTTGCTATTTCTATCTTTAATATGACTGATAAAGGACCGGGCTTGTTATAACCATAAACACTGTCTGTAAGTCCTCCTGACCCTTGTTTTGAAGACTAGACAAGTCCAGTGGTGTAAATTACAGATAAGACTTGGAGCTTTACATTAAATTCATTCTATTTATGGTGATTCTTGGTATCTTGGTACTTATCAGTCAGTTTTGTTGTGAACATAAAACTGCTCTAAAAAAGTAAAGTTGTTAAAAAGAAGTTCAGTCTATCCTTTATTCTCCTTAGAAAATATTTTTCTTTTTTTGTATTTTAAGGTTTTTTTTCTCCTTAGAGTGAGCTAGAGATATTTAAATGTATAAAATCTATTTGCATAATTTGTATGACACTATGAAGCTAAATGTTAAGACTTTTAATCTGATAAGTTTTTTTTTTTAAGTTCAGCAGAACTTTGCTTTATAAAACAAGAAAAATGATTCTTTTCCTAATTTCTGTTGGGCCCTTATAAATCTCTGTAGCCATTATAAAGAGAAGTGCCAGGGGACTTGGTACTTTCACTGCCCAGGGCCCAGGTTCAATCCCTGGTTGGGGAACTAAGATCCCACAAGCCATGCAGTATAGCCCAAAAAAAATTTTTTTAATTTAAAAATAAATAAGAAAGCTTAAAAAGAGAGACATGCCAGAAAATAATTACTTTTGTAACAGTGACTGAAATGATCGAAGTTACTAAAATTGTCGTTGATAGAGGTAAAAATTGTTTTTTTAACAGGTTTCTCTTCTAGGACAGTCTTTTTTTCCTAATTTGTTTTATTGAAGTATAGTTGATTTACAATGTTGTATAAATTTCTGCTCTACAGCAAAGTATTTCAGTTATAATAGTTTGCATCTGCTAATTCCAAACTACCAGTCCTTCCCATCCCACCCCTTCTCTCCCCTGGCAACCATGTCTGTTCTCTATGTAGGGTAGTCTTTCTTTATCCTAAAAACTTATACACTGCTTGTGTGCCTCTTGTTCTGTTCAGGCTCATAAATCTACTGTGTGGCAGGTCCGACACCTGCCCCAGAACCGGGAGGTCTTCCTGACAGCGGGGGGCGCCGGCAGCCTGCACCTCTGGAAGTAGTAAGTCTCTCTCAGGGCACTGTGCCCGTTTTAGGGGACTTGTGGGCGTAAAGTAGGATTCGATTGAACTCTCTGTTTTTCCTCCTCTGACTTAGTTCACTTTGATATGATTTTAAATTTCATGGTATTACATAAGAATTACGTTCTAACCTTTTTTTTTTACCAATATACTTATATATATTTTATAAATAGCAATATAAACCTTTTAACACAACAAGTAGGTTTTTTACTGGTATGTTCCATACTTTAGAGTAGCTCATGAACACTTCATTTCATAAATTTGAAATCGTGGATTTTGCTAGGTTTTTTTTTTTTTTTTTTAATAGGAAGACTTTGACTGAAGGTTTTTGTGAAATATTATTATTCGGTCATCAGAACAGAACCTTTGGAAGAAAGGAAAGGGGCTGAAATTCTTAGTTTTAGATCCTGATAACTGACTTGCCCAAGTTCAGGCGACGTCACTGTGATAGGACAGGAACAGAGCTTAAAGACGCTGCCCGGCCTCCAGGAAGAACCTTGTCACTGCGTTCGCGTGTCTGCTCTTACTCCCTATTTGCCTTTCCAAGTGGGCTTTCCCCTTTCCTGTAGATTCTTCTTGTCCACATGGAGAAGACCCTTTAACATTTCTTTTAGGGTAGGTTTAGTGTTGGTGAGTTTCTGCTTGTCTGAGAAGTTGTTTTATGTCTCCTTTTATTCTAAATGATCATCTTTCCAGGCAAAACATCCTGGGTTGCAGATTTTTCCCTTTCAGCACTCTTGAGTGTGTTGTGCCATTCCCTTCCAACCTGCAAAGTTTCTGCAGAAAAATGAGCTGATAGCCTTCTGGAGAGTCCTTTGTATGTGACTTTCTGTTTTTCTCTTACTCCCTTTAGAATATTTGTACACTTAATGTCATCCCAGAGATCTTTTAAACTGTTTTCATTTTTTAAAATTTGTTTTTCTTTTTGCTCCTCTGATTGGGTGATTTTGATCATCCTGTTTTCTAGGTCATTTATATATTCTTCAGCATCACTGTCTGTTATTTGTTTCTTTTAGTATTTTTTTCTTCCACCTATTGAGTTCTTAATGGTCTTTGTATATTTTCTAGTTCTTTGTTAAAATTTTCACTGTGTACATCTGGTTTTTTCCCCTAATTCAGTTAACATTTTTCTTACCAGTGCTTTAAATTCTTTATCTGGTAAATTGTTTATTTCTGTTTCATTATTCTTTTTTAGAGATTTTCTCTCTTTCAATTGCGTGCAGTTTTGTTTTGCTTAACTTTCTCTGCCTCTGTGCCTATGTAAGTCTTAAAGGGGGTTCTTATGTGGGAGACTGCGTGTGCGCGTTAGCTTTGGTGAGCGAGCGGCATCTGACGTGGACACAAGTTGCATCTTTCCTCCGGGCAGCTGGCAGCCGTCACTCTGGTAGGGGGTGTGACTGGAGATGGAGGGGCTCGGGCTGGAGCCGGGGATGTGGTGGGACCTCCCCTCTGTTCAGTGGCCATTACTGCCCTATTAGGGTAGGGGTCTGATCCCAAGTTGCTGAACAGAAGCCAGGGAGGTGGGACCAGGCTGCAGCCTTCCTGTGAGTCCCAGTGGCCCTCCAAGCAGCCAAGGGGACTTGTCTCCCCAACATAGGACCTGGAGGCACCCACTCAGTAGCTCCCATCACCTCCCCCCAGGGCGGGTGTCTGCCTATGTATCTCCCCTTTTCCTCTGAGTCCCTTCCCAGGGGCCCGTCCTACCCGATCATTTTTCTTTTCTTTTCTTCCCTTCCCAATTCCATGTGTTTCTCCTCACAGCCTTGGTTGTACAGAAATCCTTGTGCCAGTTTCTAGTTAGTTTTCAGTGAGAATTGTTCCTGTTTTTGATGTGTTTGTGGGGAGAGGTGAGCTCCACATCCTATTCTCAGCCATCTTGATCAGTTTCCACTGATTTAGGGAAAGAAAAAAAAAGATCTTTGTTATCTTTTAAATACTAAACAACTGCAGGCTTTGCCAAGAGACATGGAAAATGTTCTGTAATGTCTGTTCATCTGAATGTTGTATTCTTTTTAAAAATCAAAAGGAGGTGTAGGGTCTGAGAGGAAGAAAGGATAGGCGGTTATCTGCTTATCATTTCTTTGTTTCTGTTCTGCTTCTGAATTGCTTCATGCCTCTTGAAAGTCTTGGCCTTTATTACTACTTTTGAAATAAGAGTAGTCATAGTTGATACCTAACAGGCTTTAAAAGACCTTTGGAGGAATACCCCTGTGTTTCACTAGGAACACATCTCCATGGGGGACAGGTGTTTCATTTCTCACTTTCTCAAATCTAGACCAAATCATATTTATGAGTTGTTAACCTTCAGCTCTTTTTATGTTATAATTTTATATTTTTAGCTGATAGAAGATCAAACGTTCTAGAACTCACTGTTTTCTTTTTTGAGGCAATGATGTCCAGGTCTAAAATCTCCTCCCAATGGCACTTTCCCTTAGAAATGGTACATAGAAGGTCCTTCAGCTTGGAGGAGCTCTGGGCTTAGAAACCAGCGTCAGTGTCTCTTCTGGAAGTGTTAAGATGAGGTTCTGCAAATGTTACTTATAAGACAGAAGGTTACTTGTGGCATCTTAACAATCCACATCTAGAGAATTATAGTAAAAGATTATTAAGAGCACCAGATCAATTTTATTAAAGATGCTAGATCAATCTAGAGCTTTCATAGTAAAATAAAAAATACTCATGCTGAACAGAAATGATGTTTCAACGTTTTTAGTAGAAATAATGGCTTTTTATGAGATTTGTGGGGTTTGGGCTTGAGGTTGAAATACTCTCTCCTTATTGCAATACAACTCAACATTAGAAAGATGTCTTGTGTTAGTCAGACAGTTGTGCCCGACTCTTTGCAACCCTGTGGACGATAGACTGCCAGGCTCCCCCTGTCCATGGAATTCTCCAGGCAAGAATACCAGAGTGTGTATTTACTTCCTTCTCCAAGAAAGATGCCTTAGTATTTATCAGTTCCAGTAGTCAAGTGAGAAATAAAAATAGCTATTGGAGCACATGTGTAAGAATAAAATGACAAATACTAAGGTTTATCTCCTCATACACTTTGATCTTATTTTCAGCGAATACCCGATTCAGCGATCAAAGAAAGATTCCGAGGGTGTAGAGATGGGAGTTGCAGGTTCCGTCAGCCTTCTGCAGAATGTTACGTTGTCTACTCAGCCCATTTCAAGTTTGGACTGGAGTCCAGATAAGAGAGGTCTGTGCATCTGTAGTTCATTTGACCAAACAGTGAGAGTACTGATCGTTACAAAACTCCACAAAATTTGATCTTTGGACTTGAAACCCTCCAAAGCAAATACTCAGAGAATGTAGAATACGTTCTGGGATCCTCTAACCCTCACTGAACAAAGTGCGGTTTGACTGATGGGAAAAGGCCCCAGACAAACCTCTGGGCCAGCCTCTTTCTGGCTGGGAAAGGTCACACGGCCTGACCAGCGTCCTGACTGGGTGGTGGTTTGCTGTTGCACATGGGGTACCAAGGTCTCCAGAGCCAACTCTGTTCCTCCCCCCTCCATTTCTGATAAAAAGTTGCAACTTTTCTATAATTAATTATTTTAAATTTGTTCTATGTCCTCAGAGTTTCATATTCTGTAATTTGCATTTTAGTCTTTACAAGTTTGTAGTAGTGATTTAATTTGTTTTAAAATAGTTTACCTTGGTAAGACTATTGTGAATTAACCTTCATAAGTAAATACACTTTGAGATATTTCAGTGTCAGTAAATCTCCATGAAGAACATTACTCTATGAAATACCAAAGTGACATGGTCATCAGTTTTCAGCAATTTAACTCAGAATGAAATGCTGTGATTGACAAAGACTTTTCTTTTTTAAATTTTTTTAATCTTAAAAAACAAGTTGAATACTGGAGACTTTTCAGTTGCTGACTGTGATGATGTTGAGATGTATAAGACTGTGGGGCTTTTGTAGTCTTGTTTTTTGTCAAACTTTTTAATATATTCTGTGAATAAATTTTGTTTTTGAAGTCTGTAGAAGTTTTGATTCTTAATAAGCATCTCTTAAGTCACTTTGTTTCTCCAATGCCCATGTCTGCAACTAAGCTCAGAGACATTGACTTCATCACCACTCCCCCTCCTTCAAGAGACAGAACCAGAACACTCATAAAATTCTTATGACTTCAGGGGTTCTTGGAAAGTCACTTGTTTGAATAATATTAAATTCAGAAAATTAAACTTTTAAAAATTCCCTAAATGTTTATAGAGCCAAGCTACGGACATAATTATTAAAGTAAAAATTAAATTGAACTTTAAAAAAACCTATCTTTGATGTGTTTTGTTTTTGTTCTTAATTTTCAAAGGAAAAAAAATGAAAAATTTGTGAAATTTCTTAGAACACTTATATTTGGTGGTATAATTAGATTTAAGTCAAGAATGATAAAACATATTTTTAAAAACTTTATTTACTTTTGAGTATGCTGGGTCTTTATTGCTCACGGGCTTTTCTTTAGTGGCAAGTGAGTGTGCAGGCTTCTCATTGTGGTGACTACTCTTGTTGCAGAGTATGGGCTCTAGGGCATGTGGGCTTCAGTAGTTCTGGTTCCTGGGCTCTAGAGCACAGGCTAAATAGTTGTGGCTCATGGGCTTGGTTGCTCCACGCCATGTGGGATCTTCCTGGACCAGGGATCAAACCAGTGTCTCCTGCATTGGCAGATGGATTCCTTACTACTGAGCCACCAAGGATGCCCTAAGATGTCCTTGATTGTAAGATTATCTTATACCACTGAGAAAGAAAAATGTTGCCAATGAAACTGATACAATGCATTCTTATCACTTAGTGTTTCTTTCATATTCATTGAACGCTTTTTCAAACTTATTTATAGTTTTTTTCATTATATTGTCACTCTTGTATGTCCTTTAAAAGGAAAATATATTCAAAATAAATTTGGTGTGATATTCCTCAGATTTCTTCCTATTCAGAGTCTGATCCTTCTGAGTCATTTTTTGAATTGAGTCACTACTATTCTTTTTCTTGGAAAAGACCCTGATGCTGGGAGGGACTGGGGGCAGGCAGAGAAGGGGATGACAGAGGATGAGATGACTGGATGGCATCACCAACTCAATGGACATGAGTTTGAGTAAACTCCGGGAGTTGGTGATGGACAGGGAGGCCTGGCGTGCTGCGATTCATGGGGTTGCAAAGAGTCAGACAGGACTGAGCGACTGAACTGAACTGACTCTTTTTCTCCTTACGATATTGTCCTTTGTAAGGCCCTATCATAAACATCGTTGATGATGCAACGTTTCTTTAAAACATGCTTCTCTATTGTCTTCAAGGTTTTCCTTCAGTTGACTGACACTCACCCTACAAGTTGTGGTGTGCACTTGCAGGCCATGACAACTGTTAACATTGCCGCCTGGCGGCTGCTGTGTAAAAACCACTGCTGACCTTAGTATCTTAGACAGCAGCAGCATTTACTGTGTTTAAGGTCTGTTGTTTGGGCAGGGCTTCGTAGGGAGGTTCATCTGTGCTCCACACAGAGTCCATGGCAGTCTTGCTCAAGGCTGGAGCACCTGCTTCCAAGGCAGCACTCAGACGGTTTGCAAGGTGGTGCTGACTGTCCCCTGGGACTTCAGCTAGGCCTGAGAACCAGGGGCCTCTCCATATGGCATGGGCTTCCTCAGAGCATGGTGGCTGGTTTCCAAGAATGAGCATCCCCAAAGAGAAGGCCAGGTAGAAGCAATAACATTTTTAGTGGCCTACCTTCATAATTCACTCAGCATCACTTTTACCTCACTATTGTATCAGCTAAGACAGTTACACCCACTCCCTCCAACCGTCCCACCAATGCAAGGGGAGGGGACACACATTCCATTTTCTGATGGGAGCTTGGCTAGGTTCTGGAAGAACATGTGAGAGACTGAAATATCGTGTTCATTTTTGGAAATACAATCTGGCACAGTGATTAAAAGAGGCATCCCAATTTCAAAGATGGAAGAATGGAGGGTGGGGGTGATGTGCTTGTTAAAAGTGATGAAACACATTACTTGCTATGTGGGTACCCCATCCCACTCATCTGTCTACACCCCTCCTTGCCCTTGATCTATCGCAGACATTGCTAATCAATCATGGTACTTGTTTTCTCTTGAGCTTCACAAGCTTTATCACACTCTATTAGTAGCCACTCCCTAGTGTTGGCAGGTGAGCCCAAACTTACTTACTATCCTGAGTCTAGAGAGTGTTGCCCCATGGAGCCAGCTAGCCTCCCGGACCGGGATCATTACCTTAGTGTGGACCCCACCTTGATCCTCAGCTTTGTCAGTATCCCCACCTGAAATGATGAGGCCCTCCTGCACGAGATAGTAGAAACTGACCATGCAAAAACCAGGATGGCACTTCCCTTATGACACAGTGAGGGTTGAGTCTCTTAAGTACCACAGTGCTTAAAATTGCCAACTGGTGCACCTTCCTCTTTTTGTGTCAACTTCTCTGAGGTGCTGTGTTGTTCTGGAGGCTTCCTGTGAGTGTGGAATTAGAGGCAGACATTCTTGAAAGCATTTAGAAAGAATTCATATAGGCCTTGTTCAGTCACTCAGTTGTGTCTGAATTTTTGTGACCCCCTGGATTGCAGCATACTAGGCTTCCCTGTCCTTCACTATCTCCCAAAGTTAGCTCATTGAGTCGGTGATGCCATCCAACCATCTCGTCCTCTGTCACGCACTTCTCTTGCCTTCAGTCTTTCCCAATATCAGAGTCTTTTTCCAATGAGTTGGCTCTTCACATCAGGCAGGTGGCCAAAGTATTGGAGCTTCAGCATCAATCCTTCGAATGAATATTCAGAGTTGATTTCCTTTAGGATTGACTGGTTTGACCTCCTTGCAGTCCAAGGGACTCTTTGAGTCTTCTCCAGCACCACAGTTCAAAAGCATCAATTCTTGGCCTTAATGAAGCCTGAAATAATCAGAGCATCACAGAGCAGTGAGTCCCTTGAATACTGGGCACATTTTTACTGCCAGTTCCTCTCTGCTTTTGTGTTAACATATGGCTCTTTGCTAGGTGTGGTGGTAAATTGTGGACTGTTTTGATAAGGGATCCAGGAATAGTTCTCATCGTGGGGCCTAGGCCCTTCAGGCAAGGGCTGCTACATAGAGAGAGATGCTTTCCTTTTGGTCACCAGATGGTCCCCTGAAGTAGGTGACGCCTGTAGGCTTTGCATTGTACAAAACTGCCTTGTGCAACATGAGTAGAATATCACCATCTGCATCAGATGCTATGTCTAATTTGGAAAATAAATCAGCCATTGGCTTTTAGTTATGTTTCTAAAAAGGATCGGCTTTGCCCAGAAAGCCCCTGTCGCTCAAGGCCTAGCTGCCCTCCTTACTCTGGCTGAGATTAGGTTGCCAGGCTTCTCTTTCCACGGAACTCTTCCTTAGAGCTGGGCTCTACCCTGCAGGCCTTATGGGCTGTATAGTAAGTCCCTAGAAGGGCCTGATGCTGCTCCTGAGAGAACCTGGGGCATTGGGCACATGCTGCTCTCAGATCCACTGGGACCTGCTGACAGCAGTCCTGTCCCTCATCCATCCAGGTGAGGACTCAGGGCTGCCAGAAAATGTCCCCTACCCCTTGGCCCCACACCCTGAGTGCTGCCTGGGGTGGTGAGAAGTCCTTTGGCCTGTGGACTCCCCTTTCATTTTCCCTATGGGACTGGGTGGACAAGGGATGGTGTGAAAACATTTTTTTCTAGAATCTGTGACACTGTGTAGGGATCTAGAGGGGAAGGAGCCTGCCTCTGCTCAACCTTGAACCAGAAAAGTGGTGGGTGGTTGTTTCTTTTTGTACCGCGCAGGTTTCAGGATCTTCGTTCCCTGACCAGGGATTGAACCTGGGCAACGCCAGTGAAAGCGCCAAGTCCTAATCACTGGACCGCCTGGGAACTCCCACTAAAGCGTTCTTTATCAGAAGGAGCAGTTGCAGGTTAGCCTCACAATACCATGGCCATCAACACAGTGTCCACGGACTTTGCATGTTTTGCATCAAACTTCAGGTTTGAAGGGAGGAATAGGATTTTGACTTTGTGTTCTTGCATCACAAAGGGAAATTCAAGATAAACACCACCTCTCCTCCCAGGAGGGAAAGCATACATGTCAGAAGCGGCTATGGCTCTGATCAAGTACTGCTATATTTATACAGTAGTGCTGGAGCAATTTTCCTGAGGGATTTTTTTAACAATTGAACTTTGCTTATGGTGTCTTGATCCAACTCTATCCTTAAGGATAATACCAGATCACCCAGCGCTGTCCTTCATACAGTGTTCAATTAAATGTTGATTGGTGATTAAAAAAAATACGAAACAATGACAAAATGAGTAAAAATTCCATCGTATTACCTCTCACCTGTTTTCTCAAGATACCTCTATTGATATACAGATTCAGCTGCAGGTAACTGAGAACACAAAATATTTATATTTTTCTTTCTTAGAGCAGTCCAGGGAGGTAATGCAGGCTGCTGTGATGGCTCATAATGATGAGAGACCTGGTTCTCTCTGTCTTGTTTCTCCACCCTCCTCATGATCCATCTTTCCCCACAACACCCAATGTGGCTGCTCCAGCTCCAACCATTACATCCACATTTTAGCCATCAGGAAAGTAATGCCCTGCCACTTTAAAGAACACCACTTTTGCTTTCATCCCATTGAAAGGGGATCTTTATAGGCCATGGTTTGGTCATACCTAAAAGTAAGTCTGAGCAACATAGACTTTATTCTGTGCAGTGATATACTCAGCTGACAGCTGGCAGCTTTGGTACAAAGAAAGACAGGGAAATGAGTATCAGAAGACATACATGGATCTGCCACATAGTCAAGCATAAACTCCCCTTGGCTAAGTTTTCCCATGAGGTGAAAACTATGGAATGATCAGTTCATGTGCTGCTTTTGGCCAGATCTGGGACCTGGAACCAAAGGACCATTGATTTGTCCTTTAGCTGGTATAGACAAGACAGAGTAGAATCACTTGGTTTCCTGACATGTTTAATCACCTTTATAATATTTAAACACATTCAATGGAAATCTAGTCCATGACAAAAATATCAAAGGAAAATTTTCCCGAAAACAAAACAAAAACACCTCTAATTTTCTATCCTAAATTTCTTGGGGACTTATTTTTACTCAGTAATTGCAGGCACATTCTTTACCATCTGGGCCACTAGGGAAGCCCTTACTCCATGATAATTTACTATAAACCCTAAGCATTATTTCCATCCAGAGACAGTCCAGAGACATGATCAGTAGAACATGAATGAATTATTTTACTTCATGCATTTCTAGGGTTTCCCTGCTGGCTCAGCAGTAAAGAAACCGCCTGCAATGCAGGAGTCACGTGTTCAATCCCTGGGTCGGGAAGATCCCCTGGAGGAGGAAATGGCACCTCCCACTCCAGTATTCTTGCCTGAAAAAATCCCCTGAACGGAAGAGCCTGGCGGGCTACAGTCCAAAGGGTCACAAAGAGTCAGACACGGCTGAGTGACAGCATGAGTGAGAGAGCATGCACTTCTATAAGCTCACGAAAGGAACTTGAAGGGAAAATAGTATGTTTACGATTCGGTGTGTACTGGTACCTGCTTAAAATCACATTTGTTGATGATGTCGGTGGACAAATTTTGTATTTATATAGGAAACATTCTTTCTGTCAATGTTTAAGTTTTGTCCATCACACAAAATGATTTCATCCTTTCTCTGCAGGAGAAGGCTGTTCAGGCAAACAGAAGGTTTCTGGCAAATACTTAGGGCTTTCGGTTGTGCCAAGGCACCATCAGATCTGCCTCTTCACAACTGTAAATGATTTGTCCCCCCACCCCCTACCCCCGTCCCGGAACGAGGCAGTCTCGCCCAAGGCTGCGCATTCCCAATCGCGGGTTTTGCTGGTAACTACCCTGTGGTGCGCTGCCCCCTTGTGGTAACATGTTAGTATTACAGAGCTTTCATCACACAAAATGGATTTCAGCTTCAAAGGCAACTGACAAGCCTTCTCTATTCAATTCACAGTAGGCACACACGTTACATTGGACCTTGAGAAAGACATTATCTTATAGAATTTTTTTGACCTGACTTTATTTTCTTTTTTAAATTAATTTTTATTGGAGTATGATTGCTTTGTTGTTTTTTGTTGTTGTTCAGTCGCTAAGTCGTGTCCCACTCTTTGTGACCCCATGAACTGCAGCACACTAGGCTTCCCTCTCTTTCACTGTCTCCCAGAGTTTGTTCAAACTCATGTCCATTGAGTCAGTAATGCCATCCAACCATCTCACCTTCTGCTGCCCCTTCTCCTCCTGCCCTCAATCTTTCCCAGCATCAGGGTCTTTTCCAATGACTCGGCTCTTTGCCTCAGGTGGCCAAAGTATTGGAGCTTCAGCTTCAGCATTAGCATCAGTCCTTCCAATGAATATTCAGAGTTGATTTCCTTTAGGATTGACTGGTTGATCTCTTTGCTGTCCAAGGGACTCTCAAGAATCTTCTTCAGCACCACAATTCAAAAGCATCCATTCTTTGAAACTCAGCCTTCTTTATGGTCCAGCTCTCACATCCGTACATGACTATTGGAAAAAACATAGCTTTGACTATACAGAACTTTGTCGGCAAACGTTAGTGTCTGTTGTACAACACTTATGGAAATTATCCCCAAAGTGTGTTTATTAAAATACAAAACAAAACACTTTATCTATCTATAACACTACAGAGCACGGCTATGTTTATTATGCTTATTAAACAGTAGGTTTATTAGTCAAAAGTTGTCTAATTAGCTTTATTACATGCGTTAACTTTACATTTAGTGCACCATGAGTGCTGATGTCCGAGAAGAAATATCTGGCTTTTTATAAAGTGAGAAAATCATCTTGTAGAGTACATAAATAATATGTGCTTCCCCTGCCCACCACTGGTTCATTCTGTAAGTACTGATTGTAATGTGAAGTGTTTCTTAAGTAAGGACTTCTTTATGTCATTACTTAACTTCCTGCAAATATTCTAGAGTTTTCCCCCACATTTCTTGCTCGGGATTTGCATGGGATAGTCATTGCTCTCACAAGCTGTCTCTGCATGAACAAGCTGATGAGCAAGAGGCTTCCACCCGCCCACTGTGGGCACCGTAGACCGCATAGCCACACAAGCAACATCAACAGTGCAGTCAAGAGAGACTCACGGTCCTCCTTCACCAGAAGGCTGAAGACGTACTTCCTGCTCCTCATTTTAAATCTCCTTCAACTTCTCTTCTTTGGTCTGTCTGTAGACTGAAAAAAAAAAAAAAAATACACAGTTGAGAATTATGTTTTATTTGGTGGATTGCTGTGGACTCAAGCCCCAGGGGGCAGCCTCTGAGATAGCTCTGAGGGATTGCTCTGAAGAAGCAGTAAGGGAGGAGCCAGGATACATAGGAGTTTTGCAACAAAAACCAGGTTGTCGAACTTCCCTGGTGATCCAGCGGTTAAGAATTCTCCTGCCAATGCATAGGACGTGGGTTCGGGCCTTGGTCTGGGGAGATCCCAGTTGCTCTGTAGCCCCTAGGCCGGGGCACCACGACTCCTGAGCCTTTGCCTTGAGCCCTCCAGCTGCACCTGCTGAAGCCCACGTGCTCCAGCGCCTGCGTGCTGCATCTCAGTCCGCTCACCACAATTACTGTGCCCGAGTGCTGCAACTGCTGAAGCGCGCGTGCCTACAGCCTGTGCTCTGCAAAAAGGGAAGCCACCGCAGTGAGAAGCCTGCACACCACAACCAGAGAGTAGTCCCTGCTTGCCACAACTAGAGAAAGTCTGTGGGCAGCAACCAAGACCTAGCTCAGACAAACATTAAAAAAACAAAGCAAAAAATCAGTTGTTGGAGCATCAAAAGATTGCTGTTAATTAAGAAAACCAGACATCTTAAATTAATGAATTTAGCACTATTTTTTTTTTGTATGAGAGGATGCAGTAGTCACTAAAATCACCCCTTTGATATGCACCTTAACTATCTAGGGCCAGTATCCTATTCTTCTCCACCCTGAATTCCCCCAGGGTGCACTCTAGGGGCAGCTGCAGTAGCTGATGGCCACAACACCCTCTGTTTCCTGATATGGCAGGTGACATTCTTCATCCACAGGCCCTAAGAATGCTCACTCAGGGGCCTTTCGTAGCAAATGAGAATTGTCAGCTCTGGAAGAGGCGTCAGAAATGGCTGAGACCGTTGGGTTCATTTGGAGACAGGCGGGGTCTGCGTCCCCTGACCCTGGCCTAGGGCTCTTCTCCGCGCAGTGCCCAAGGAGGCCGCTCTACACTCCGGTCCCCCGGAACCAGGACACCGCTCAGGCCTCAAGCCAGAAGCTGAGATCAGGTGCGCAAACCACACCAGGCTCAGAGGCGATAAGAGTGAGCAAAGAAGTGACTGGAGGAAGAAAGGCAGAGGCTTGGCGCTTAGCACCTGCAGATAAGTGAGTGTTTGACCTGGGCTGAACTCACTGCTTATCTGGTGAGAGATAGCAGTCACACTCCTGTGCTGTGGTAAGAAGCTGGCCTGGTTCTCAAGGCCACTGAACAGCAGGCTCGGAAGGATAGACAAGGGGAGGCTGTTAGCACCCACCCGGGGGGCCCTGAGCTCCTGGGAGGGCTCAGGAGGGGGTCCTGGCAGCTAGGCTCCTTACTCATCTGTGCAGAGCCATCGGGCGTGCACTGGACTTCCCAAATCTGCTCAGTAAAACTTAGGAGAAACGTCCTAAGCCTCATCCTATTTCTCACTATTCAGGCTCCCAAAGCTGAAGAAAGCTGTGAAGAATGAACCCAGAGGGAAAAAAACACCATGAGTTTGTCTCTGGAGAGACTTGACCAAGGTAACATAAAAATAATCACATTGACAATAATCACAGCTAATATTTACTGCTTAGTAACTATGTGGCAGGCACTATACTGTCTCCCCTTCCGCAGTAACTTTTTCACTCTTCACCACAAAACTTTGAGGTCAGCACTATTGCTATGAACATATGCAATTGAGCAACAGTCTTCAAGAGGTTAGGAGGTTTACCTAAAGCCCTGTGGCTAGGAAGCAGGAGATCCAGAAGTATAGAAACGTGGTTCAGGGTGGGGATGGGATGAATTGGGTGATTGGGATCAACACATATACACTATTGATGCTATGTATAAAATAGATAATTAATGAGAATATACTGGAAATCTACTCAATGGTCTGTGGTGACCTAAATGAGAAGGAAATCCACAAAGAGGGGAATTATGTGTGTGTATAGCTGATTCCCTGGTGGCTCAGATGGCAAAGAACCGCTGGCAATGTGGGAGACCTGGGTTCTATTCCTGGGGTTGGGAAGATCCCCTGGAGAAGGGAAAGGCTACCCACTCCAGTATTCCTGCCTGGAAAATTCCAGGGACAGAGGAGCCTGTCAGTCCCCACTCCATGGGATTGCAGAGTTGGACACAACTGAACAAGTTTCACTTTCACAGCTGATTCACTTTGTTGTACAACAGAAAGTAACATGACATTGTAAAGCAATTATACTCCAATAAAAAATTTAACAAATTACATGTGATTTACCTCCTTTTAAAGAGGTTCCCTGTACACTACAATGGAAATGAATCAGAAAAAAAAAAAAAGAATATAGACACATACATGTATATAATTGAATCACTTTTCTGTACAGTTGAAACTAACACAATATTGTAAATCAACTATCCTTCAATTTAAAAAAATGATTTAAAAAAGAAAGAAATGTAGCTTGTCCATCTCTGGAACCCAGACTCTGAACTTCATCTTTCTGATGTATCGGTGGAAGCTGCTGATGAATTTGGGAGGAGTTCTGGTGGGGGGGGAGGAGGGAGCAAGGAGCACTGTAAGGGGCGGAGGGGAGAAGGAAAAGCGTGGTTCACAGGTGGGCTGGGCAGCACCTTCCACCACACACAACAACAGTCTGTGCCCAGGGTTACCTCCTTCATCAGTAACAGAAGCCCAGTCTTTATCACAACCCATAATGAAGATTATATTTGCCGGCTTCCCCTTCAGGTAGGGGGGGCCAACATAGGGTAGGGGTGGGGGACGCTGAGGAAGAGGGTAGAGTCTAGAGGGTGAGGAGCCTGGGTCTTGATGACCTCGGAGCCTCCAGGCCCACACAGTCTGTTTACCTCGACTGCTTCTACCTGAAGACTAATGAACGTGCTTCTTGTTTAAGCCAGGGACAGCTTGGGATTCTCTTGCATGCAGGGATACTAGCGCTAACTGCTAACTTTCACCCACTTTTTACAAAGGGGGACTCAGGCTCAGAATGAGTAAGTATCTTAATCCAAAGTTGTGTGAGTATTACCTGGTAGAGATCAGATTTGCCTCTGTCCATCTGACCCTAGAGTTTCTGTCTTTAGCACAGTCTATACTAGCAAAAGGAACAGTGACATGCATGTATTTAGTGCTTTATAATTTGAAGACATTTTAAAAAATATTTTGAAAACATTTAAAAATACGTTAGGCAATGTGTATGGTTTGGGATTTAGGATCTGCAAGCAACAGAAATAGGTTCTCCATCAGGAGTCCCCAGCCTCTGGGGTCTGAGATGCCTGATGATCTGAGGTGAATCTGATGTAATAATAATAGAAATAAAGTACACAATAAATGTAATGTGTTTGAATCACCCCAAATCCACCCACCACCCACCACCCACTCCCCGGCCCTGCCGACTGTGGTCCCTGGTGCCAAAACGGCTGGGGACTGCTGCTCTAGATAACTTATACTAAAGAGCACTCTATTGGGAGGATTTGGGGTGGGTATCAGTAAGTGTTCAACCAGAGAAGCAGAGTGACTGTGGGCTTATTACAGGGGTTTGACATGCAATTGTGGGAACTGGTTAAGCTGGTTAAGTAGAGTTTGTAAGGCTGCTGTCCTCAGGTCTGATGCTGAAGCTTGGTGTCCACAGGGCAGACGGGGACCAAAAAACCTGTCTACATGCATCTGCAGTCTCTGCCAACATAGCCTGACTTCAATGTGGGAACTACTGCAACCTTCATCTTGCTTGGAATTTTGGGCCTTGTTGATGAAAATAATAAATCAATAAATAATAATTCTATAATAGAAATGCAAGAGTTTTATTTGAGCTAACTGAGGACTATATGCTTGTGCTCCGTCGTGTCCGACTCTTTGTGCACCTTTGGACTGTGACTCACCAGGC